>NW_006797906.1:87297-119131 GCF_000442215.2 Lipotes vexillifer | reverse complement strand
GGCCTGCGGCGGCAGAAGTCGGCATGACGTTGCACCAGCCTGAGGCCTGCCGTGTGTTCTCCCGGGGAAGTTGTCCTTGGATCCTGGGAACCCGGCAGTGGTGGGCTGCACAGGCTCCCCAGAAGAGGGGTGTGGATAGTGATCTGTGCTCGCACACAGGCCCCTTGGTGGCAGCAGCAGCAGCCTTAGCGTCTCCTGCTCGTCTCTGGGGTCCATGCTTTTAGCCGCGGCTCGCGCCCATCCCTGGGCTCGCGCCTGTCTCTGGGATCTGTGCTTTTAGCCACGGCTCACGCCCGTCTCTGTGATTCTTGATTTTAGCCGCGGTTCGTGCCGTCTCTGGAGTTCCTTTAAGCAGCGCTCTTAAACCCCTCTCCTTGCACACCAGGAAACAAAGAGGGAAGAAAAACTCTCTTGTCTCTTCGGCAGCTCCAGACCTTTTCCCAGACTCTCTCCTGGCTAGCCATGGTGCACTAATCCCTTCAGGCTGTGTTCATGCTGCCAACACCAGTCCTCTCCCTGCGCTCCGACTGAAGCCCGAGCCTCAGCTCGCAGCCACACCCACCGCAGCGGGTGAGCAGACCAGCCTCTCGGGCTGGTGAGTGCCGGTCAGCACCGATCCTCTGTGCGGGAATCTCCCCGCTTTTCCCTCCGAACCCCTGTTGCTGTGCTCTCCTCCATGGCTCCGAAGCTTCCCCCCTCCACCTCCCGCAGTCTCCGCCTGAGAAGGGACTTCCTAGTGTGTGGAAACCTTTCCTCCTTCACAGCTCCCTCCCACTGGTGCAGGTCCCGTCCCTATTCTTTTGTCTCTGTTTTTTCTTTATTTTTTCTTTTGCCCTACCCAGGTACGTGGGGTGTTTCTTGCCTTTTGAGTGGTCTGAGGTCTTCTGCCAGCATTCAGTAGGTGTTTTGTAGGAGTTGTTCCACATGTAGTTGTATTTCTGGTGTATCTGTGGGGAGAAAGGTGATCTCCGCGTCTTACTCTTCCACCATCTTCCCAGCACCCCCCCATTGCCATTTTCTTAATTGTTTTGGGCTTGTTTTTGTAGGTCTTTTTTCTTCCCTTCCTCTTTTGTTCTCTTCTCTTGTATTTCCCGCCTAAAGAAGTCCCTTTAGCGTTCATTGTAAAGCAGGTTTGGTGGTGCTGAATTCTCTTAGCTTTTGCTCCCTGGGCTCGCGCCTGTCTCTGGGATCTGTGCTTTTAGCCACGGCTCACGCCCGTCTCTGTGATTCTTGATTTTAGCCGCGGTTCGTGCCGTCTCTGGAGTTCCTTTAAGCAGCGCTCTTAAACCCCTCTCCTTGCACACCAGGAAACAAAGAGGGAAGAAAAACTCTCTTGTCTCTTCGGCAGCTCCAGACCTTTTCCCAGACTCTCTCCTGGCTAGCCATGGTGCACTAATCCCTTCAGGCTGTGTTCATGCTGCCAACACCAGTCCTCTCCCTGCGCTCCGACTGAAGCCCGAGCCTCAGCTCGCAGCCACACCCACCGCAGCGGGTGAGCAGACCAGCCTCTCGGGCTGGTGAGTGCCGGTCAGCACCGATCCTCTGTGCGGGAATCTCCCCGCTTTTCCCTCCGAACCCCTGTTGCTGTGCTCTCCTCCATGGCTCCGAAGCTTCCCCCCTCCACCTCCCGCAGTCTCCGCCTGAGAAGGGACTTCCTAGTGTGTGGAAACCTTTCCTCCTTCACAGCTCCCTCCCACTGGTGCAGGTCCCGTCCCTATTCTTTTGTCTCTGTTTTTTCTTTATTTTTTCTTTTGCCCTACCCAGGTACGTGGGGTGTTTCTTGCCTTTTGAGTGGTCTGAGGTCTTCTGCCAGCATTCAGTAGGTGTTTTGTAGGAGTTGTTCCACATGTAGTTGTATTTCTGGTGTATCTGTGGGGAGAAAGGTGATCTCCGCGTCTTACTCTTCCACCATCTTCCCAGCACCCCCCCATTGCCATTTTCTTAATTGTTTTGGGCTTGTTTTTGTAGGTCTTTTTTCTTCCCTTCCTCTTTTGTTCTCTTCTCTTGTATTTCCCGCCTAAAGAAGTCCCTTTAGCGTTCATTGTAAAGCAGGTTTGGTGGTGCTGAATTCTCTTAGCTTTTGCTTCTCTGTAAATCTTTTGATTTCTCCATTGAATCTGAATGAGAGCCTTGGTGGGAGAGTATGCTTGGTTGCAGGTTTTCCCCTTTCATCCCTTTAAATATATCATCTAGCCACTCCCTTCTGGCCTGCAGAGTTTCTGCTGAAAAATCAGCTGATAACCTTATGGGGATTCCCTTGTATGTTATTTGTTGCTTTTCTCGTTGTGCTTTTAATATTTTTATTTGTATTTAATTTTTGTTAGTTTGATTAATATATGTCTAGTCATGTTTCTCATTGTGTTTATCCTGTATGGGACTCTGTACACTTCCTGGACTTGGGTGACTATTTTATTTCCCATGTTAGGAAGTTCTCAACTATAATCTCTTCAAATATTTTATCAGTCCCTTTCTCTTCTTCTTCTGGAACCCCTATAATTTGAATATTGGTGCATTTAATGTTGTCCCAGTGGTTCATGTGACTGTCCTTATCTCTTTTCACTCTTTTTTCTTTATTCTTTTCTGTGTCAGAGATTTTCACCATTCTGTCTTCCAGCTCACTTATACATTCTTCTACCTCAGTTATTCTGCTATTGATTCCTTCTTGTGTATTTTTCATTTCAGTTACTGTATTGTTCATCTCTATTTGTTTGTTCTTTATTTCTTCTAGGTCTTTGTTAAACATTTTTTGTATCTTCTTGAACTAGCTTCCATTCTTTTTCTGAGATCTTGGATCATCTTTATTGTCATCACTCTGAATTCTTTTTTTCAGTTAAATTGACTATCTCCTCTTAATTTAGTTTTTCTTGTAGGTTTTTATCTTGCTCCTTCATCTGAAAGATATTTCTTTGTCTTCTCATTTTTTCAGACTTACTGTGTTTCTGGTTTCCTTTCTGTAGGATGCAGGACTGTAGTTCCTCTTGCTTCTGGTGTCTGCGCCCTGTTGGGTGAGGTTGGTCCAGAGGCTTGTGCTTTTATTCCCCCTGATAGGGGGTTTGATTGGTGTTGTGGTGACCAGAGCCTGCCCTGGATATGGAGGAGGGCCTCCCCTTTGCTCTGCAATTTTCACTGCCCTCTCACAGGTGGGGTTCTCTCCCTAGTTGTTGGAGCAGAGACCCCCAGGTCTGTTTCTTAGCTGTTTTCCTGATCTGCAGTGTGAGGTAAGAGGGATTGGAGCACTCCCTCTGGGAGAGAAGACACTGAGTATTCCTCCTTTGGATGTGTTCAATTATGAATGTGCTTTGTTGTGTCCCCTTTCTCCCATCGTTTGGGATCACAAAGTACACTGTCATTGGCACTGCTTAGTCCCACCTTAACTGTGGGTATGCCAGCAATTGGCCCTGGGGAATCTCAGGTGTTGTTTTCACCAGGCCAGTTGTGCAAATCAGGTCCCAGGACTGCAATAGTGATACACCTGGACCCTTTGTGGGAGCTATGGAGGCAGCTCAGACTCTGGCTTGTCCCAACCCCTGCATGTATATGCCCACAAAGCCCACAGCTGCTAAAGTGAGACCCAACCCAGATGCAGGAGCACTTGTCTTTTCAGATGTTTCACAGATGCTGAATTTAGGAAGCCATCAGCGGAGGTGTAACTCCATGATTCACACAGCTGTGAGGAGAGATTACAGCTCTTCTTCCTTAGTCACACGGCCCCCAGGGCTCAGCTGTGGTTTCAGCCCCACTGCTGCATGTGTCCCTACCCCCCCAAAACTCTGCACCAGAGGTTGCTGGAGCACACAAAGCCCTTCAGAGAGGAAGGGGCCGAGGTGGCAATTGGGTGAGCAGGCCACCCAGGTGGGAGGTTGCTGGGTTAACAATTGGAATGTGCAAGACTGTTAGGCAGCAACAGGGGATCAGGGAGAGTGGGTCACCCAGGCGGGTAGAAAGGTGTGGAGGAGTTGATGGCAGGAGCATGTGAGCCAGTTCCAGTAGGAGTCTTCCCTAGTGCCCGTGGAGGAGAGAGGCTACAATGGCGGCGCTGCCTTTTGTGCATCACTCAGCTATGGTGCTTCACTTCTGTGGAGGTATGGGCTTCATTCATGAGCATTCCCAGTTGTGGAGTTCCTCTCTCCCATCCCCTCAGGGTGTCTCCTCACAGCCAAGAGCCATAACCTCTCCAGGTCTGCTTCCCAAACCCCATGTTCCCACACCCAGCCCCCCTGTGCACTGAACACCAGTCTCAGGTGGGAGCATGCAGGGCTGTGGCATGGACCATCTGTGTAGTTCTCACTCTGCCTTGCCTGCCACAGACCCATTGTTGGGCTCTCCTCTGAGCCCCCAAGGCTCCCATTCTGTCCCAGATGACCTCATCATTGAGGGGTCTTCTCCAGATGCAGAAACCTCTTCTCACCCTCAGCTCTCCTCCAGGGGTGCAGGTCCCATTCTGCTTCCTCTCCTCTTTTTTTTACCTTCTTTCTTTCATCTTATCTGGTTATGTGGTGATCTTTCTTGTCCTTTTAGGTGTCCAAGGTCCTCTGCTAGTGTTTAGCAGGTGCTCTGTGAGAATTGTTCCATTTTTAGTTGTATTCTTGCTGAGTTTGTGGTGAGAGATGAACTCCAAGTCCTCCTACTCCTCTGCCATCTTGGAGAGGCAAAAATGATTTAAAAAAAATTTTTTTTCCTCTTCTCTCTCTCTCCCCCTTCTTTCTTTCTTTCTTTCTTTCTTTCCTTCTGCTATTGAGTTTATGAGTTCTTTATATATTTTGGATATTAATATTCCTTGTCAGATATATAACTTCCATACATTTTCTCTCAGTCTGTAGGTTGCTTCATATTTTGTTGAACATTCCTTTTACTGTGCAGAAGCATTTTACTGCTATGTAGTCACACTTGTTTTTTTTTGCTTTTATTATATTTGCTTTTTGTGTACAATCCAAAAGAATCATTGACAAACCAATGTCAAGGAGCTGGCTTCCTATGATTTCTCCTCAAATTATTATCTTTTTAGGGCTTAGGTTAAAATCTTTAATCCATTTTGATTTTCTTTTTGTGTATGGTGTAAGATTGTGTTTTAGTTTCATTCTTTTGCATGTGGCTGTCTAGTTTTCCCAACACCATTTACTGAAGAGACTTTCCTTTTGTCATGGTACTTCTTGGCTTTTTTGTTGCAAATTAATTGACAATACATGCATGAGTTTATTTCTGGGGCCTCTAATCTGCTCCAATAATCTATGTGTTTATTTTTATGACAATATCATACTGTTTTGATTATTATCTGCTGTTTAGCTGTGTAATTTTTAAATAAAATCAGAAAGCATGACGCTTCCAGCAGTTTTTTTCCCTCAAAACTGCTTTTGCTATTCCAGGGTTTTTGGGGTCCATACACATTTTTAAATTGTTCATTCTTTTTCTGTAAAAAATACTATTGGAATTTTGATAAGGATTGCATTGAATATGTAGAGTGCTCTGGGTAGTGTGGACAGTTTTACATATCAATTCATCCAATCTGTGAACATGGAATATCTTTCAATTTATTTGTTTCTTTTCAATTTTATTCATTGTCTTACAATTCTGGAGTACAAGTTATTCATATCCTTGGTTAAATTATTTTCTAGATACCTTATCCTTTTGATGAAATTGTAAATGAGATTGATTTCTTAATTTCCCTTTCTGATAGTTCTTAGTAGTATGTAGGAAAACATAGTTTTTCTGTATATTGAATTTCTATCCTGCAACTTAATTATTTAATTAGTTCTAACACGTTTTTTTGGTGGAGTCTTTAGGGTTTCTATCATGTCATCTACAGTGACAGTTTTACTTCTTCTTTTCCAAATTGGAAGACTTCATTTCTTTTTCTTGCCCAATTGCTCTGTCTGGGACTGCCAATATTATGGTGAATAAAATGGTGAGAACAGGCATTTTTGTTTTGATACTTATACTAGAGAAAAGTTATCAACTGTTCACCTTTGTGTATGATGTTAGCTGTGGTATTGTCATATATTGCTTTTATTATGTTGAAGTACATTTTCTTTATGTCCATTTTTTTGAGAGTTTTCATTATAAATGGATGTTGAATTTTATGTAATGCTTTTCTACATTTATTGAGATGATTATATGATAGTTTATATTCACTGTGTTCATGTGATGTATTACATTGATTGATTTGTTAATGTTGAAACATTCTTGCATCCCCAGAATAAAACCCACTTGATCATGGTGTCTGATTCTTTTAATGTATTGTTGAATTTGGTTTGATAATATGTTGTTCAGAATTTTGCATCTATATTCATAAGGAAAATTGATGTGCAACTTTATTTTCTTGTAGTGTTCTTGTCTGGTTTTTGTAGCTGGGTAATGCTGACTTCATAAAATGGGTTTCAAAGTATTCCTTCCTCTTCTATTTTTTGGAAGAGTTTAAAAGGATTGATGGGGGACGAAGGGAACATGGCAGAAGAATAGGATGCAGATATCACCTTCCACCCCAGAGATAAACCAGAAATACATCTACACGTGGAACAACTCCTAAAGAACACCTACTGAACGCTGGCAGAAGACCTCAGACCTCCAAAAAGGCAAGAAACTCCCCACAACCCTGGGTAGGGCAAAAGAAGAAATAATAAACAGAGACAAAAGAATAGGGATGGGGGTTTCCCTGGTGGCGCAGTGGTTGAGAGTCTGCCTGCCGATGCAAGGGATGCGGGTTCATGCCCCGGTCCAGGAGGATCCTACGTGCCATGGAGCGGCTGGGCCCGTGAGCCATGGCCATTGAGCCTGCGTGTCTGGAGCCTGTGCTCAGCAGCAGGAGCGGCCACAGCAGTGAGAGGCCAGCGTAATGCAAAAAAAAAAAAAAAAGAAAAAAAAAGAATAGGGACGGGACCTGCACCAGTGGGTGGGAGCTGTGAAGGAGGAAAGGTTTCCACACACTAGGAAGCCCCTTTGTGGCAGAGACTGCAGGTGGCAGAGGGCGAAAGCTTAGGAGCCTCAGAGCCGTGGAGGAGAGCACAGCAACAACGGTGTGGAGGGCAAAGTGGAGAGATTCCCACACAAAGGATCAGTGCCGACCGGCACTCACCAGCCTGAGAGGCTTGTCTGCTCACCCGCCGGGGTGGGCAGGTCTGGGAGCTGAGGCTCCGGCTTCGGTCGGTCGGAACACAGGGAGAGGACTGGGGTTGGCGGCGTGAACACAGCCTGCAGGGGGTTAGTGCAACACGGCTATCTGGGAGGCAGTACGGGGAAAAGTCCGGACCTGCCAAAGAGGTAAGAGACTTTTTCTTCCCTCTTCGTTTCCTGGTGTGCGAGGGGAGAGAATTAAGAGCACTGCTTAAAGGAGCTCCAGAGACGGGAGCAAGCCGCTGCTAAAAGCGTAGACTACAGAGACGGGCATGAGATGCTAAGGCTGCTGCTGCTGCCACCAAGAAGCCTGTATGCAAGCAGAGGTCACTATCCACACCCCTCTTCCGGGAAGCCTGTGCAGCTCGCCACTGCCAGGTTCCCCGGATCGAGGGACAACTTCCCCGGGAGAATGCACGGCATGCCTCAGGCTGGTGCAACGTCTCGCCGGCCTCTGCTGCTGAAGGACTGCCCCACACTCCGTGTCATGCCCTCCCCCTGGGCTGAGTGAGACAGGGTCACCGTAGCTGCTGCTCCTTTAACCCCGTCCTGTCTGAACGAAGAACAGACGCCCTCCAGCGACCTACATGCAGAGGCAGGGCCAAATCCAAAGCTGAATCCCGGAAGCTGTACAAACAAAGAAGAGAAAGGGAAATCTCTCCCAGCAGCCTCAGAAGCAGCGGATTAAAGCTCCACAATCAACTTCATGCACCCTGCATCTGTGGAATACATGAATAGACAACGAATCATCCCAAATTGAGGAGGTGGACTTTGAGAGCAAGATTTATTATTTTTTCCCCTTTTCCTCTTTGTATCAGTGTGTATGTGTATGCTTCTGTGTGATTTTGTCTGTATAGCTTTGCTTCCACCATTTGTCCTAGGGTTCTATCTGTCTGTTTTTAAAAAATTTTTTTTTCTTAATAATTATTTTTTATTTTAATAACTTTATTTTACTTTATTTTATCTACTTTTTTTGTTTCTTTCTTTCCTACCTTCCCTCCTTTACACAAAAAATCATCCCAAATTGAGGAAGCGGTCTTCAAGAGAAAGATTTATTTTTTCCCCTTTTCCTCTTTTTGTGAGTGTGTATGTGTATGCTCCTGTGTGAGATTATTTTTGTATTTCTTTTTTTGTGGTGCGTGGGCCTCTCACTATTGTGGCCTCTCCCATTGCAGAGCACAGGCTCCAGATGCGCAGGCTCAGTGGCCATGGCTCACAGGCCCAGCCACTCGGCGTCATGGGGGATCTTCCCAGACAGTGGCATGAACCCATTTCCCCTGCATTGGCAGGCAGACTCTCAACCACTGGGCCACCAGAGAAACCCCTGTGTGAGATTTTTTTTCTGTATAGCTTTGCTTCCACCATTTGTCCTTGGGTTCTATCCATCCGTTTTTTTTGTTGTTGTTTGTTTTTAAAACTTTTTTCTTAATAATTATTTTCTATTTTAATAACTTTATTATAATTTACCTTACTTTATTTCACTTTATCTTCCTTCTTTCTATCTTATTTTCCTTCCTTTCTTCCCTCCTTCCTTCTTTCCACCCTCCCTACTTTCTTTCTTTCTTCTTCTACTAATTCTTTCTTTCTACTTTTTCTGCCTTTTATTCTAAACCAGGTGGATGAAAGGCTCTTGGTGCTGCAGCCAGGAGTCAGTGCTGTGCCTCTGAGGTGGGAGAGCCAACTTCAGGACACTGGTCCACAAGAGACTTCCCAGCTCCACAAAATATCAAACAGTGAAAATCTCCCAGAGTTCTCCATCTCAACAACAGCAACAAAATTCACTCAACGACCAGCAAACTACAGTGCTGGACATCCTATAAACAACAACTAGCATGACAGGAACACAAACCCACTCATTAGCAGAGAGGCTGCCTAAAACCATAATAAGCCCACAGGCACCCCAAAACACACCACCAGACGTGGACCCGCCCACAAGAAAGACAAGATCCGGACTCATCCACCACAACACAGGCACTAATCCCCTCCACCAGGAAGCCTACACAACCCACTGAACCAACTTTAGCCACTGGGGACAGACATCAAAAACAACGGGTACTACGAACCTGCAGCCTGCAAAAAGGAGACCCCAAACACAGTAAGATAAGCAAAATGAGAAGACAGAAAAACACACAGCAGTTGAAAGAGCAAGGTAAAAAACCACCAGACCTAAAAAATGAAGAGGAAGTAGGGAGTCTACCTGAAAAATAATTCAGAATAATGATAGTAAAGATGATCCAAAATCTTGGAAATAGAATTGACAAAATGCAAGAAACATTAAACAAGCACATAGAACTAAAGATGAAATAAGCAATGATGAACAACAAAATAAATGAAATTAAAAATACTCTAGATGGGACCAATAGCAGAATAACTGAGGCAGAAGAACGGATAAGTGACCTGGAAGATAAAATAGTGGAAATAACTACTGCAGAGCAGAATAAAGAAAAAAGAATGAAAAGAACTGAGGACAGTGTCAGAGACCTCTGGGACAACATTAAACACAGCAACAGTAGAATTATAGGGATTCCAGAAGAAGAGAGAAAAAGAAAGGGACTGAGGAAATATTTGAAAAGATTATAGTTGAAAACTTCCCTAATATGGGAAAGAAAATAGTTAATCAAGTCCAGGAATCACAGAGAGTCCCATACAGTATAAATCCAAGGAGAAATATGCCAAGACACATATTAACCAAGCTCTCAAAAATTAAGTACAAAGAAGACATATTAAAAGCAGCAAGGGAAAAGCAACAAATAACACACAAGGGAATCCCCATAAGGTTAACAGCTGATCTTTCAGCAGAAACTCTACAAGCAAGACATGACTGGCAGGACATATTTAAAGTGATGATGGGGAAAAATATTCGACCAAGATTACCCTACCCAGCAAGGATCTCATTCATATTTGATGGAGAAATTAAAACCTTTACAGACAAGCAAAAGCTGAGAGAGTTCAGCACCACAAAACCAGCTTTACAACAAATGCTAAAGGACTTCTCTAGGCAAGAAACATAAGAGAAGGAAAAGACCTACAATAACGAACCCAAAACAATTAAGAAAATGGGAATAGGAACATACATATCGATAATTACCTCAAATGTAACTGGACTAAATGCTGCCACCAAAAGACACAGATTGGCTGAATGGATACAAAAACAAGACCCATATATGTGCTGTCTACAAGAGACCCACTTCAGTCCTAGAGACACATACAGACTGAAAGTAAGGGGATGGAAAAAGATATTCCATGCAAATGGAAACCAAAAGAAAGCTGGAGTAGCAAGTCTCATATCAGGCAAAATAGCCTTTAAAATAAAGACTATTAGAAGAGAAAAAGAAGGACACTACATAATGTTCAAGGGATCGATCCAAGAAGAAAATATAACAATTATAAATATTTATGCACCCAACATAGGAGCACGTCAATACATAAGGCAAATACTAACAGTCATAACAGGGGAAATCAACAGTAACACATTCATAGTAGGGGACATTAACACCCCACTTTCACCAATGGACAGATCATCCAAAATGAAAATAAATAAGGAAACACAAGCTTTAAAAGATACATTAAACAAGATGGGCTTAATTGATATTTATAGGACATTTCATCCACAAACAACAGAATACACATTTTTCTCAAGTGCTAATGGAACATTCTCCAGGATAGATCATATCTTGTGTCACAAATCAAGTCTTGGTAAATTTAAGAAAATTGAAATGTATCTTTTCCGATCACAACGCCATGAAACTAGATATAAATTACAGGAAACGATCTGTAAAAAATACAAACACATAGAGGCTAAACAATACACTACTTAATAATGAAGTGATCAATGAAGAAATGAAGGAGGAAATTTAAAAAATACCAAGAAACAAATGACAATGGAGACACGACAACCCAAAACCTATGGGATGCACCAAAAGCAGTTCAAAGGGGGAAGTTTATAGCAATACAATCCTACCTTAAGAAACAGGAAACAAGTCAAATAAGCAACCTAACCTTGCACCTAAAGTGATTAGAGGTAGAAGACCAAAAGCCCCAAAATTAGCAGAAGGAAAGAAATCATAAAACTCACATCAGAAATAAATGAAAAAGATATGAAGGAAATGATAGCAAAGATCAGTAAAACTAAAAGATGTTTCTTTGAGAAGATAAACAAAATTGATAAACCATTAGCCAGACTCATCAAGAAAAAAAGCGAGAAGACTCAAATCAATAGAATTAGAAATAAAAAAGGAGAAGAAACAACTGACATGGCAGAAATACAAAGGATCATGAGAGATTACTACAAACAACTCTATGCCAATAAAATGGACAACCTGTAAGAAATGGACAATTTCTTAGAAATGCACAACTTGCGAAGACTGAATCAGGATGAAATAGAAAATATGAACAGACCAATCACAAGCACTAAAATTGAAACTGTGATTAGAAATCTTCCAACAAACAAAAGCCCAGGACCAGATGGCTTCACAGGCGAATTGTATCAAACATTTAGAGAAGAGCTAACACCTATCCTTCTCAAACTCTTCCAAAATATAGCAGAGGGAGGAACACTCCCAAACTCGTTCTACAAGGCCAACATCACCTTGATACCAAAACCAGACATGGATGTCACAAAGAAAGAAAACTACAGGCCAATATCACTGATGGACATAGGTGCAAAAATCCTCAACAAAATACTAGCAAACAGAATACAACAGCACATCAAAAGGATCATAAAGAATGATCAAGTGAGGTTTATTCCAGGAATACAAGGATTGTTCAATATATGCAAATCTATCAATGTGATATACCATATTAACAAACTGAAGGAAGAAAACCATATGATCATCACAATAAACACAGTGAAAGCTTTTGACAAAATTCAACACCCATTTATGATAAAAACCCTACAGAGAGTAGGCATAGAGGGAACTTTCCTCAACATAATAAAGGCCATATATGACTAACCCACATCCAACATCGTCCTCAATCGTGAAAAACTGTAACTTTTCCACTAAGATCAGGAACAAGACAAGGTTTCCTACTCTCACCACTCTTATTCAACATAGTTTTGGAAGTTTAAGCCACAGCAATCAGAGAAGAAAAAGAAATAAAACGAATCCAAATCAGAAAAGAAGAAGTAAAGCTGTTACTGTTTGCAGATGATATGATGCTATACATAGAGAATCATAGAGATGCTATAGAAAACTACTAGAGCTAATCAATGAATTTGGTAAAGTAGCAGGATACAAACTAATGCTCAGAAATCTCTGGCATTCCTATACACTAATAATGAAATATCTAAAAGTATAATCAAGGAAACACTGCCATTTAGCATTGCAACAACAAGAATAAAATACCTAGGAATAAACCTACCTAAGGATACAAAAGACCTATATGCAGAAAATTATAAGACACTGATGAAAGAAATTAAAGATGATACAAATAGATGGAGAGATATACCATGTTCTTGGATTGGAAGAATGAGCTTTGTGAAAATGACTCTACTACACAAAGCAATCTACAGATTCAATGCAATCCCTATCAAACTACCACTGGCATTTTTCACAGAACAAGAACAAAAATTTCACAATTTGTATGGAAATACAAAAGACCCCGAATAGCCAAAGCAATCTTAAGAATGAAAAACGGAGCTGGAGGAATCAGTCTCCCTGACTTCAGACTATACTACAAAGCTACAGTAATCAAGACAGTATGGTACTGGCACAAAAACAGAAAGATAGATCAATGGAACAGGATAGAAAGTCCAGAGATATACCCACACACACATGGTCACCTTATCTTTGATAAAGGAGGCAGGAATGTACAGTGGAGAAAGGACAGCCTCTTCAATAAGTGGTGCTGGGAAAACTTCACAGATACACGTAAAAGTATGAGATTAGATCACTCCCTAACACCATACACAAAAGTAAACTCAAAATGGATTAAAGACCTAAATGTAATGCCAGAAACTAACAAACTCTTAGAGGAAAACATAGGCAGAACACTCTATGACATAAATCACAGCAAAGTGCTTCCCTGGTGGCGCAGTGGTTGAGAGTCCGCCTGCCGATGCAGGGGATATGGGTTCATGCCCCAGTCTGAGAAGATCCCGCGTGCCGTGGAGTGGCTGAGCCCGTGAGCCATGGCTGCTGAGCCTGTGCGTCCAGAGCCTGTGCTCCGCAACGGGAGAGGCCACAGCAGTGAGAGGACCGCATACAGCAAGAAAAATAAAATCACAGCAAGATCCTTTTTGACCCACCTCCTAGAGAAATGGAAATAAAAACAAAAATAAACAAATGGGACCTAATGAAACTTCAAAGCTTTTGCACAGCAAAGGAAACCATAAATAAGACCAAAAGACAACCCTCAGAATGGGCGAAAATATTTGCAAATGAAGAAACTGACAGAGGATTAATCTCCAAAATTTATAAGCAGCTCATGCAGCTCAATAACAAAAAAATAAACAACCCAATCCAAAAATGGGCAGAAGACCTAAATAGACATTTCTCCAAAGAAGATATACAGACTGCCAACAAACACATGAAAGAATGCTCAACATCATTAATCATTAGAGAAATGCAAATCAAAACTACAATGAGATATCATCTCACACCAGTCAGAATGGCCATCATCAAAAAATCTAGAAACAATAAATGCTGGAGAGGGTGTGTAGAAGAGGGGACACTCTTGCACTGCTGGTGGGAATGTGAATTGGTTCAGCCACTATGGAGTACAGTATGGAGGTTCCTTAAAAAACTACAAATAGAACTATCATATGACCCAGCTATCCCACTACTGGGCATATACCCTGAGAAAACCATAATTCAAAAAGAGTCATGTACTGAAATATTCATTGAAGCTCTATTTACAGTAGCCTGGAGATGGAAATAACCTAAGTGTCCATCATCGGTTGAATGGAAAAAGAAGATGTGGCACATATATACAATGGAATATTGCTCAGCCATAAAATGCAAAGAAATTGAGCTATTTGTAATGAGGTGGATAGACCTAGAGTCTGTCATACAGAGTGAAGTAAGTCAGAAAGAGAAAGACAAATACCGTATGCTAACACATATATATGGAATTTAAGAAAAATAATGTCATGGAGAACCGAGGGGTAAGACAGGAATAAAGACACAGACCTAGTAGAGAATGGACTTGAGGATATGGGGAGGGGGAAGGGTAAGCTGTGACAAAGCTAGAGAGAGTCATGGACATATATACACTACCAAATGTAAGGTAGATAGCTAGTGGGAAGCAGCCGCATAGCACAGGGAGATCAGCTCTGTGCTTTGTGACTGCCTGGAGGGCTGGGATAGGGAGGGTTTGAGGGAGGGAGACGCAAGAGGGAAGAGGTATGGGAACATGTGTATATGTAAAACTGATTCACTTTATGAGGCAGAAACTAGCACACTGTTGTAAAACAATTATAGTCTAATAAAGATGTAAAAAAAAGGGATTGATATTAATTGTTTAAATGGTTGGTAAAATATAACAATGATGCTATCCTTGTATTTTGTTTTGTTGTGAGGTTTTTTTATTACGTTTAATCCTCTATGTAGTGATTGTTGTATTCAGATTTTCTATTTCTTGGTAAGTTGTATGTTTCTAAAAGTTTGTCAATTACTTCTACATTGTTCAGTTTATTTGCATATACTTGTTCACAGTATTATAATCTTTTGTATTTCTCTGGTATCAGTTTTAATACCTCCTTTTTCATTTCTGATTTTAATTTTAATTTTTTGACTTTTTAAAAATTTTTTTATCTTATATTGGAGCATAGTTGATTAACAATATTCTGTTAGTTTCAGGTATACAGCAAAGGGATTCAGTTATACATATACATGTATCTATTCTTTTTCAAATTCCTTTCCCATTTAGGTATTATGGAATATAAGGCAGAGTTACCTTTGCTATAAAGTAGGTTCTTGTGGGTTATCTATTTTAAATATAGTAGTGCGTACATGTCAATCCCAAGGTACCAATCTATCCCTCCCCTCCCCTGTTATCCCACTGGTAACCATAAATTAGTTCTCTAAATCTGTGAGTCTGTTTCTGTTTTGAAAATCAGTTCATTTGTATGTATATATTTTTAGATTCCACATATAAGTGATGTCATATGATATTTGTTTTACTCTGATTAACTTCACTTAGTTTGATAATCTCCAGGTTGATCCATGTTGCTGCCAATGGAATTATTTAATATTGGAATGGCTCAGTAATATTCCATTGTGTACATTATCACGTCTTCTTTATCCATTCATCTGTTGATGAACTTTTAGGTTGCATACATGTCTTGGTTATTGTACTGCACTGCAATGAAGATTCGGGTGCATGTATCCTTTTGAGCCATGTTTTTGTCTGAATATATGCTGAATATATGCTCATGAGTGGGATTGCTGGATCATATGGTAGATCTCTTTTTAGTTTCCTAAGAAAACTCCATACTCTTCACTGTAGTGGCTGTGCAAATGTACATTCCCACCAATGTCTAGAAGGGTTCCCTTTTCTTCACACCATCCCCAGCATTTATTGTTTGTAGATATTTTGATGATGGCCATTCTGACTGGTGTGAGATGAAATCTCACTGTGGTTTTGATTTGTATTTCTTTAATAATTAGCAATGTTTAGCATCTTTTCACGTCTGTCCTGGCCATCTGTATGTCTTCTTCAGAGAAATGTTGATTTAGGTCTTCTGCTAATATTCTGAAATGGGTTGTTTGGTTTTTTGATATTGAGCCACATGAGCTGTTTGTAAATTTTGGAGACTAATCCCTTGTTTGTCGCATCATTTGCAAATGTTTTCTCACAATCTGTGGGTTTTGTTTTGTTTATAGTTTCATTTGCTGTGCAAAAGCCTTTGAATTCAGTTAGGTCCCATTTGTTTATTTTTGTTTTATGCCCATCATCGTAGGAGATGGCTCAGAAAGGGTATTGCTGTGATTTGTATATAAGAGTGTTCTATGTTTTTCTCTAATAGTTTTATAGTATCTGGTCTGACATTTAGTTCTTTTATCCATTTTGAGTTTATTTTTGTGTACAGTGTTAAATAATGTTCTAATTTCATTTTTAAACATGTAGCTGTCCAGTTTTCCCAGCACCATTTATTGAAGAGACTGTCTTCCCTCCACTGTGTATTGTTGCCTCCTTTGTCATAGATTAATTGACCATAGATGCATGGGCTTATTTCTGATCTTTCTACCCTGCTCCATTGATCTATATTTCTGTTTTAGTATGAGTACCATACTGTTTTGATGTATAATCTGATGTCAGGGAGCCTAATTCCACCCTCTCCGCTTTTCTTTCTCAAGATTGCTATTGAGACACAGAAGGGGTTCTTTGTGTCTCCATACAAATTTTAAGATTTTTTTGTTCTGTCTCTGTGAAAAATGCCATTGGTAATTTGATAGGGATTGTGCCTTGGGTAATATAGTCATTTTGACAATAATGAATCTCAAATGAATGAATAATTTGACAATCCAAGAACAGGATATATCTTTCTATCTGTTTCTGTCATCTTCAATATCTTTCATCAGCGTCTTATAGTTTTTGGAATACAGGTCTTTTGTCTCCTTAGGTAGGTTTATTTCTAGGTATTTCCTTCTTTATGATGCGATGGTAAATTGAATTGTTTCTTGAACTTCTATTCCTGTTATTTCATAGTTAGTGTATAGAAATGCAACAGATTTCCACATATCAATTTTGTATGCTGCCACATTCCTGAATTCATTGATGAGCACTAGTAGTTTTCTGGTGGCATCTTTAGGATTTTCTATGTATAGTATCATATCTTGTGCAAACAGTGACAGTTTTACTTCTTCTTCTCCAATCTGGTTTACTTTTATTTCTTTTTATTCTCTGATTGCCATGGCTAGGACTTCCAAAACTATGTTGAATAATAGTGGTGAGAGTGGACATCCTTGTCTTGTTCCTGATATTAGAGGAAATGCTTTCAGTTTTTCACCATTGAGAATGATGCTTGCTGTGGGTTTGTCATATATGGCCTTTATTATGTTGAGGAAAGTTCCCTCTATGCCTACTTCCTGCAGGGTTTTGATCATAAATGGGTGTTGAATTTTGTCAAAAGCTTTCTCTGCATCTATTTGGATGATTGCATGGTTTTTCTCCTTCAGTTTGTTAATATTGTTTATCACATTGATTGATTCGCGTATATTGAAGAATCCTTGCATTCCTGGAATATAGCCCACTTGTTCATGGTGTATGGCACTTTTAATGTGCTGTTGGATTCTGTTTGCTAGTATTCTGTTGAGGATTTTTGCATCTATGTTCATCAGTGATATTGGCCTGTCGTTTTCTTTCTTTGTGACATCCTTGTCTGGTTTTGGTATCAAGGTGATGGTGGCCTCGTAGAATGAGTTTGGGAGTGTTCCTCCCTCTGCTATATTTTGGAAGAGTTTGAGAAGGATAGGTGTTAGCTCTTCTCTAAATGTTTGATACAATTCGCCTGTGAAGCCATCTGGTCCTGGGCTTTTGTTTGTTGGAAGGTTTTTCATCACAGTTTCAATTTCAGAGCTTGTGATTGGTCTGTTCATATTTTCTATTTCTTCCTGATTCAGTCTTGGCAGGTTGTGCATTTCTAAGAATTTGTCCATTTCTTCCACGTTGTCCATTTTATTGGCATAGAGTTGCTTGTAATTTCTCAACATCGTTTGTATTTCTGCAGTGTCAGTTGTTACTTCTCCTTTTTCATTTCTAATTCTATTGATTTGAGTCTTCTCCCTTTTTTTCTTGATGAGTCTGGCTAATGGCTTACCTATTTTGTTTATTTTTCAAAGAACCAGATTTTAGTTTTATTGATCTTTGCTCTTGTTTCCTTCACTTCTTTTTCATTTATTTCTGATCTGATTTTTATGATTTCTTTCCTTCTGCTACCTTTGGGTTTTTTTTGTTCTTCTTTCTCTACTTGCTTTATGTCCAAGGTTAGGTTGTTTATTCGAGATTTTTCCTGTTTCTTAAGGTGGGCTTGTATTGCTATAAACTTCCCTCTTAGAACTGCTTTTGCTGCATCCCATAGGTGGTTTTATTTTTGTATATGGTGTTAGAGTATGTTCTCACCTCATTGCTTTACATGTAGCTGTCCAGTTTTCCCAGCACCACTTATTGAAGTGACTGTCTTTTCTTCATTGTATATTCTTGCCTCGTTTTTCATAAGTTAATTGACCATAAGCTTGAGGGTTTAGTTCTGGCCTATCTATTCTGTTCCAGTGATCTATGTGTCTGTTTTTGTGCCAGTACCATACTGTTTTCATTACTATAACTTTGTAGTATAGTCTGAAGTTAGAGACTGTGATTCCTCCAGCTCTGTTCTTCTTTTTCAAAGTTGGTTTCCCTATTTGGAGATAACACATCTTAATCCACTCATCTATTAATGGGCACTTGGATTGTTTCCATGTCTTCATTATTGTAAATAGTGCTGTTATGAACATTGTGGGGCTTGTATCTTTTCAAATTAGAGTTTTTGTTTTTTCTGCTATCTACCCAGGAGTAAGATTGCTGGATCATATGGTAGCTTTATTTTTAGTTTTTAAAGCAACACCCATACAGGTTTCCATAGATGTTCTCCATACATGTTCTCTTACTATTATTGTAATTCTTGTCAATTTCTCCCTTTATGTCTGATGGTACTTGTTTTATATATTTAGGTGGTCCTATTCTGGATGCATATATGCTAACGAGTCTGATAGCCTCTTCTTGTATTGATCTCTTTATTATTATATAATGCCCTTCTTTGTCTTTCTTTATAGCCTTTGTTTTAAAGACCATTTTGTCTGCTATGAATATTGTTACCCTAGCTTGTCATTTCCATTTGCATGATATATCTTTTTCCATCCGCTCAGTTTCAAACTGTGTGTTTCTTTCACTGTGAAGCAAATTTCTTGTAGGCAGCATATTGTAGGTTCTTGTTGTTGTTGTTTTTTTAATCCAATCTGCCACTCTATGTCTTTTAATTGGAGTATTTAGTCCATTGACATTTAAGGTAATTATTGATAAGTATGTACTTTTTGCCATTTTAATCCTTGATTTCCAGGAATTTTTTTAGTTCTTCTTTATTCATTTATTCTTATTTTTGTTTTTTCCTTTTGTGATTTAATAAATTTTTTTGTATATCCCTCAGTTCCTTTCTTTTTGGTTTTTGTGAATCTATTGTAAGTTTTTGATTTGTGGTTACCATAGAGTTCAAGTATGTTGACCCATAACTCTATCTACTTACTTTAAACTGATAGTTATTCAAGCATAAACACATTCTAAAAGATCTACATTCCCTGCCCCACATTTTGTGATTTTGATGTCCTATTTTACATCTTCATGCTTATCCTTCTACTGTTTATTGTAGTTATGGTCACTTTTACAATTTTTAATTGTTTTTTAATCTATGTACTGGCATGTTTAAGTGATATTCAATCATTTTATATATTTGCCTTTCCTACTGTAGTTTTTCCCTTTCCTATATATTTTTGCTTTCTTTCTGTTGAGAGAAGACCCTACAAATTTCTTTTAACATAGGTTTTGTATTGCTTAATCCTTTTATTTTTTGCTTGTCTGAGAAATTCTTTGCCTCACCTTCTATTTTAAATGATAATCTTGCTGGATCGAGTGTCCTAGGTTACAGGGTTTTATCCTTTCATGACTTTGGACATATCATGCTACTACTTTCTGTTGTGCAATGCTTCTGCAGAGAAATCAGATGATAACCTTGTAATTGACTCTTTGTTTTTCTCTTGCTGTCTTTATAATTGTCTAGTTTTCCCTTTTGCCATTTTAATTATGATATGTCTTAGCATGGGTCTGATGGGTTCATGTTGTTTGTGACCCACTGTGTTTCCTCTACCTGGATATCTGTTTCCTTACTTGGGTTTGGGAAATTTTCAGCCATATTTTTTTCAAATACATTTTGAACACTTTCTCTTTCTCTTCTCCTTCTGGAACTCCTATTAAGGATAGACTGGCACACTTTTTATTTTCCCATAGATCTCATATTTTGCTTCCTGTTTTTAAGATTTGTTTTCCTGTCTGCTGTTCTGATTGGGTGATTTTTATTATTTTATCTTCTAGATCACTTATTGGTTCTTCTGCATTGTTTATTCTGCGATTCATTAACTCTAAATTGTTTTTTATCTCAGCAATATAATTGTCTATTTTTGATTGTTTTATCTTTATAGTTTCTATTTCCTTGTTATAGTGACCTGCATTTCTATCAATAATCTTTCTTATTCCTTTAGCATTTTCATTACCTCCTTTTTGAACTAGGGGTCTAGTAGTCTGGTGAGCTCTGTTTCATCATTTGTTCTTTCAGGGGATTCCTCTTATTCTTTTCATTCAGAGTAGTTCCTCTGCCTTTTCATTTTACTTAGATTTCTCTGTCATTATAAATTTAGGAGAAACCATTATCTACTGTGGTATTGAAGGGGTGTTCTTGTGTGGGAGCTTTTCTGTGTAGATTATGTGTGTTAATATTTTTGGTGTGAGGGCTGGTTTTGGGTTGGACACCAGTCATGTCTTTCCTCAGGGTGTGCTAGCTGATATTCACTTGATAGTGATGTGGTTGGTGTTGTAGTATCTGAAGCCTGTGTGGATGTGAGGTGGGGCTTCCTGTTTTCTCTGTGGCAGTCACCACTATGTTGGGGTCAAGTCTGCTCCCCAGTTGTTGGAGTAGAAGCCCTGAGGTTCTGGTTCCATCAGGCTCTGCTTCCCTTGAGTGCATGCTATGTCCCAATTGAGGTGACTCCTGAAGCAAGTGAGGCCTGCGAGGTCACAGAGGGCCTATATGCACCCTGTGTAGACATCTGTGGTTCCACTCAGAAGCAGCCCAGTGTCATGTTTCTTCCTCTGTTGTGTTCATCCCAGGTCTAGTGCAAGGCTGTGATGTGGAGTAGGTTGGAGTTGGGGCATCGTGACTTCAGGAATTAGGGTTGTTGTATTGCCACCTGAGATCTGGGCTGCCTCTGGCAGACTTCTCCCAGGACTTGCCTGCCCTAGATCTAGCTCTTAGCTGTGGCGTGGAGTGAGAGAGCCAGGACACTCTCACTGGTAGATGAAGTGCTGTATGCGCCTGCTCAGGGACAGTTTGCCTGAGATTCCATGCTTAGCTGCCACATACTCTTGTGGTGTCACCTGGTGAGCATGCTGACAGTGTTCACTACAGGTCCATCTGCTGCCTTGTTTAGACGCTGACAATGGGCTCTGTGGCTCCACCCAGATTACATCCCATGCCCTTGGGGCTGTCTCTGCATAGCTAGACTGAGTCCTCTCCCAGAGTCTGCCTACCAGAGATTCAGTGTTTAGCTGCATCGTGTTCTTGTTGCACCACCCCACGCGGTGCAACAAGATTGACAATGTCTGCTATGGCTAGACCCACCACCCCATACATGTGCTGACAATGGTCTCTGCGGTTCCAGCCAGCTGACTCCCCAGACACCCTAGTCTGTCTGCATAGGTAGGTTGAATCTTTGTCCAGATCTCACGTGAGGCTGTGGTGTATAGGGAGTGGGGCCAAGGTGTTTTCCCCTTTGGATTAGGAAGTCTGGCAAGGAAGCAGCTGCCAGTGTAAGGATCTCACCACCCTGACTGTTAGCAAGTCACCACACATGCATTCTTTGTGAGTAGAGTCTAGGCTTCTCAAGCTTTTCTATCTCTCTCAGCAGATTTCTCTGCAGACAAAGGGGCCTGTCTCCTCTATGCATTAAGCTCCAGGAATGGGATGCCCAAGTTGTGGCTTGACCTTCTCACACCCTAGGGTGAGATTCTGTCTGTGCACACATTCCTTCCTTACATATCTCTCCCAGGGGCACAGGTCCCTACCTGATGCCTTTTGCTTCCCATCCTACCCAGTTACATGGAAATTTTTCTTGAAGCATTGGCTGTGTAGGAGTTCTTCTGCCATTTTCCAGTTAGTTTTCCATGAGAATTTTTCTACATGTAGATGTATTTTTGATGTGTTTGTGGGGAGAGATGAGCCCCACATACTTATACTCTGCCATCTTGATGTCCTTCTAACAAGTTTGGCTTTTCTAGATTCCATATATAATTGATATCTTACACTATTTGTCTTTCCCCTAATTTATTTAGCAAAATGCTCTCAAGGTCCATCCATGTTTTCACAAAAGAAAGGATTTCCTTCTTTCTGAGGACAAATAATATTCCATTGTATATATATTAAACATCTTCTTTATCCATTCATCCATTGATGGACACTTAGCCTATTTTTATATCTTGGATATTGTGAATAATGCTGCAATAAACATAAAATACCTATAACTCCTTTGAATCTGTTTTTATTTCCTTTAGGCAGTTGCACTGAAGTGTAATTTCTGTGTCACATAATAGTTCTATATTTAATTTTTAGAAAACTTTATACTGTTTCCATAGTCCCTGAACCAATTTACATTGCCTTCAATTGTGCACAAGTATTCCCGATTCTCCATATTCTTGCCAACACATGTTATCTACTGTCTTGCTGAAGACAAGTCATTTCAACAGGTGTGAGCTTGTATCTCATTGTGGTTTTGATTCCATTTCTCTGATGATTAGTGATGTTGAACCTCTTTTCATGTAGCTTTGGTCATTTGGATGTCTTTGGAAAAATGTTTGTTTAGTTCCTCTGCCTATTTTCAAATTGGATTTTTTTTTTTTTGTTATTCGGTTGTATAAGTTTTTGTATGTTGTGGATATTAAATCTTTATCTAATATATGGTTTTTAAATATCTCTCATTCTGTAGGTGGCCTTTTCATTATGTTGACTGTTTCTTTTGCTGTTCTTAAGCTTTTTTTTTTTTTAACATCTTTATTGGGGTATAATTGCTTTACAATGGTGTGTTAGTTTCTGCTTCATAACAAAGTGAATCAGTTATACATATACATATGTTCCCATATCTCTTCCCTCTTAGTCTCCCTCCCTCCCACCCTCCCTATCCCACCCCTCTAGGCAGTCACAAAGCACCGAGCCGGTATCCCTGTACCATGCAGCTGCTTCCCGCTGGCTATCTACCTTACGTTTGTTAGCATATATATGTCCATGTCTCTCTCTCGCCCTACCACAGCTCACCCTTCCCCCTCCCCATATTCTCAAGTCTGTTCTCCAGTAGTCTGTGTCTTTATTCCTGTTTTAACCTTAGGTTCTTCATAACATTTTTTTTCTTAAATTCCATATATATGTGTTAGCATATGGTATTTGTCCTTCTCTTTCGGACTTACTTCACTCTGTATGACAGACTCTAGGCCTATCCACCTCATTACACATAGCTCAATTTCGTTTCTTTTTATGGCTGAGTAATATTCCATTGTATATATGTGCCACATCTTCTTTATCCATTCATCCGACGACGGGCACTTAGGTTGTTTCCATCTCCGGGCTATTGTAAATAGAGCTGCAATGAACATTTTGGTACATGACTCTTTCTGAATTCTGGTTTCCTCAGGGTATATGCCCAGTAGTGGGATTGCTGGGTCATATGGTAGTTCTATTTGTAGTTTTTTAAGGAACCTCCATACTGTTCTCCATAGTGGCTGAACCAATTCACATTCCCACCAGCAGTGCAAGAGTGTTCCCTTTTCTCCACACCCTCTCCAGCATTTATTGTTTCTAGATTTTTTGATGATGGCCATTCTGACTGGTGTGAGATGATATCTCATTGTAGTTTTGATTTGCATTTCTCTAATGATTAATGATGTTGAGCATTCTTTCATGTGTTTGTTGGCAGTCTGTACATCTTCTTTGGAGAAATGTCTATTTAGGTCTTCTGCCCATTTTTGGATTGGGTTGTTTGTTTTTTTGTTATTGAGCTGCATGAGCTGTCTGTAAATTTTGGAATTTAATCCTTTGTCAGTTGCTTCATTTCCAAATATTTTCCCCCATTATGAGGGTTGCCTTTCGGGCTTGTTTATGGTTTCCTTTGCTATGCAAAAGCTTTGAAGTTTCATTAGGTCCCATTTGTTTATTTTTGTTTTTATTGCCATTTCTCTAGGAGGTGGGTCAAAAGGGATCTTGCTGTGATTTATGTCATAGAGTGTTCTGCCTAAGTTTTCCTCTAAGAGTTTGATAGTTTCTGGCCTTACAATTAGGTCTTTAATCCATTTTGAGCTTACTTTTGTGTATGGTGTTATGGAGTGATCTAATCTCATTCTTTTACATATACCTGTCCAATTTTCCCAACACCACTTATTGAAGAGGCTGTCCTTTCTCCACTGTATATTCCTGCCACCTTTATCAAAGATAAGGTGTCCATATGTGCATGGGTTTATCTCTGGGATTTCTATCGTATTCCATTGATCTATCTTTCTGTTTTTGTGCCAGTACCATACTCTCTTGATTACTGTAGCTTTGTAGTATAGTCTGAAGTCAGGGAGCCTGATTCCTCCAGCTCCTTTTTTTTCCCTCAAAATTGCTTTGGTTATTCGGGGTCTTTTGTGTTTCCATACAAATTGTGAAATTCTTTGTTCTAGTTCTGTGAAAAATGCCAGTGGTAGTTTGATAGGGATTGCATTGAATCTATAGATTGCTTTGGGTAGTAGAGTCATTTTCACAATGTTGATTCTTCCAATCCAAGAACATGGTATATCTCTCCATCTATTTGTATCATCTTTAATTTCTTTCATCAGTGTCTTATAATTTTCTGCATACAGGTCTTTTGTCTCCTTAGGTAGGTTTGTTCCTAGATATTTTATTCTTTTTGTTGCATTGGTAAATGGGAGTGTCTTCTTGATTTCACTTTCAGATTTTTTATCACTAGTATATAGGAATGCCAGAGATTTCTTTGCATTAATTTTGTATCCTGCTACTTTTCCAAATTCATTGATTAGGTCTAGTAGTTTTCTGGTAGCATCTTTAGGATTCTTTATGTATAGTATCATGTCATCTGCAAACAGTGACAGCTTTACTTCTTCTTTTTCAATTTGGATTCCTTTTATTTCCTTTTCTTCTCTGATTGCTGTGGCTAAAACTTTCAAAACTATGTTGAATAAGAGTGGTGAGAGTGGGCAACTTTGTCTTGTTCCTGACCTTAGTGGAATGTTCTTAAGCTTTTAAGTTTAATGTAGTTCTACTTGTTGATTTTTGCTTTTCTTATGTGTGTTTTTCGTGTCATATTCAAAATCATTGTCAACACCAATGTTGATAGGCTTCTTTTCTATGTTTCCTTCTAAGCATTTTGTAAGTATCAGGTCTTATATTAGGTCTTTGTTCCATCTCAAGACAATTTTTGTGAGAGATGTAAGGTACAGCTTCAATTTTATTTTTTCTCCAGGTGTTTATACAGTTTTCTCAACACCATTTATTGAAGAGTCTATCTTTTCCCCATTTTGTATTCTTGGATCCCTTGTCAAAAGTTAGTTGAAAATATATGTTAGGGATTAATTCTGGACTCTCTACTCTGTTCCATTTCTCTTTGTGTCTATTTTAGATAGTTTTAATTACTATAACTTGGTAAGATAATTTGAAATCAGAAAGTGTTATGCCTCCAGTGTTTTTTTTTTAGGATTGTTTTAACTATTTGTCGTGTTTTTTAGTTCCATAAAAATTTTAGAATTGTTTTTTCTATTTTGATGAATCATTTTATAAGGTACTTCTTTCCTCTTGTTACCATTTTTTGTTTAATGTCTATTTTGTCAAGGTATAGATACTCTTGTTTTCCTTTGGCTTCCACTTGCTATGTATATATATATATTTGTCCAGATATACTTATGTATAAAGATATATATATATATATATATATATATATATACATATCTTACTTACACAGACAAAATTTTTTGATCTAATGCATAGACTACCTTTCTTCTCTCTCCTTTTATGTTTTCTTTTTATGCTATACATATTTTTGTATTGTATACCCATTAGTAAATTGTTGTAGCTACAGCTATTTTTAATACTTTTGTTCATATCATTTTACTAGAGTTAAGTTTTTAAAATACTACCATAGTGCAACATTAGAGTTTTCTGAATCTATTTGCTTACATTTACCAGTGTGTATTGCATATTTTCAATATTTATTGGGTTAGTTGATTTACAATGTTATGTTAGTTTCAGGTGTACAGCAAAATGAATCTGTTATGTATATACATATATTCACTCTCTTTTAGATTCTTTTCCCATATAGGCCATTATAGAATATTGAGTAGAGCTCCCTGTGCTACACAGTAGGTCCTCTTGAGTTAACAGTTTTATATTTAGGAGTGTGTATGTTTCACTACTAATCTTCCAGTTTATCCCTCCCCTCCCCTTACCCCCTGGTAACCATAAGTTTATTTTCTACATCTGTAACTCTATTTCTCTTTTGTAGATAAGTTCATTTGTAGCCTTTTTAAGATTACACACATAAGCGATATCGTTTGATATCTGTCTTTCTCTGTCTACTTCACTGAGTATTACAAGCTCTAGGTCCATCCATATTGCTGCAAATGACATTATTTCAGGTTTTTTTATGGCTGAGTAATATTCCTCTATATATATGCACCACAACTTCTTTATCCATATCTCTGTTGATGGGCATTTATGTTGTTTCCATGTCTTGGCTGTTGTAAATAGTGTTGCAATGAACATGGGGATTAGGCATGTATCTTTTTGAATTATGTTGTTCTCTGGATATGTGCCCAGGAGTGGGATTGCTGGATCATATGATAGCTGTATTTTTAGTTTTTTAAGGCACCTCCATACTATTATCCATAGTGACTGTACCAATTTACATTCCCACCAACACTGTAGGAGGGTTCTCTTTTCTCCCCACCCTCTCCAGCATTTATTGTTTGTAGACGTTTTGGTGATGGCCATTCTGACGGTGTGAGGTGACATCTCATTGTAGTTTTGATTTGCATTTCCTTAATAATTAGTGATGTTGAGTATCTTTTCATGTGCTTTTTAACCATCTGTATGTCTTTTTTGGAGAAATGTCTGTTGAGGGCTTCTTCCCATTTTTTGATTTTTTTTTTTATATTGAGCTGCATAAACTCTTTATAATTTGGGGATTAATCCCTCTTTTGTTGCTTAATTTGCAAATATTTTCTCCCATTCTGAGGGTTTTCTTTTTGTTTTTTCATGGTTTCCTTTGCTGTGCAAAAGCTTTTAAGTTTAATTAGGTCCCATTTTTATATTTTTGGTTTTATTTTCGTTACTCCAGTAGGTGGATCGAAAAAGATCTTTTTGTGATTTATGGCAGAGAGTGTTCTGCCTATGTTTTTCTCTAGGAGATTTGTAGTATTGAAGCTTACATTTGAGTTTTTAATTCATTTTGAGTTTATTTTTGTGTATCTGTTAGTGTGTGTTCTAATTTCACTCCTTTACTTATAGCTGTCCAATTTTCCCAACACCACTTATTGAAGACACTGTCTTCCATTGTATATTCTTGCCTCCTTTGTCATAGATTACATGACAATAGGTGCGTGGGTTTATCTCTGGACTTTCTATCCTGTTCCTCTGATTTATATTTCTGCTTTTGTGCCTGTACCATACCATATGGATGTCTGTAGCTTGAAGCCTGAAATCATGGAACCTGATTTCTCCAGCTCCATTTTTCTTTCTTAAGATTGCTTTGACTATTTATGGTCTTTTATGTTTCTATATGATTGTAATTTTTTTGGTCTAATCCTGTGAAAAATGCCATTGGTAATTTGATAGAGATTGCATTGAATCTGTAGATTGCTTTGGGTAGTATAGTCATTTTCACAATATTGAATCTTCCAATCCAAGGATATGGAACATCTTTCCATCTATATGTGTAATCTTTTATTCCTTTCATCAGCATTGTATAGTTTTCTGAGTATAGGTCTTTTGCCTCCTTAGTTAGGTTTATTCCTAGGTATTTTATGCTTTATGATGTGATGGTAAATGAGATTGTTTCCTTGATTTCTTTTTCTTAAATTTTGTTGTTATTGTATAGAAATGCAAGAGACTTCTATGTATTAATTTTGTACCCTGCAACTTTACCAAATTCATTGATGAGCTCTATTAGTTTTCTGGTAGTATCTTTAGGGTTTTCTATGTTTAGGGTTTTCTATGTTTCTATGTTATTGGGAAACACTGACAGTTTTACTTCTTCTTTTCCAATTTGGATTCATTTTATTTCTTTTTCTTCTCTGATTGTCATTGCTAGGACTTCCAAAACTATGTTGAATAATGGTGGCGAGAGTGGACATCTTTGTCTTCGTCCTGATCTTAGAGGAAATGCCTTCAGTCTTTCACCATTGAAAATGATGCTACCTGTGGATTTGTCATATATGGCCTTTATTGTGTTGAACTAAATTCCCTCTATGCCCACTTTCTGGGGAGTTTCTATAATAAGTGGATGTGGAAATTTGTCAAAATCTTTTTCTGTATCTATTGAGATGATCATATGATTTTTATTCCTCAATTTGTTGATGAGGAGTATTGCACTGATTGATTTGCAGATATTAAAAAATCCTTGCATCCCTGGGATAAATCCCACTTGATCATAGTTGGGATGATCCTATTAATGTGTTGCTGGATTTGGTTTGATAGTATTTAGTTTATGCTCATCAGTGATGTTAGCCTGTAACTTTCTTTTCTTGTGATAACTTTGTCTGGTTTTGGTATCAGGGTGATTCTGGCTTCATAGAATGACCTTGGGTGTGTTTCTTCCTCTGCAAATTTTTGGAAGAGTTTCAAAAGGGTAGGTGTTAACTCTTTTCTACAAGTTTAATTGAATTTTTCTGTAAAGACATTTGGTCCTGGACTTTTGTTTGTTGGAAGAGTTTTATTCACAGTTTCAATTTCAATACTTGTGATTTTTCTGTCGATATTTTCTATTTCTTCTTGGTTCAGTCTTGGAAGGTTGTATCTTTCTAAGAATTTGTCCATTTGTTCTATGTTGTCCATTTTATTGGTGTATAGTTGCTTGCAGTAATCTCTTATTATTCTTTGTATTGCTGTGGTGTCTGTTGTAACTTCTTTTTCATTTCTAATCTTGTTGATTGAAACCCCCTCCCTTTTTCTTTTGATGAGTCTGGCTAAAAGTTTATCAATTTTGTTTATCTTCTGAAATATACAGCTTTTAGTTTCATTGATCTTTGTTGTTGTTTGTTTGTCTCTATTTCATTCATTTATGCTCTGATTTTTATGATTTCTTTTCTTCTACTAACTTTGGCATTTGCTTGTTCTTCCTTCTCTAGTTGCTTTAGGTGTAAAAATAAGTTGTTTGAGATTTCCCTTGTTTCTTGAGGTAAGGTTGTATTGCTATAAACTTTCCTCATATAACTGCTTTTGCTGCATCTCACAGGTTTTGGATCATAGTATTTTTGTTCTCATTTGTCTCTGGTTATTTTTTGATTTCCTCTGTTTTCTTCATTCATCCATTGATTATTGAGTAACATATTGCCCATGTGTTTTTGTTTTTTACAGTTTTTTCCCTATAATTGATTTCTAATCTCATAACACTGTGGTCAGAAAAGATGCTTGATATGATTTCAATTTTCTTAAATTTTCTGAGGCTTGATTTGTGACCCAAGATATGGTCTATCGTAGAGAATGTTCCATGTGCACTTGACAAGAAAGTGTATTCTGCTGCTTTTGGATGGAATGTCCTATAAATATCAATTAAGTCTACCTAGTCTAACATGTCATTTAAGTCTTCTGTTCCCTTTTAAATTTTCTGTTTGGGTGATCTATCTATTGGTGTAACTGGGGTGTTAAAGTCTCCCACTATTATTGTGTTACTACTGCTTTCCCTTTTTATGCCTGTTAACATTTGCCTTATATATTGAGGTGCTAGTATGTTGGGTGCATATATATTTAGAATTGTTATGTTTTCTTCTTGGCTTGATCTCTTGATCATTATATAATCTCCTTCCTTGTCTCATGTAACAGTCTTCATTTTAAAGTCTATTTTGTCTGACGTGAGTATTGCTACTCCAGCTTTATTTTGATTTCCATATGAATGGAATATCTTTTTCCATCCCTTCACTTTCAGTCTGCATGTGTCCCTAGGTCTGAAGTGGGTTTCTTGTAGACAGTATATTTACAGGTCTTGTTTTTGTATCAATTCAGCCAGTCTGTGCCTTTTGTTTGGAGCATTTAATGCATTTACATTTAAGGTAATTGTCAATGTGTATGTTCCTATTATCATTTTCTTAATTGTTTTGGGTTTGTTTTTGTAGATCTCTTCTTTCTCTTGTGTTTCCTGCCAAGAGAATTTCCTTTAGCATTTACTGTAAAGCTGGTTTGCTGGTGCTGAATTCTCTTAGCTTTTGCTTGTCTGTAAAGATTTTAATTTCTCCATCAAATCTGAATGAGATCCTTCCAGTGTAGAATAATCTTGCTTGTACCTTTTTCCATTTCAAAGCAATCTACAGATTCAATGCAAACCCTATCAAACTACCAATGGCATTTTCACAGAACTAGAACAAAAAATTTCGCAATTTGTATTGAAACACAAAAGACCCTGCATGGCCAAAGCAATCTTGAGAAAGAAAAACGGAGCTGGAGGAATCAGGTTCTCTGACTTCAAACTGTACCACAAAGCTACAGTAATCCAGACAGTATGGTACTGGCACAAAAACAAAAATATAGATCAATGGAACAGGATTGAAAGCCCAGAGATAATCCCACCACATACGGTCAACTTTTCTTTGACAAAGGGTGCAAGAATATACGATGGAGAAAGGCAGCCTGTCAATGAGTGGTGCTGGGAAAACTGGACAGGTACATGTAAAATAATGAAATTATAACACTTCCTAACACCACACACAAAAATAAACTCAAAATGGATTAAAGACCTAAATGTAAGGCCAGACACTATAAAACTCTTAGAGGAAAGCATGGGCAGAACACTCTATGACATAAATCACAGCAAGATCCTTTTGACCCACTTCCTAGAGAAATGGAAACAAAAACAAAAATAAAAAAATGAGACCTAATGAAACATTATAGGTTTTTGATGTCTGGAGTTTATGTATGTTCATCTATAACTATATCTACCTGTTTTAAACTGTTGGCCATTTATGTTAAAACACATTTGAAAATAACTACCTTCTTTACTTGCTTCCCCACATTTTGTATTTTTGATGTCATATTTTACATCTTTCATGTTTATCACCTGCTATAGTCCTTTTACAATTTTTTAAATCTTTTAGTTGTTATACTGTCTTATTTAAGTAGTTGATCCTCAGTTCTTAGTACATCTTTGCCTTTCCTAGTGGGATTTTCTCTTTTATATATGTTCTTACTTGTTGTCAGCTTAAAGGAGACCATTCAACATCACTTTTAAGGTAGGTTTAGAATTGATGAACTCTTCCAGTTTTTTCTTGTCTGAGAAGTTCTTTATCTCTCCTTCTACTCTAAATGGTATCTTGCTGGATAGAGTATTCTAGGTTGCAGGTTTTCAGCTTTCACCACTTTGAATACATCATGTCACTCCCTCTGGCCTGCAGAGTTTCTGCAGAGAAATCAGTTGATAGCCTTTTGGGGATTCCCTTGTATATGACTCTTTGTATTTATCTTGGTGGCTTTAACTTTTGCCATTTTAATTTTGATATGTCTTTGGGTCTCTTTTGGTTCATCTTGCATGGGACCCTCTGAGTTTCTTGTACCTGAAGGATGTCTGTTTCCTTCTTTAGTTTATGGAAGTTTTCAGCACAGATTTTTTAAAATACATTTTTGATCCCTTTCTCTCTCTTTTCCTTCTGTGACCCTATAATATATGAATGTTGTATGCTTAATGTTACCCAAGAGATCTCTTAACTTGTTTCCATTTTTTTAAATTTGTTTTTCTTTTTG
>NW_006797906.1:84361-87223 GCF_000442215.2 Lipotes vexillifer | reverse complement strand
TCTTCCGATTTGGTGATTTCCATTATTCTTTCTTCTAGATCTTATGTGTTTTTCTGTATTGTTTAGTCTGCTATTCATTCTTTCTGTTGTGTTTTTCTTTTTATTTTTCAGCTATTGAATTCTTTATTTCTGATTGGGTCTTTTTTATTTTTTAGTTCCTTGTTAAAGTGTTCACTGTGTACTTCAATTCCTGTCCCTAAGTTAACATTTTTATTTCCAATGTTTTGAATTTTTATCTGGTAAGTTATTTATTACTGCTTCATTATTTTTTCAAGGGTTTTATATTGTTCTTTCAATTGAGAATAGTTCCTCTGCCTTTTCATTTTGCTTAAGTTTATCTCCCTCTGTGAGCTTATGTGAAACATTTCCTTACTGTGGTCTTGAAGGAGTGTTTTGATGTTGGAGCATTCCTGTACAGATCGCATATGCCTAATATCTTTGGTGGGAGAGCTGGATTTGATATGGATGCAAGTCATGTATTTCTTCAAGTTATGCTGGCAGCTATCCACTTGGTATGGGATGGGGCTGGAGAATGAATGACTAAAACTGGTGCTAGGTGTGAGGTGGGACTTACCCTCTGGTCAGTGACTGTCACTGCCCTATCATGTGTGGGATGTGATCCCAAGTTGCTGGAGAAGAAACCCTGATGGTCAGTCTTGAGCTGGCTTTTTTCCCATTAAGTGTGTGTTTTCCTCTCTCTTTGAACTGTGACCCTTGCCCCAGAGTGAAGAAGAGCTTAAGCAAGTGGGGCTATCCATAGACAGAAGACTGATGCACTGCCTGTGAAGTTGCCCACTGCTCTGCTCAAATGCTGCCTCAAGCTCCGTTTTTCCTTTATACCCAATCACTGCCACCTGCCTCTGTAGCCTTCACCCTGTTGGGGAACCACTCAGCAGGCTAGGCAAAGCTCGCATGTCTTCTTAGTGCATAGGGGTTGGTGAGCTGTGGTGGAGTGGGCTGCTGTCAGAAATCTGGGCTGCTTCTGAAGCACTGTTTTAGTAAGCACAATGGCTGCTGCTGCCCCCACAGGTTCTGCCCCAGGACTGGGTAGCCTCTTTGTCTCACTGTTGAGTCTTTTCCCTGATCGTGACCACAGTAGATTCAGTGCTACGCTGTGACATGAAGTGCGTGGGGCTGGAGTGTTCACTCAGCTTGTGCTGGACCACTCAGTGAGGTTGTTTCAGGATACTCAGCAGCTGTTAGTGCAGACCCCTATCTGCTCTGCCTTGTGGAATAGCCAGTGTGCACAGGCTCCTCACTAGCAGAGTACAGGCATTCCACACCCCTTCTTTTATCCTAGTGCTCCTCCAACCAGCCAAGTGGGCTTGTCACTTCTGTGTAGGACCCCAGGACTGAGGTGCCCAATCTGTAGCTCAAACCACTCACTTCCCAGGGCAGGTGTAAACCCATGTAATCTCTCTTTATCTCTGAGTCCCCGGCCAGGTGCCAGTCACTTTTCTTCTCTCCTACCCAATTACTTGTGTAACTTTCTTACAGACTTGTTTCTACAGTAGTCATTCTGACAGTTTCCAGTTAGTTTTAAATGAGAATTGTTTCACATTAGATGTATTTTTGATGTGTTTGTGGTGGGAGGTGAGCTCCACATCCTCTTACTCTGCCATTTTGATCCCACTTCCTTCTTAAAATATTATTTTGAAACTTCCTTTATTAATGATAGAATTTAGTTATAATGTTTCCTCTCAGCCTAGCTTTATCTTATTCTACAAATTTTGATATATTGTATTTCACTTACATTTAATTCAAATTTTATTTTATGTTTACCATTAGACTTTCTCTTCAAACCATGGATTATTTAGAAGTATAATGTTTAGTTTCCACGTATCTGAATATCTTCCTTTTATCTTCATTTTATTGATTTTTAGTTATACTCTATTGCAGTCAGATAACAGTGTGAATGATTTCAATTCTTTTAAATTTGTTTTAGTTTATTTCATTACACATGATGTCTTCATATATTTTTTGTAGGAGCTTGAAATTACGTGCAGTTTTGACAGGGATACCACAGGAGGGTTATATAGTAATTTTAGCATTGACGAGATCAGTAAAAATGTTATGTATACTGAAAGACAGGTTTCTTTCTGTTAGAGAAAGAGCTTATCAATATGGGAAGGAGGAATGTTAGAACAAAACTTGTGGTCTTGGATTGAAATAAAAGGTATCAGCATAAGCTGTTTTTTAAATATATACAAATTGTTTGATATAGAAATATATATGTGTGTGTGTTTAAATGTCTATTTCTTAGCCTTGGGTTCTAAGAGAGCCCAGAAGTACTTACATCTTAGGGACAATTAATGAAAGTAGCAACCAAAATTTTGGTTCTAAAAGTCATTTTCCACTAAAAGGAAAAAGAGACCTTTGGACAAATGCCTAATTCGAGGTTTCTGAGGGGTCCTGGGACACTTTTCTGTGCCAGAACTCATCTGAAATTTCCTCTGAACAGTTCAGAAAAAATTATGCGTATTTGTGTGTGTGGTGGGTAAATGGGTGCTTATAAGAGATAAAGCAAATGTAGTAAAATGTTCACATTTGGGGGATGTAGATAAGGAGTGTTCATGAGGTTTTTTTTTCTATTTTTGTAACATTTTTGAAAATTTTGTTATAATTTTAAAACAAAAACAAAATATAAACATTCTATTGATACCCACTTCTAATAGCAATTTGGAGTGTGTGTGTGTGTGTGTGTGTGTGTGTGTGTGTGAAAAAGAGAGAGAGAAAGAGAGAGAATCAACAACCTACTAATCCTTATGGTGCTTATTGTAATCTCTGTCATAGTAGGAGAACATAGATTGAAAAAAAGGAGTAAGCAATGTATCTTTTTTGTCTTTAATATAAACTGTAGGG
>NW_006797906.1:54378-84013 GCF_000442215.2 Lipotes vexillifer | reverse complement strand
AGCAATGTATTTTTTTTGTCTTTAATTTATATTGTAGGGAAAAAACCTTGATAAATTTTTTTTTTACCAGTAGAGAGGTGCTGAAAAAATTGCTAATAAGCAGTAGAGAAGGTGTTCAGCCCTGCACTATAAGATAAATTGTTATCTGAATTAGTCTAAAATTTACTTTTCTAGAAATACTAACCACCTGCCCTTAGCAGAGGTTGAAAACTGTCATTCTGTGGGCCAAACATAACGCTTAGGTATGTTTTATTCGGCTTGTAAATTGATGGCCTATTCACTATTCTTTGTAGAACTGAGAAAACTATGGACAGAGAGGTGAAAGTTACTTGCCAAAAGTCACAATGCAGTAAGTGGAAAAGTTAAGGTTTGAACTCTGGTGGTCTGGATCCAGAATTTGTTCTTTTAACCACTATTCTAGAATGCTAGAATGAAGTTGTTTATTTGCCAAACTCCCATTTACCTATGTTAACCAGCCTTCACATTCGTTTAATTTTTATTTTGAAATAATTCATAAACCGAACACATAGGATGTTGTAAAAATAGCACATAGAGCTCTGCAAACACTTCCTTGAGCTTCCCTCAGTGGTGACATATAACTTGTAATACAATATAAAACCCTAGAAACTGACATTGACACAATGTCGTTAGCTCCACTAAAACCTTTACTCAGTTTTCATACATTTTGTATACACTTGTGTGTGTGTGTGTGTATAGCTGTGTGATTTGTTTACATGTATAATTTGTGTAACCACCATAGCAATAAAGACACAAAAAGATACAGAACTGGTCAGTCACTACAAAAGAATTGGCTCATGTTACCCTTTTTATAGTCACGCTCACTTCCCCACACCAATCTCTATCCTGTGGTATCCACTAATGTACTCTCCATTTCCAAAGTTCTGCCTTTAAGAATGTTATATAAATGTTCTTATATATTATGTAATGTTTTTAAATTAAGCTTAAAATTTTTTTTGAGATAATTACAGTTTCACATGCAGCTGTAAGAAATGATACAGCATCCCAAATCACTCTTTGCCCAGTTTCACCAGTGATAATATCTTGCAAAACTGCAATACAATATCACAATCAGGATTTTGACATTGATACAGTCCAGATACACAATATTTCCATCATCACAAGGAACCCTCCTGTTTCCCTTTTATAGTAAATCACTTCCCTGTTTCCTCCACAACCTTCCTTTCTACCACTGGCAGTCCTAATTTTTTCTTCATTTCTATTATTTTGTAATTTCTTAGATGTTTTGTAAATGTAATCACAGAGCATATACATTTTTTGGATTGCATTTTTTCACTCAACACAATTCCATGGATATTCATCCAAGTTGTTGCATGCATCAAAATCTTGCTCCTTTGCACTGTCATTATTACATGGTACATATATATATATATACACATTACAGTTTGCTTAAACCATTCTTATATTAAAAGGGATCTAGGGAATTTCCAATTTGGGGTTATTAAAAAATAACAATTCATTAACAACAAGGTCTTTATTAACCCCTCTGGTACCAGCAAGTCACACATTGAATGGGGGCCACTCTCCTCACAGCCAGCTCTGAGCTGGTGAGTAAGGGATGGTAGGTGTGTAAGTTAAAGTGACACAACACTATCTTACTGAAATTTAACAGTTTCTATCTTCAGTAAGCATTGTTGCAAGGCTTTGAGTATATTCTAGGGCTCCAAAACTTTTTATTCTGATTGGTTTTTCCAGCATTGGGAAGATGGAAATTTGTATTCCCCTACACCACCATTTTCCATTTTCCATATTACTCCACTTGTTCATGTCTTTTGACTGCTTGCTATTTGTTTTTTGGTTTTTTTCTTTGATTTTTTAACATTTGTGTTTGGAGAGTTCTTTATATATTCCATATACTACTCCTTTGTCAGATATGTGGTTTACAAAAATTTCCCCAAGTTTGTAGCTTGTATTTTCATCCTCATAACTTGATGTCTCACAGAGAAAAAGTTTTTACTTTGATGTCCAAATTCTCAAATTTTCCTTTAAAGGTTGTAGGTTGCATTGGTGTCTTATGTAAGAACTTTTCACTTTGTTCTAAGTTAGTAAGATTTTCTCTTATTTAAAAAAGTGTTTTAGGGCTTCCCTGGTGGTGCAGTGGTTGAAAGTCTGCCTGCCGATGCAGGTGACACGGGTTCGTGCCCCGGTTGGGGAAGATCCCACATACCGCGGAGTGGCTGGGCCTGTGAGCCATGGCCGCTAAGACTGCACATCTAGAGCCTGTGCTCCACAACAGGGAGAGGCCACAACAGTGAGAGACCCGCGTACCACAAAAAACAAAAAAAGTGTTTATAGTTTTACATTTATACATAAACTTATGATCTATTTGATAGTTAAATTTTGAATAAGACAAAGATTTTTTAAATTTTCTTACCTATGGTTATTTACTTGTAATACCCTAAGTTGAAAAAAAAAACTGTCTTTAATAAATTGTTTTTTGCACCTTTGCAAAATCAGGTGGGCATATTTATGTTGGTCTATTTTTTGGTTAGTGTGTTTTATTCATCCGTGTGTTTATTCATCCTCCAATACCTAAATGTCTTGATTGTTGCAGCTATAGAATAAGCCTATCATTGATAAGAGTGATTCCTTACACTCTATTGTTTTTCAAAATTATTTTACCTATGTTGCATTTCTCTATATATTTTAGAATAAACTTTTCTATATCTAAAAAAAATTAGTTGGGATTTTGGTAGAAACTGAACCTAAATATATAGATCAATTTGGAGAATATTAACTTTTTTTTATAATATTGACCATTCCAATCCTTGACCACAGTGCGTGTCTCCATTTATTTATCAATGTATGTTCTTTGTTTTACTTCATAAGCATTTTGTAGTTCTCAGCTTACATATTCCGTATGTGGTGTGCTAGAATCATGCCTAATATTTTATTTTTGTGCATTTCATAGTATTGTTTTACATTTTAATTTTAATTTCCACATATGTAATTCTGGTAAACAGAAATATGACATTTTTGTATGTTAATAGTATATTGTTGATTATCTTAATACTAGTTCTAACAATTGTTGAGAGGGCGGTTTTGAGGTCAGTGACAATACTTTTGGACTTGTCTCTTTCGCTACGTTCCATAAGTCTTTCCATTTTATAATATAAATCCTTGTTGATTTTTGGTCCATTTTTAATCAAGGTGTTTGTTTTCTTATTGCTTGGTTTTAAGAGTTATTTGTGTACTTTGGATAACAGTCCTTTATAAAATGTGTCTTTTGCTAATATTCTTACTTGTGGCTTATTCTCTAGTTCTCTTGATAGTGTCATTTGCAGAGCAGAAGATTTTAATTTAAACAAAGTACAGCTTATCAATTATTTTGTTTATCTATTGTCTCTTTGGTATTGTATCCAAAAAGGCATCACCATACACAAGATCATTTTGGTTTTCTCCTATATTAACTTTTAGGAGTTTTATAATTTTGTATTTCACACTTAAGTCTACAATCTATTTTGAGTTAATTTTGTTATTTTGAGTTAAATTTTCTGAAATGTATAAAGTCTGTTTCTAGATTCTTTTTTTTTTTCATGTGTAGTTGTTCCACTACAATTATAATTCCCTTTTCTCCTTTATATTGCCTTTGCTCCTTTGTCAAAGATCAGCTGACCATATTTATGGGGTCTATTTCTGAGCTTTCTATTTTGTTCCACAGATTTCTTTGTCTACTTTCCCCCAATACCATATAGTTATAAATACTTTTGCTTTATTGTAAATCTTTAAGTCAGGAATGTCAGCACACTAACTTTGTTCTTCTTTAATAAGGTGTTGGCTACTTTGTGTCTTTTACCTTTCTGTGTAAACTTTAGATTCAGCTTGTCAAAACCCATAAAATACTTTGCTGAGATTTGGATTGGGGATACACTGAATATATAGGGCCAGTTGAAAAGCAATAACATATTGATAATGGTGTCTTCCTATCCTTGAACATGGAATATCTCTCCAGTTATTTAGTTCTTTTTTATTTTCTTTGTCAGACTTTTGTAGTTTTTCTCATATAGATCTTGTACATATTATGTTAGACTTATAACACAGTATCTCATTTTTGTGTGTATTAATGTAAATGGTATTTTGTTTTAATTTCAAAGTTCGCTTGTTCTTAATTGGTATATAGGAAAGCAATTTAGCTTTATATAATAACCTTGTGTCCTGCAAGCTTTCTGTAATTGTTTATTATTTCCTATCTCTTTTGTATATTGTTATAGATGAACTTATCATCTGTAATCAAAGATAATTTTTGTCTTCCTTTCCAATCTGTATAACATTTATTTCATTTTCTTCCTTTATTTCATTACCAAGGTCATAAAGTGCAGTATTGAAAAGAAATGGTGGAAGATGGGGGAAGAGTAAGATGCGGAGATCACCTTCCTCCCAACAGATACAACAGAAATACATGTACACATGGAACAACTCATACAAAACACCTACTGAACGCTGGAAGAAGACCTCAGACTTCCCAAAAGGCAAGAACCCCCCGAGGTACCTGGGTAGGGAAAAGAATAAATAGAGACAAAAGGATAGGGACGGGACCTGCACCAGTGGGAGGGAGCTGTGAAGGAGGAAAGGATTCCACACACTAGGAAGCCCCTTCGCAGGGCGGAGACTGTGGGCGGCAGAGAGGGAAAGCTTCGGAGCCGCAGAGGAAAGCACAGCAACAGGGGTGCGGAGGGCAAAGGGGAGAGATTCCAGCACAGAGGATCAGAGCCGACTGGCACTCACCAGCCCGAGAGGCTTGTCTGCTCATCCGCTGGGGTGGGCAGGGGTCGAAGTTGAGGTACGAACTTCGGTCGGAGCACTGGGAGAGGACTGGGGTTGACAACGTGAACACAGCCTGCAGGGTGTTAGTGCACCACGGATAGCCGGGAGGGAGTACGGGGAAAAGTCTGGACCTGCTGAAGAGGCAACAGACTTTTTCTTACCTCTTTGTTTCCTGGTACGTGAGGAGAGGGGATAAAGAGCGCTGCTTAAATGAGCTGCAGAGCTGGGCGCGAGCCGCGGCTAAAAGCAGGGACACCACAGACGGGCAGGAGACGCTAAGGATGCTGATGCCGACACCAAGAAGCCTGTGTGCGACCATAGGTTACTATCCACACCCCCGCTTCGTGGGACCCTGTGCAGCCTGCCACTGCCAGGGCCCCGGGATCCAGGGACAACTCCCCCGGGAGAACGTAAGGCACGCCTGAGGCTGGTGCAACGTCACAGTGGCCTCTGCTGCTGCAGGCTTGCCCCGAACTCCGTGCCCCTCCCTCCCCCCACCTGAGTGAGCCAGAGCCCCCGAATCAGCGGCTCCTTTAACCCCATCTTCTCTGAGTGAAGAACAGATGCCCTCCGGCGACCTACACGCAGAGGTGGGGCCAAATCCAAAGCTGAGCCCCTGGGAGCTGTGAGAACAAAGAAGAGAAAGGGAAATCTCTCCCAGCAGCCTCAGAAGCAGTGGATTAAAGCTCCAAAATCAACTTGATGTACCCTGCATCTGTGGAATACATGAATAGAAAACGAATCATCCCAAATTGAGGTGGTGTACTTTGAGAGCAAGATTTATGATTTTTTCCCCTTTTCCTCTTTTTGGGAGTGTGTATGTGTATGCTTCTGTGTGAGATTTTGTCTGTATATATTTGCTTCCACCATTTGTCCTAGGGTTCTATCCTTCCTTATTTTTTAAATTTTTTTCTTAATAATTATTTTTTATTTTAATAACTTTATTATATTTTACTTTATCATTTTTCTTTCTTTCCTTCCTTCCCTCCTTTGGACAACGAATCTTCCCAAATTGAGGAGGTGGACTTTGAGAGCAAGATTTATGATTTTTTACCCTTTTCCTCTTTTTGGGAGTGTGTATGTGTATGCTTCTGTGTGAGACTTTGTCTGTATAGCTTTGCCTCCACCATTTGGCCTAGGGTTCTATCAGCCCATATTTTTAAAAAGTTTCTTCTCTTAATAATTTTTTTATTTTAATAACTTTATTATATTTTGTCTTACTTTATTTTACTTTATCTTCTTTCTTTCTTTTTCCCTTCCTTCCTCCCTCTCTCTCTCCCACCATTCTTTCTTTCTGTCTGTCTTTCTTTCTTTCTTCTGACTTCTACCAATTCTTTCTCTGTACTTTCCTCCATTTTATTCTGAGCCTTGTGGATGAAACGCTCTTGGTGCTGCAGCCAGGAGTCAGTGCTGTGCATCTGAGGTGGGAGAGCTAACTTCAGGACACTGGTCCACAAGAGACCCCCCAGCTCCACATAATATCAAATGGTGAAAATCTCCCAGAGATCTCCATCTAAAAACCAGCACCCAGCTTCACTCAATGACCAGCAAATTACAGTCCTGGACATCCTATTCCAAAGAACTAGCAAGACGGGAACACAACACCACCCATTAGCAAAGACACTGCTTAAAATCATAATAAGTCCACAGACACCCCAAAACACACCACCTGACGTGGAACGACCCACCAGAAACACAAGATCCAGCCTCATCCACCAGAACACAGGCACTATTCCCCTCCAGCAGGAAGGCTACACAACCCAATGAAGCAAACTTAGCCACTGGGGGCAGACACCAAACACAACAGAAACTACAAACCTGTAGCAGGCAAAAAGGAGACCCCAAACACAGTAAGATAAGCAAAATAAAAAGACAGAAAAACACACAGCAGATGAAGGAGCAAGATAAAAATGCATCAGACCTAACAAATGAAGAGGAAATAGGCAGTCTACCTGAAAAAGAACTAAGAATAATGATAGTAAAAATGATCCAAAATCTTGGAAACAGAATGGACAAAATGCAAGAAAGAGTTAACAAGGACCTATAAGAACAAAAGATGAAACAAACAATGATGAACAACACAATAAATGAAATTAAAAATACTCTAGATGGGATCAATAGCAGAATAACTGAGGCAGAAGAAAGGTTAAGTGACCTGAAAGATAAAATAGTGGAAATAATTACTGCAGAGCAGGATAAAGAGAAAAGAATGAAAATAACTGAGGACCGTCTCAGAGACCTCTGGGACAATATTAAACACATCAATATTCGAATTATGGAGCTTCCAGAAGAAGAAGTGAAAAAGAAAGGGACTGAGAAAATATTTGAAGAGATTATAGATGAAAACTTCTCTAATATGGGAAAGCAAATAGTTTATCAAGTCCACGAAGCACAGAGAGTCCCATACAGGATAAATCCAAGGAGAAACATGCCAAGACACATATTAATCAAACTGTCAAATATTAAATACAAAGAAAACATATTAAAAGCAGCAAGGGAAAAACAACAAATAACACACAAGGGAATCCCCATAAGGTTAACAGCTGATCTCTCAGCAGAACCTCTGCAAGCCAGAAGGGACTGGCAGTACATATTTAAAGTGATGAAGGAGAAAAACCTGCAATCAAGATTACTCTACCCAGCAAGGATCTCATTCAGATTTGGTGGAGAAATTAAAACCTTTATGGACAAGCAAAAGCTGAGAGAGTTCAGCACCACCAAACCAGATTTACAACAAATGCTAAAGGAACTTCTCTAGGCAAGAAACACAAGAGAAGGAAAAGACCTACAATACCAAACACAAAACAATTAAGAAAATGGGAATAGAAACTTACATATCGATAATTACCTCAAATGTAAATGGACTAAATGCTCCCACCAAAAGACACAGATTGGCTGAATGGATACAAAAACAAGACATATATTTCATGTCTACAAGAGACCCACTTCAGACATAGAGACACATACAGACTAAAAGTAAGGGGATGAAAAAAGATATTTCATGCTAAGGGAAACCAAAAGAAAGCTGGAGTAGCAATTTGCATATGAGACAAAATAGACTTTAAAATAAAGACTATTAGAAGAGACAAAGAAGGACACTACATAATAATCAAGGGTTTGATCCAAGAAGAAGATATAAAAATTGTAAATATTTATGCACCCAACATAGGAACACCTCAATATATAAGGCAAATAGTTACAGCCATAAAAGGGGAAATCAACAGTAACACATTCATAATAGGGGACTTTAACACCCTACTTTCAGCAACGGGCAGATGATTCAAAACAAAATAAACATGGAAACACAAGCTTTAAATGATACATTAAACAAGACGGACTTAATTGATATTTGTAGGACATTCCATCCAAAAATAATAGAATACACATTTTTCTCAAGTGCTCATGGAACATTCTCCAGGATAGATCATATCTTGGGTCACAAGTCAAGCCTTGGTAAATTTAAGAAAATTGAAATTGTTTCAAGTAACATTTCCAACCACAACGCTATGAGACTAGACATCAATTACAGAAAAATATATGTAAAAAATACAAACACATGGAGGCTAAACAATACGCTACTTAATAACGAGGTGATCACTTAAGAAATCAAAGAAGAAATTAATAAAATACCTAGGAACAAATGACAATGGAGACACAATGATCCAAAAATCTATGGGATGCAGCAAAAGCAGTTCTAAGAGGGAAGTTTATAGCAATACAATCCTACCTTAAGAAACAGGAAACATCTCGAATAAACAACCTAACCTAAAGCAGTTAGAGAAAGAAGAACAAAAAAACCCCCAAAGTTAGCAGAAGGAAAGAAATCATAAAAATCAGATCAGAAATAAATGAAAAAGAAATGAAGGAAATGATAGCAAAGATCAATAAAACTAAAAGCTGGTTCTTTGACAAGATAAACAAAATTGATAAACCCTTAGCCAGATTCATCAAGAAAAAAAGGGAGAAGACTCACATCAATAGAATTAGAAATGAAAAAGGAGAAGAAACAACTGACACTGCAGAAGTACAAAATATCATGAGAAATTACTGCAAGCAACTTTATGTCAATAAAATGGACAACCTGGAAGAAATTGACACATTCTTAGAAATGCACAACCTGCCAGGACTGAATCAGGAAGACATGGAATATATGAACAGACCAATCATAAGTACTGAAATTGAAACTGTGATTAAAAATTTTTCCAACAAACAAAAGCCCAGGGCAAGAAGGCTTCACAGGTGAATTCTATCAAATATTTAAAGAAGAGCTAACACCTATCCTTCTCAAACTCTTCCAAAATATAGCAGAGGGAGGAACACTCCCAAACTCATTCTACGAGGCAACCATCACCCTGATACCAAAACCAGACAAGGAGGTCACAAAGAAAGAAAGCTACAGGCCAATATCACTGATGAACATAGATGCAAAAATCCTCAACAAAATACTAGCAAACAGAATCCAACAGCACATTAAAAAGATCATACACCATGATCAAGTGTATTTTATTCTAGGAATGCAAGGATTCTTCAATATACGCAAAACAATCAATGTGATAAACCATATTAACAAATTGAAGGAGAAAAACCATATGATCTTCTAAATAGATGCAGAGAAAACTTTTGACAAAATTCAACACCCATTTATGAGAAAAACCCTGCAGAAAGTAGGCATAGAGGGAACTTTCCTCAACATAATAAAGGCCATATAAGGCAAACCCACAGCCAACATCGTTCTCAATGGTGAAAGCATTTCCACTAAGATTAGGAACAAGACAAGGTTGCCCACTCTCACCACTCTTAATCAACATAGTTTTGGAAGTTTTAGCCACAGCAATGAGAGACGAAAAGGAAACAAAAGCAATCCAAATCAGAAAACAAGAAGTAAAGCTGTCACTGTTTGCAGATGACATGATACTATACATAGAGAATCCCAAAGATGCTCCCCAAAAATACTAGAGTTAATCAATGAATCTGGTAAAGTAGCAGGATACATAATTAATGCACAGAAATCTCTGGCATTCCTATACACTAATGATGAAAAATCTGAAAGTGAAATCAAGAAAACACTCACATTTACCATTGCAACCAAAGGAATAAAATATCTAGGAATAAATCCACCTAAGGAGACAAAAGACCTGTATGCAGAAAATTATAAGACACTGATGAAAGAAATTAAAGATGATAAAAACTAATGGAGAGATAGGCCATGTTCTTGGATTGGAAAAATCAACATTGTGAAAATGACTCTAGTACCCAAAGCATCCTACAGATTCAATGCAATCCCTATCAAACTACCACTGGTATTTTTCACAGAATAAGAACAAAAATTTTCACAATTTGTATGGAAACACAAAAGACCCTGAATAGCCAAAGCAATCTTGAGAATGAAAAATGGAGCTGGAGGAATAAAGCTCCCTGACTTCAGACTATACTACAAAGCTACAGTAATCAAGACAGTATGGTACAGGCACACAAACAGAAAGATAGATCAATGGAACAGGATAGAAATCCCAGAGATAAACCCACGCACATATGGTCATCTTATCTTTGATAAAGGAGGCAGGAATGTACAGTGGAGAAAGGATAGCCTCTTCAATAAGTGGTGCTGGGTAATCTGGACAGGTACATGTAAATGTATGCGATTAGGTCACTCCCTAACACCATATACAAAAATAAGCTGAAAATGGATCAAAGACCTAAATATAAGGCCAGAAACTATCAAACTCTTAAAGAAAAATAAAAGCAGAACACTATGACATAAATCACAGAAAGATCCTTTTTGACCCACCTCCTAGAGAAATGGAAATAAAAACAAAAATAAACAAATGGGACCTAATGAAACTTCAAAAGTTTTGCACAGCAAAGGAAGCCATAAACAAGCCCAAAAGAGAACACTCAGCATGGGAGAAAATATTTTCAAACTAAGCAATTGACAAAGGATTAATCACCAAAATTTATAAGCAGCTCATGCAGCTCAATATCAAAATACAAACAACCCAATCCAAAAATGGGCAGAAGTCCTAAATAGACATTTCCCCAAAGAAGATATACAGACTGCCAACAAACACATGAAAGAATGTTCAACTTCATTAATCATTAGAGAAATGCAAATCAAAACTACAATGAGCTATCATCTCATACCAGTCAGAATGGCCATCATCAATAATCTAGAAACAATAAATGCTGGAGAGGCTGTGGATAAAAGGGAACCCTCTTGCACTGTTGGTGTAAATGTAAATTGATACAACCACTGTAGAGAACAGTATGGAGGTTCCTTAATAAACTACATATAGAACTACCATATGACCCAGCAATCCCACTACTGGGCATATACCCTGAGAAAACCATAATTCAAAAAGAGTCATGTACCAAAATGTTCATTGCAGCTCTATTTACAATAGTCCGGATATGGAAACAACCTAAGTGTCCATCATTGGATGAATGGATAAGGAAGATATGGCACATATATATAATGGAATATTACTCAGCCATAAAAAAAGAAATTGTGCTCTTTGTAATGAGGTGGCTCAATCTAGAGTCTGTCATACAGAGTGAAGTACTTCAGAAAGAGAAAGACAAATACCGTACGCTAACACATATATTATGGAATTTAAGGAAAAAAATGTCATGAAGAACCTAGGTGTAAGATAGGAAGAAAGACACAGACCTACTAGAGAATGGACTTGAGGATAGAGGAGGGGGAAGGGTTAGCTGTGACAAAGTGAAAGAGAGGCATGGACATATATACACTACCAAACGTAAGGTCGGCAGCTAGTGGGAAACAGCCGCATAGCACAGGGAGATCAGCTTGGTGCCTTGTGACTGCCTGGAGGGGTGGGATAGGGAGGGTGAGAGGGAGGGAGATACAAGAGGGAAGATATACGGGAACATATGTATATGTATATCTGATTCACTTTGGTATAAAGCAGAAAGTAACACACCATTGTAAAGCTTTTATACTCCAATAAAGATGTAAAAAAAAAAAAAAGAAAAGAAATGGTAAGGGCACATTCTTTTCTTGTATGTGATCTTAGTTGGAAATCTCCCTTTACTCACCATTAAGTATGTTAGTTGTATGTATTTTATTGTCTTTATCAAGCTGTGAAAGCTGTATTCTGATCTTCTGAGAGTCTTATCATAAATGGGTATGGAATTTGCTCAAATGTTTTTTTCTTCATCTATTGATATGATCATATTATTATTCTTGTTTAGTCTGTTGACATGGTAGATTACATTAATTGATTTTAGAATGTTGAACCAGCTTTGCATACCTGGGACAAATCCCACTGTCTTGGTGTATAATTCTTTTTAGACTCTTTTGGATTTCACTTGCTAATAATTTGCAGAGATTTTCATGTTCGTGAAAAATATTGGTTTGTAGTTTTCTTTATTTCTAATATATTTGTCTGATTTTGGGGTTAGGATAATGCTGTCCTCCTAAAATGAGTAAAAATATATATTCCCTCAGCTTCTATACTCTGAAAGAGATTTAAGAGACTCAGTATAATTTCTTTCTTAAATGTTTGGTAGAATTCACCAGTGAACCTGTCTGGTCCAGGTGCTATCTGTATTGGAAATTTATTATTTATTTATTTTATTCATTAATAGATATAGGCCTATTCAGATTGTTTATTCTTTTGTGAATTTTGGTAAATTACATCATTTAAAGTATTGGTCCATTTAATCTAAGTTATCATAATTGTGGGCATAAAGATGTGCATAGTATTTTTTCTCCTTTTAATGCCCATACCTTTAGTAATACATAAATATGTCCTTTTCATTTCTGATACTAATAATCTGTGCTCTAGCTTTTTTTATTACTTGACCTGACTAGAAGCTTATCAGTTTTATTGATCTTTTCAATGACCAAGCGTCTTATTTCTTTGATTTTATCTATTGATTTCTTGCTTTGAATTTCATTGATTTCTACTCTAATTCTTATTTCTATTGCTAACTTTGACTTAATTTATCCTTTTTCTAGTCATACAACATAGAAACTTAGATTATTGATTTTAGGTCTTTCTTCCTTTCTCATATATGCCTTCAATGCTCTAAATTTCTTTCTAGGTACCATTGTCACTGCATGCCACTAATTTTGATAAGTTGTGTTTTTATATTCATGTGGTTCAAAATATCATTACATTTCTTTTGATATTTCCTCTTTAATTCTTTTTTTTTGAAGTGTGTTGTTTAATCTCCACATGCTTTGGAATTTTACACCTATCTTTATGTTTTTAATTCTAGTTTAGCTCCCTTGTTAACGTCTCCTCCCTGGTAGTCTGAGAGCAGAGATTATATGATTTCTATTAGTTTTAATTTGTTAAGATGTGTTTTATAGCTGAGAATGTGTTCTATATTGATGAGTTTTCCATGTGAGCTTGAGAAAAATGTGTATTCTGGTTTTGGATGAAGTATTCTAAAGATGTCAATTATTTCTAGTTGATTAGCAGTGTTGAGTTCAAGTATCTCCTTACTGATTTTCTGCTGGATCTGTCCATTTCTGAGAAAGGGGTATTAAAGTTTCCAAATATAATAGTGGATTTATGTATCTCTACTATCAGATTTTGCCTGATGCAGTTTGATGCTGTGTTTTTAGGCGTATACATATTGAAAAATATACTCTTGGAGAATTGGTCCTTTTTCTGTACGTAATGCCCCCTCTAAATCCTGATAATTCTCGTTACTTTGAAGTCTGCTGTGTCTAAAATTAATCTAGCTACTCTTAAATTATTTGGACTAGTGTTATTATGGAATGTTTACTGTAGCCATTTATTTACTTTTTTAACATCTTTATTGGAGTATAATTGCTTTACAATGGTGTGTTAGTTTCTGCTTTACAACAAAGTGAATCAGTTATACATATACATATGTTCCCATATCTCTTCCCTCTTGAGTCTCCCTCCCTCCCACTCTCCCTATCCCACCCCTCTCCGTGGTCACAAAACACCAAGCTGATCTCCACATGTGCTATGTCGCTGCTTCCCGCTAGCTATCTACTTTACATTTGGTAGTGTATATATGTCCATGTCACTTTCGCACTTTATCCCAGCTTACCCATCCCCCTCCCCATATCCTCAAGTCCATTCTCTAGTAGGTCTGTGTCTTTATTCCTGTCTTGCCCCAGGTTCTTCATGACCATTTTTTTCTTTTTTTTTTTTTAGATTCCATATAAATGTGTTAGCGTATGGCATTTGTTTTCCTCTTTCTGACTTACTTCACTCTGTATGACAGACTCTAGGTCCATCCACCTCACTACAAATAACTCAATTTCATTTCCTTTTATGGCTGAGTAATACCCCATTGTATATATGTGCCACATCTTATTTATCCATTCATCTGTTGATGGAGACGTAGGTTGCATCCATGTCCTGGCTATTGTCAATAGAGCTGCAATGAATATTTTGGTACATGACTGTTTTGAATTATGGGTTACTCAGGGTATATGCCCAGTAGTGGGATTGAGGAGTGGTATGGTAGTTTTATTTTTAGTTTTTTAATGAAGCTCCATACTGTTCTCCATAGTGGCTTATCAATTTATATTCCTACCAACAGTGCAAGAGGGCTCCCTTTTCTCCACATCTTCTCCAGCATTTATTGTTTGTAGATTTTTTGATGATGGCCATTCTCACCGCTCTGAGATGATATCTCAATGTAGTTTTGATTTGTATTTGTCTAATGATTAATGATGTTCAGCATTCTTTCATGTGCTTGTTGGCAATCTGTATATCTTCTTTGGAGAAATGTCTGTTTAGGTCTTCTGCCCATTTTTGGATTGGGTTTTTTGTTTTTTTGATATTGAGCTGCATGAGCTTCTTGTAAAATTTGGAGATTAATCCTTTTTCAGTTGCTTCATTTGCAAATATTTTCTCCCATTCTGAGGGTTGTCTTTTGGTCTTGTTTATGGTTTCCTTTGCTATGCAAAAGCTTTTAAGTTTCATTAGGTCCCATTTGCTTATTTTTGTTTTTATTTCCATTTATGTAGGAGGTGGGTCAAAAAGGATCTTGCTGTGATTTATGTCATAGGGTGTCCTGCCTATGTTTTCCTCTAAGAATTTGATAGTGTCTGGCCTTACATTTAGGAAAAAAAACAAATAACACACAAGGGAATACACATAAGGTTAACAGCTGATCTTTCACCAGAAACTCTGCAAGTCAGAAAGTAGTGACAAGACATATTTAAAGTAATGAAGGAGAAAAATCTACAACCATGATTACTCTATCCAGTAAGGATCTCATTTCGATTTGACAGAGAGATTAAAACCTTACAGAGAAGCAAAACCTAAGAGAATTCAGCACCACCAAACCAGCTTTACAACAAATGCTAAAGGAAATTCTCTAGGCAGGAAATACAAGAGAAGGAAAAGACGTACAATAACAAACCCAAAACAATTAAGAAAATGGTAATAGGAACATACATATTGATAATTACCTTAAATGTAAATGGATTAAATGCTCCAACCAAAAGACATAGACTGGCTGAATGGATACAAAAACAAGACCCGTATATATGCTGTCTACAAGACACCCACTTCAGACTTAGGAACACATACAGACTGAAAGTGAGGGGATGGAAAAAGGTATTCCATAAAAATGGAAATCAAAATAAAGCTGGACTAACAATTCTCATATCAGACAAAATAGACTTTACAACAAAGACATATATTTTTAATTAGAGTATAATTGTTTTAAAATGTTGTGTTAGTTTCTGCTGTACAATGAAGTGAATCAGCTATATGTATACCTATATCACCTCCCTCTTGGATCTCCCTCACACACCCCATCACACCTATCTAGGTCATCACAGAGAACTGAGCTGATCTTCCTGTGCTTTATAGCATGTTCCTGCTAGGTATCTATTATATGCATGGTAGTGTATATATGTAAATCCTAGTCTCTCAATTCGTCCCACCTTCCCCTGCCCCCTCTATGTCCAGATGTCCGTTCTATATGTCTACATCTCTATTCCTGCCCTCCAAATAGGTTCATCTGTACCATTTTTCTAGATTCCTCATATATATGTGTTAATATACAATATTTGTTTTCCTATTTCTGGCTTACTTCACTCTGTATGACAAATTCTAGTTCCATCCACATCTCTACAAATGACCCAATTTCATTCCTTTTTATGGATGAGTAATATTCCATTGTATATATGTACCGCATCTTCTTTAACCATTCATCTGTCGTTGGGCATTAAGGTTATTTCCATGTCCTGGTTATTGTAAATAGTGCTGCAATGAATACTCCTGTACAGGTGTCCTTTTGAATTATGGCTTTCTCAGGGTACTTGCCCAGTAGTGGGATTGCTGGTTCATATGGTAGTTCTATTTTTAAGGAACCTCCATACTGTTCTCCACAGTGGCTATATTAATTTACATTCCCACCAACAGTGCAAGAGTGTTCCCTTTTCTCCACACCCTCTCCAGAATTTATTGTTTGTCGATTTTTTAATGATGACCATTCTGACCAATGTGAGGTGATACCTCATTGTAGTTTTGATTTGCATTTCTCTAATAATTAGTGATGTTGAGCATTTTTTCATGTACTTGTATGTCTGCTTTAGTGAAATGCATCTTTAGGTCTTCTGCCCTTTTTTTTTTTTTTTTTTTTTTTTTTGCGGTATGCTGGCCTCTCACTGTTGCTGCCTCTCCCATTGCAGAGCACAGGCTCTGGATGCACAGGTTCAGTGGCCATGGCTCACGAACCCAGCCATTCCACAGCATGTGGGATCTTCCTGGACCGGGACATGAACCCATGTCCTCTGCATCAGCAGGCAGACTCTCAACCACTGCAGCACCAGGGAAGCCTTTCTGCCCATTTTTTAATTGGGTTGTTTGTTCTTTTGATATTGAGCTTCATGAGCTGCTTGTATATTTTGGAGATTAAACCTTTGTCCGGTGATTCATTTGTAAATATTTTCTTTCATTCTGAGGGTTGATTTTTCGTCTTGTTTACCATTTTCTTTGCTGTATAAAAGCTTTTAAGTTTCATTAGGTTCCATTTGTTGATTTTTGTTTTTATTTTCATTACTCTAGGAGGTGGGTCAAAAAAGATCTTGCTGTGATTTATGTCAAAGAGTGTTTTTCCTATGTTTTCCTCCTAGAGTTTTGTACTGTCTGGTCTTACATTTAGGTCTTTAATCCATTTTGAGTTTATTCTTGTGTACATTGTTAGGTAGTGTTCTAATTTTGTTCTTTCACATGTAGCTCTCCAGTTTTCCCAGCATGACTTATGGAAGAGGCTGTCTTTTCTCTATTGTATATTCTTGCATCCTTTCTCATAAATTAGGTGACCATATGTGTGTGGGTTTACCTCTGGAGTTTCTATCCTGTACCATTGATCTATATTTCTGCTTTTGTGCTAGTACCATACTGCCTTGATTATTCTAGGTTTGTAGTATAGTCTGAAGTCAAGGATTCTGATTCTCCAGCTCCATTTTTCTTTTTCAAGATTGCTTTGGCTATTTGGGGTCTTTTATGTTTCCATACAAATTGTAAATTTGTTTGTTCTAATTCTGTGAAGAATGCCATTGGCAATTTGATAGAGATTGCATTGAATCTGTAGATTGCTTTGGGCAGTATAGTCATTTTCACAATGTTGATTCTTCCAATCCAAGAACATGGTATATTTCTCCATCTGTTTGTGTCGTCTTTGATTTCTTTCATCAGTGTTTTATAGCTTTCTGAGTACATGTTTTTACTGCCTTAGGCAGGTTTATTCCTAGGTATTTTATTCTTTTGTTGCAATTGTAAATGGGATTGTTTCCTTAAATTCTCTTTCTGATTTTCCGTTGTTAATGTGTAGAAATTCAAGAGATTTCTTTGCATTAATTTTGTATCCTGCAACCATACCAAATTCATTGATTCTAGTAGCTTTCTGGTGGCATCTTTAGAATATTCTATGTATAGTATCATGTAATCTGCAAACAGTGACAGTTTTACTTCTTCTTTTCCCATTTGATTCCTTTTATTTCATTTTCCTCTCTGATTGCTGTGGCTAGGACTTCCAAAACTATATTGAATAATAGTGGTGAGAATGGACATCTTTGTCTTGTTCCTGGTCTTATAGGAATGCTTTCAGTTTTTCACCACTGAGAATGTTGTTTGCTGTGGGTTTGTCATATATGTCTTTTATTATGTTGAGGTAGGTTTCCTCTATGCCCATTTTCTTGAAAGTTTTTAGCATAAGTGGTGTTTTGGTTTTTTGGGGTTTTTTTGCATTATGTGGGCCTCTCACTGTTGTGGCCTCTCCCGTTGCAGAGCACAGGCTCCAGACACGCTGACACAGTGGTCATGGCTCACGGGCCCAACTGCTCCGTGGCATGTGGTATCCTCCCAGACTGGTACACAAATCCGTGTCTCCTGCATCGGCAGGTGGACTCCCAACCACTGCACCACCAGGGAATCCCAATGGTGTTGAATTTTGTCGAAAGCTTTTTCAGCATCTATTGAGATGATCATATGGTTTTTATTCCTTAATTTTTTAATATGGTGTATCACATTGTTTGATTTGCATATATTAAAGAATCTTTGCATTTCTAGAATACCTCCCAATTGATCATGGTATATGATCCTTTTAATGTGTTGTTGGATTCTGTTTGCTAGTTTTTTGTTGAGGATTTTTGCATCTATGTTCCTCAGTGATACTGGTCTGTAAGTTTCTTTCATTGTGATATCTCTATGCCTTTATATTTAAAGAGGGTTTCTTGTAGACAACATATAGATGGGTTATGGCTTTGATCCACCCTAAAAATCTCTTTTTTATTTATATTTATTTTTTATCCTTATGAAAGTCCCTCTTTATTTCCAGTGATATTTTTATATTTTATTCTTATTGGAGTATAGTTGATTTACAATGTTTTGTTAGTTTCTGTTGTACAGCAACGTGAATCAGCTATACATTACATATGTCAACTTTTAAAAAATCCTTTCCCCATATATGTCATTACAGATTATTGAATACATTTCCCTGTGCTATATGGTAGGTTCTTACTAGTTATCTATTTTATATATAATAGTGTGTATATGTCAAGGCCAAGCTCCCAGTTTATCCTTACCCCCAATAATACCTGGTGCCCATACGTTTGTTTACTACATCTGTAACTCTATTTCTGCTTTATAGATAAGTTCATGTTTATATTGCACATATAAGGTATATCATATGGTAATTGTCTATCTCTATCTGACTTACTTCACTCAGCATCAAAATCTCGATGTCCATCCATGTTGCTGCATTGGAATTGTTTCAATCTATTTTATGGCTGAGTAATATTCAATTCTATATATACCACATCTTCTTTATTCATCCCTCTGTTGATGGACATTTAGTTTGCTTCCATGTCATGGCTATTGTAAATAGTACTGGAATGAACACTGTGGTGCATGTATCTTTTTTTTTTTTTGCGGTACGCGGGCCTCTCACTGTTGTGTCCTCTCCCGTTGTGCAGCACAGGCTCTGGACATGCAGGTTCAGCGGCCATGGCTCACGGGCCCAGCCACTCCAAGGCATGTGGGATCTTCCCCGACTGGGACACGAACCCATGTTCCCTGCATCGGCAGGCGGACTCTCAACCACTGCGCCACCAGGGAAGCCCCGCAGGTATCATTTTGAATTATGGTTTTCTTTGGATATATGCCCAGGAGTGCAATTGCTAGATCACATGGTAGCTCTATTTTTAGCTTTTTAAGGAATCTCCATACTGTTATCCATAGTGGCTGTACCAATTTATATTCCCAGCAACAGTGCAGGAAGGTTCCCTTTTCTCCACACCCTCTCCAGAATTTATTGTTTGTCGATTTTTTGATGATGGCCATTTTGACTGCTGTGAGGTGATACCTCATTGTAATTTCACTTTGCACTTCTCTAATAATTAGTGATGTTGAGCATCCTGTCATGTGTTTTTTGGCCATCTCTTTGGAGAAATGTCTATTTAGATCTTCCACCCATATTTTTATGGGCTTTTAAAAAATATATATTGAAGTGAAAGAGCTTTTTTTTATATTTTGGAGATTAATCCCTAGTCAGTTGCTTCAGTTGCAAATATTTTCTGATCAAATGGAATTTATCCCAGGGATGCAAGGATTCTTCAATATATGCAAATCAATCAATGTAATACACCATATTAACAAACTGAAGAAGAAAAGCCATATGATCATCTCAATAGATGCAGAGAAAGCTTTTGACAAAATTCAACACTCATTTATGATAAAAACTCTACAGAAAGAGTGGGCATAGAGGAAACCTACCTCAACATAATAAAGGCCCTATACAACAAACCCACAGGAAACATCATTCTCAATGTTGAAAAACTGAAATCATTTCCTCTAAGATCAGGAAAATACAAAGATGTCTTTTTTTTTTTTTATCTTGCCTGAATTTCTAGAACTTCCAGTACCATGTAATATTAGAGTAGAGTGGGTGAGAATTCTTGTCCTTATCTTAGAGGAACACTTTCAGTCTTACTATTGAGAAAAATGCGAGCTGTGTATTTAGTATACATGGTCTTTATTATGTTGATATGCGTTCTTTCTATACCAAATTGAGTATATTTATTACAAAAGGAAGTTGTATTTTGTGAAAAACATTATACGTGTCTATTGAGATTACTGCATAATTTTTATCTTTCATTCTATCAATGTGGTGTTTCACATTCATTGATTTGCATAAGTTAAACCACCTTGCATCTCAGGAATAAGTCCCTCTTAATAATGGTGTATAATCCTTTTAATATATTGTTGAATTGGGTTTGCTAATATTTTGTTGATAATTTTTGCATGTATATACATCTGCAATATGTATATACATTTATATACCTCTGGAATATTGATCGTCTTGTAGTGTCCTTATCCTGAGTTGGTAATATGAAATAATATTTGGTATTATGAAATAAGTTTGTTAGTGATTCCTCCTCTTTAGCTTTTTGGAGATATTTGAGAAGGATTGGCCTTAATTATTCATCAAATATTTGGTAGAATTTATCATTGAAACCATCTGGTTCTGGGTTTTTCTGTGTAGGGAGGTGTTTAATTACTATAATATTTCAATTGTCCCATTCCTTACCTGTTTGTTCAGGTTTTCTATATCTTTATGGTTTGATCTTGTTCAGTTATGTTTCTAGGAATTTATCTATTTTCTAGGTTATCCAATTTGTTGGCATATAATTGTTCATAGTTGTCTCTACTGATCCTATGTATTTCTATCAGTTGTAATAGCTCCTTTATCATTTCCGATTTTATTTATTTGAATCCTCTCTTGTATTCTTAATAAGCCTAGACAAATACTGTCCATTTTCTTTACCTTTTAAAAAAATCAACTCAGTTTTGTTGATCTCTATCATTCTTCTTGTTTCTTTCATTTATTTCTTATCTGTTCTTTTTATCTCCTTCCTTCTGCTAACATTGAACTTAGTTTTTTCGCCTCTAATTCCTTGAAGTCTAAAGTTTAGTTCTTTATTTGATATCGATTTTCTTATTACCATAATCTTCCACCTTAGAACAGTTTAGCAGCATCCTGTAGATTTTTGTATGTTGTGTTTCCATTTTCATTTATTTCCTTAATTTTCCTTTTGATTTATTTTTTACCCATTGTTTCCTCAGGAGTGTGTCATTTAATTTTGCTATTTGAAGGTTTTTATATTTTTTCCTCTTGTTGATTTCTACTTTCATGTTATTGTGGTTAGAAATAATCCTTAATATGTTTTCCATCTTCTTAAATTTGCTAATACTTTTTTTGTGGCCTATCATATGCTCAATCCTGGAGAATTTTCCATGCACCCCTAAGAAGAATGTATCTTTTGCTGCTGTTAAATTGAATGCCTTGTTCATATCTGTTAAATCTATTTGTTCTAAAATATATTTCAACATTACGTTTTCCTGTTAATTTTTTGTTGGATGATTTATCCATTGCTGAAAGTCGGGTGTTGAAGTCTCCTACTATGATTGTATTATTATCTATTTCTTTCTTCAGATCTTTCAGTATGTGCTTAATATATTTCATTGCTCCATTATTGGGTGCATATATATTTATGATTGTCTATTTTATTTGTATTGAGTTTAGCTACCCCTGCTCTCTTATGGTTCCCACTTGCTTTGGATATCTTTTTTCCATTGTTTCACTTTGAGCCCATGTGTTTCCTTATATCGTAAGTGAGTCTTTTGTGGGCAAAAGGTAGTTGGGTACTGTTGTTTATCCATCCATCCACTTCATGCCTTTGATTGGGGAACTAAATCTATTCACACTTAGAGTAATTTTTGATATGTAAGAACTTACTAAAGCTATGTTTGTTTTCAAGTTGTTTTGTAATTCCCTCCTTCCTTTTTTACTCTCTTACTATCTTCTTTTGTGAATTGGTGGTTTTCCATGGTGGTATGCTCTGATACCCTTGTCTTTATTTTTTGTGACTCTTCTGTAGGTTTTTCTTTGTGATTAACCTGAGACTTACACAAAACATCCTATAACAGACTATTTTATGCCAGTAAAAACTTTACTTTGATTGAAAAAAAACTCTACCATTTTATTTACCCCTTTTATGTTTTTAATGTCACTGTTTATCTTTTTTTTATATTGTGTATTTATACAAATTTATAGTAACAATAAATACTTTTGGTACTCTTGCTCTTTAACCTTTATACTATAATCAAATGTTCAAAACATCACCATATTACAGTATAAGAGCTTTCTGGATTTCTTTATATATTTGCCTTTACAATAATTTTATATGCTTTTATGTCACTGATTATCATCTTTCTCTTTTAGCTTGAAGAATTCTTTACAGCATTTCTTATAAGGCAGGTTTAGCAGTGATGAACTCCTTGCGGTTTTATTTGTCTAAAATAATTTTTTTAAAGTTACTAATTGAATCCTCACAACAACCCTTTGAATTAGTTTCTATAGTCCTTTTTTTTTTTTTTTTTTTTTTTTTTTTTTTTTTTTTTTTTTGCGGTACGCGGGCCTCTCGCTGTTGTGGCCTCTCCCGTTGCGGAGCACAGGCTCTGGACGCGCGGGCTCAGTGGCCATGGCTCATGGGCCCAGCCGCTCTGCAGCATGTGGGATCTTCCCCTGGACTGGGGCACGAACCTGTGTCCCCTGCATCGGCAGGCAGACTCTCAACCACCGCACCACCAGGGAAGCCCTATAGTCCTTTTTACTGCTGAGGAAAGCAGTCACTATGTCCAGTCACTTTCCAAAGCTCAAGCAGCTTTGTTTTTAGCTACTAAGTCATAAAGTTAAATTTTAACCTTACCCTGTCTGGCTACAAAACTCATGTTTGTTCTGCTAGGTTACACTGCTCCTTAAGAAGTTACATATTTTATGTTGGTTCATGTCAGTGTTAATTGAATAGACTCTATGTGTATCTGACTGTGACTTCTAAATTACCATGTTTTGCCTTGAACATTAGGTTGTCAGCTATCACACTAGTAGCCAGTTAATCAGAAAAAAAGTTTCTGAATCTATATGGAAATGACAGAAGGATACCCATACATACCTACTAACCTGGAGCTATTGTTTAACTTGTAAGTTCAATTATTTTATAAACACTTTTAAACAAGGGTCAAATTTAGCCTTTGGGACATGTCCAATAGTTTATAGGAGTGAGGAGGGCTGTTTGGAGTTTAGTGTTACTTGTTTGTTACATTTTATCTTTATTTTAAATTAACTAACTTATTTTTGATGAGCTATAATTGACATATAACATAATATATGTGTAAGGTGTATATTATGTTATTTGATACATTTATATATTCAACATGATTACCATATTAGCTTTAGATTACTCTTCTATAATGTCACATAGTTATCTATTCTTTTGTGATGAAAGCATTTAAGATATAGCCTCATAGCAATTTTTTTTTTTTAGGTGCAAACATTTTATTAGGCCTGGAGGTGGCATACATCATTTCTGTCTAACCTTGAATTTCCACATGACACAGCTTCCTTCTGTATCTTTCCATTTGGCAATTACCATCAAAAGTCCAATCCCTTTGTTGATCACATCTTCCCGTACATCTCTTCAATATTTGATCCTAACATTTTAATGAATAGCTTTTCTACTTTAAATGTAATCTCACTTTGAAGATAAGCTATATCTTTTTTTTTAACATCTTTATTGGGGTATAATTGCTTTACAATGGTGTGTTAGTTTCTGCTTTTTAACAAAGTGAATCAGTTATACATATACATATGTTCCAAAATCTCTTCCCTCTTGCATCTCCCTCCCTCCTACCCTCCCTATCCCACCCCTCCAGGCGGTCACAAAGCACCGAGCCGATATCCCTGTGCCATGAGGCTGCTTCCCACTAGCTACATACCTTACATTTGGCAGTGTATATATGTCCATGCCTCTCTCTTGCCTGGTCACAGCTCACCCTTCCCCCTCCCATTATTCTCAAGTCCGTTCTTCAGTAAGTCTGTGTCTTTATTCCTGTCTTACACCTAGAATCTTCAGGACATTTTTTTTCTTAAATTCCATATATATGTGTTAGCATATGGTAATTGCCTTTTTCTTTCTGACTTAATTGACTCTGTATGGCAGACTGTAGATCTATCCACCTCATTACAAATAGCTCAATTTTGTTTCTTTTTATGGCTGAGTAATATTCCATTGTATATATGTGCCACAATTCTTTATCCATCCATCTGATGATGAGCACTTATGTTGTTTCCATCTCTGGGCTATTGTAAATAGGGCTGCAATGAATATTTTGGTACATGACTATTATTGAATTTTGGTTTTCTCAGGGTATATGCCCAGTAGTGGGATTGCTGGGTCATATGGTAGTTCTATTTGTACTTTTTTAAGGAACCTCCATACTGCTCTCCATAGTGGCTGAACCAATTCACATTCCCACCAGCAGTGCAAGAGTGTTCCCTTTTCTCCACATCCTCTCCAGCATTTATCGTTTCTAGATTTTTTGATGATAGCCATTCTGACTGGTGTGAGATGATAACTCATTTTAGTTCTGATTTGCATTTCTCTAATGATTAATGATGTTGAGCATTCTTTCATGTTTTTGTTGGCAGTCTGTATATCTTGTTTGTAGAAATGTCTATTTAGGTCTTCTGCCAATTTTTGGATTGTTTGTTTGTTTTTTGTTATTGAGCTGCATGAGCTGCTTGTAAATTTTGGATATTAATCCTTTGTCAGTTGCTTCATTTGCAAATATTTTCTCCCATTATGAGGGTTGTCTATCAGTCTTGTTTATGGTTTCCTTTGCTGTGCAAAAGCTTTGAAGTTTCATTAGGTCCCATTTGTTTATTTTTGTTTTTATTTCCATTTCTCTAGGAGGTGGGTCAAAAAGGATCTTGCTGTGATTTATGTCATAGAGTGTCCTGCCTATGTTTTCCTCTAAGAGTCTGATAGTTTTTGGCCTTACATTTAGGTTTTTAATCCATTCTGAGCTTATTTTTGTGTATGGGGTTAGGGAGTGATCTAATCTCATACTTTCACATGTACCTGTCCAGTATTCCCAGCACCACTTATTGAAGAGACTGTCCTTTCTCCACAGTATATTCCTGCCACCTTTATCAAAGATAAGGTGTCCATATGTACGTGGGTTTATCTCTGGGATTTCTATCCTCTTCCATTGTTCTATCTTTCTGTTTTTGTGCCAGTACCATACTGTCTTGATTACTGTAGCTTTGTAGTATAGTCTGAGGTCAGGGAGCCTGATTCCTCCAGCTCCGTTTTTTGATCTCAAGATTGCTTTGGCTATTCGGGGTCTTTTGTGTTTCCATACATATTGTGAATTTTTTTGTTCTAGTTCTGTGAAAAATGCCAGTGGTAGTTTGATAGGGATTGCATTGAATCTATAGATTGCTTTGGGTAGTAGAGTCATTTTCACAATGTTGATTCTTCCAATCAAAGAACATGGTATATCTCTCCATCAATTTGTATCATCTTTCATTTCTTTCATCAGTGTCTTATAATTTTCTGCATACAGGTCTTTTTTCTCCTTAGGTAGGTTTATTCCTAGATATTTTATTCTTTTTTTTGCAGTGGTAAATGGGAGTGTTTTCTTGATTTCACTTTTAGATTTTTCATCATTAGTATATAGGAATGCTAGAGATTTCTGTGCAATAATTTTGTATCGTGCTACTTTACCAAAGTCATTGATTAGCTCTAGCAGTTTTCTGGTAGCATCTTTAGGATTCCCTATGTATATTATCATGTCATCTGCAAACAGTGACAGCTTTATTCCTTTTTTTCTGGTTTGGATTCCTTTTATTTCCTTTTCTTCTCTGATTGCTGTGGCTAAAACTTCCAAAACTATGTTGAATAAGAGTGGTGAGAGTGGGCAACCTTGCCTTTTTCCTGATCTTAGTGGAAATGCTTTCAGTTTTTCACCATTGAGGATGATGTTGGCTGTGGGCTTGTCATATATGGCTTTTATTATGTTGAGGAAAGTTCCCTCTATGCCTACTTTCTGCAGGGTTTTTTTTATAAATGGGTGTTGAATTTTGTCAAAAGCTTTCTCTGCATCGATTGAGGTGATCATATGGTTTTTCTCCTTCAATTTGTTAGTATGGTGTATCACATTGATAGATTTCCATATATTGAAGAATCCTTGCATTCTTGGAATAAACCCCACTTGATCATGGTGTATGATCATTTTAATGTGCTGTTAGATTCTGTTTGCTAGTATTTTGTTGAGGATTTTTGCATCAACGTTCATCAGTGATATTGGCCTGTAGTTTTCTTTCTTTGTGACATCCTTGTCTGGTTTTGGTATCAAGGTGATGGTGGCCTCATAGAAGGAATTTGGGAGTGTTCCTCCATCTGTTATATTTTGGAAGAGTATAAGAAGGATAGGTGTTAGCTCTTCTCAAAATGTTTGATAGAATTGGCCTGTGAAGCCATCTGATCCTGGGCCTTCGTTTGTTGGAAGATTTTTAATCACAGTTTCAATTTCAGTGTTTGTGATTGGTCTGTTCATATTTTCTATTTCTTCCTGATTCAGTCTTGGCAGGTTGTGCATTCCTAAGAATTTGCCCATTTCTTTCAGATTGTCCATTTAATTGGCATAGAGTTACTTGTAGTAATCTCTCATGATCTTTTTTATTTCTGCACTGTTAGTTGTTACTTCTCCTTTTTCATTTCTAGTTCTATTGATTTCACTCTTCTCCGTTTTTTTCTTGATGAATCTGGCTAATGGTTTATCTATTTTGTTTATCTTCTCAAAGAACCAGCTTTTAGTTTTATTGATCTTTGCTATTGTTTTGTTCATTTCTTTTTCATTCATTTCTGATCTGATTTTTATGGTTTTTTTGCTTCTGCTAGCTTTGGGGGTTTTTTGTTCTTCTTACTCTAATTTCTTGAGGTGCAAAGTTAGGTTGTTTATTCGACATGTTTCCTGCTTGTTAAGGTAGGCTTGTATTGCTATAAACTTCTCCCTTAAAACTGCTTTTGCTGTATCCCATAGGTTTTGGTTCGTTGTGTCTCCATTGTCATTTGTTTCTCGGTATTTTTTTACTTCCTCTTTAATTTCTTCAGTGATCACTTCGTTATTAAGTAGTGTATTGTTTAGCCTCCATGTGTTTGCATTTTTTACAGACCTTTTCCTGTAATTGATATCTAGTCTTATGGCGTTGTGGTTGGAAAAGATACTTGATAAAATTTCAATTTTCTTAAATTTACCAAGGCTTGATTTGTGACCCAAGATATGATCTATCCTGGAGAATGTTCCATGAGCACTTGCGAAAAGTGTGTATTCTTTTGTGTTTGGATGGAGTGTCCTATAAATATCAATTAAGTCTATCTTGTTTAATGTATCATTTTAAGCTTGTGTTTCCTTATTTATTTTCATTTTGGATGATCTGTCCATTGGTGAAAGTGGGGTGCTAAAGTCCCCTACTATGAATGTGTTACTGTTGATTTCCCCTTTTATGGCTGTTAGTATTTACCTTATGTATGGAGGTGCTCCTATGTTGGGGGCATAAATATTTACAATTTTTGTATCTTCTTTTTGGATCAATCCCTTGATCATTATATAGTGTCCTTCTTTTTCTTTTCTAATAGTCTTTATTTTAACCTCTATTTTGTCTGATATGAGAATTGTTACTCCAGTTTTCTTTTGGTTTCCATTTGCATGGAATATCTTTTTCCATCCCCTTACTTTCAGTCTGTATATGTCTCTAGGTCTGAAGTGGGTCTCTTGTAGACAGCATATATATGGGTCTTGTTTTTGTATCCATTCAGCCAATCTGTGTCTTTTGGTGGGAGCATTTAGTCCATTTACATTTAAGGTAATTATCGATATGTATGTTCCTATTCCCATTTTCTAAATTGTTTTGGGTTTGTTATTGTAGGTCTTTTCCTTTTCTTGTTTTTCTTGCCTAGAGAAGTTCCTTTAGCGTTTGTTGTAAAGCTGGTTTTGTGGTGCTGAACTCTCTAAGCTTCTGTAAAGGTTTTAATTTCTCCATCAAATCTGAATGAGATCCTTGCTGGGTAGAGTAATCTTGATTGCAGGTTTTTCTCCTTCATCACTTTCAGTATGTCCTGCCACTCCCTTCTGGTTTGCAGATTTTCTGCTGAGAGATCAGCTGTTCACCTTATGGGGATTCCCTTGTGTGTTATTTGTTGTTTTTCCCTTGCTGTTTTTAGTAAGCTTTCTTTGTATTTAATTTTTGACAGTTTGATTTATATGTGTCTTGGCATATTTCTCCTTGGATTTATCCTGTATTGGACTCTCTGTGCTTTCTGGACTTGATTCACTATTTCCTTTCCCATATTAGGGGAGTTTTCAACTATAATATCTTCAAATATTTTCTCAGTCCCTTTCTTTTTCTCTTCTTCTTCTGGAACCCCTATTATTCGAATGTTGGTGCATTTAATGTTGTCCCAGTGGTCTCAGAGACTGTCCTCAGGTCTTTTCATTCTTTTTTCTTTATTCTGCTCTGCAGTAGATATATCCACTATTGTATCTTCCAGGTCAGTTATCTGTTCTTCTGCCTCAGTTATTCTGCTATTGATCCCATCTAGAGTACTTTTAATTTCATTTATTTTGTTGTTCATCATTGCTTGTTTCATCTTGTTAAATGTTTCTTGCATTTTGTCCATTCTATTTCCAAGATTTTGGATCATGCTTACTATCATTATTCTGTATTCTTTTTCAGGTAGACTTCCTATTTCCTCTTCATTTGTTAGGTTTGGTGCATTTTTATCTTGCTCCTTTATCTGCTGTGTGTATTTCTGTCTTCTCATTTTGCTTATCTTACTGTGTTTGGAGTCTCTTTTTTGCAGGCTGCAGGTTCGTTTTTCCCATTGTTTTTGATGTCTGTCTCCAGTTGCTAAGGTTGATTCACTGGGTTGTGTAGGGTTCCTGGTGGAGCAGACTAGTGCCTGTGTTCTGGTGGATGAGGCTGGATCTTTTCTCCCTAGTGGGCAGGTCCACATCTGATGTTGTGTTTTGGGGTGTCTGTGGACTTATGATTTTAGGCAGCCTCTCTGCTAATGGGTGGGGTTGTGTTCCTGTTTTGCTAGTTGTTCGGCCTAGGTTGTCCAGCACTGTAGCTTGCTGGTCGTTGAGTGAAGCTGGGTGCTGGTTTTAAGCTGGAAGTCTCTGGGAGATTTTCGCCATTTGATATTACGTGGAGCTGGGAGATCTCTTGTGGACCAGTGTCCTGAAGTTGGCTCTCCCACCTCAGAGGCACAACTCTGACTCCTGGGTGGAGCACCAAGAGCCTTTCATCCACACGGCTCAGAAGAAAAGGGAGAAAAAGTAGACAGAATTAGTAGAAGTATGAAGAAAGAAAGAAAGGAAGAAAGGAGGGAAGGAAGGAAGGAAGAAGGAAAGAAAGAAAGAAGAAAAGAGGGAAAGAAGGCAAGATGGAAAGA
>NW_006797906.1:12511-54368 GCF_000442215.2 Lipotes vexillifer | reverse complement strand
GGGAAAGAGGAAGGAAGGAAGGAACAAGGGAAGGAAGGAAAAAAAGACAGAAAGAAAGAAGATACAGTAAAATAAAATAAAGTATAATAAAGTTATTGAATTACAAAGTAATTATTTAGAAAAAAACAAAGGGACGGATAGAACCTTAGGACAAATGGTGGAAGCAAAGCTATACAAGCAAAATCTTACACAGAAGCATACACATTCACCCTCACAAAAAGCAGTAAAGGGGACAAAATTATAAATCTTGCTGTCAAAGTCCACCTCCTCAATTTGGGATGATTCATTGTCTAAAGGAGGTAAGGAAGGAAAGAAAGAAAGAAAGAAGGTAAAATATAATAAAATTAAAATTAATTATTAAGAAACAAAATTTTTAAAAAACAATGGACGGATAGAACCCTAGGACAAATGGTGGACGCAAAGCTATACAGACAAGATCTCACACAGAAGCATACACATACACATTCACAAAAAGGGGGAAAGGGGAAAAAATCATAGATCTTGATCTCAAAGTCCACCTCCTCAACTTGGGATGACTCTCCGTCTATTCATGTATTCCACAGATGCAGGGTACATCAAATTGATTGTGGAGCTTTAATCTGCTGTTTCTGAGGGTGCTGGGAGAGATTTCCCTTTCTCTTCTTTGTTCTCACAGCTCACAGGGGCTCAGCTTTGGACGTGGCCCTGCGTCTGCGTGTAGGTCACTGGATGGCGTATTTTTTTTTGCTCAGACAGGACAGGGTTAAAAGAGCCGCTGACCTGGGGGCTCTGGCGCACTCAGGCCGTGCGGAGGGAGGGGCATGGAGTGCGGGGCGGGCGTGCGGCAGCAGAAGTCGGCGTGACGTTGCACCAGCCTGATGCCCACCATGCGTTCTCCCGGGAAAGTTGTCCGTGGATCAAGGGAATCTGGCAGTGGCGGGCTGCACAGCCTCCCCGGAAGAGGTATGTGGATAGTGACCTGTGCTCGCCCACAGGCCCCTTGGTGGTGGCAGCAGCAGCCTTAGCGTCTCTCGCCCGTCTCTGGGATCCGTGCTTTTAGCCTCGGCTCGCCCCCGTATCTGGAGTTCCTTTAAGCAGCGCTCTTAAACACCTCTCCTCACGCACCAGGAAACAAAGAGGGAAGAAAAAGTCTCTTACCTCTTCAGCAGGCGCAGACTTTTCCCCGGACTCCCTCCCGGCTAGTCGTGGTGCACTAACCCCTTCAGTCTGTGTTCAAGGAACCAACCCCGGTCCTCTCCCTGCGCTCCGACGGAAGCCCGAGCCTCAGCTCCCAGCCCCGCCGGCCCCGGCGGGTGAGCAGACAAGCCTCTCGGGCTGGTGAGTCCCGGTCGGCACTGATCCTCTGTGCGGTAATCTCCCCGCTTTGCCCTCCGTACCCCTGTTGCTGTGCTCTCCTCCGTGGATCCAAAGCTCCCCCCTCCGCCTCCCGCACTCTCCGCCTGCGAAGGGGCTTCCTAGTGTGTGGAAACTTTTCCTCCTTCACAGCTCCCTCCCACTGGTGCAGGTGCCGTCCCTACCCTTTTGTCTCTGTTTTTTCTTTTTATTCTTTTGCCCTACCCAGGTACGAGGGGAGTTTCTTGCCTTTTGGGAGGTCTGAGGTCTTCTGCCAGCATTCAATAGGTGTCCTGTAGGAGTTGTTCCACGTGTAGATGTATTTCTGGTGTATCTGTGAGGAGGAAGGTGATCTCCACGTCTTACTCTTCCGCCATCTTCCCCTCGTAGCAATTTAAAATTTTACAATACAGTATTGTTAACAATATCACTATTCACTGCATTAGAGCTATTCATCTTGTAGTTGCAAGCTTGTACCCTTTAACAGCATGTCTGCGATTATCTCTATTTCTGTTTCATATCTGAAGGATAACTTTACTGGATAATGTATACATAGTTAGAAATATTTTTCTTTAAACATTTTGAATACATCATCCCACTTTCTCCTTACCTGTACGTTTCTGCTTAGAAATTCACGGATGATAGCTTAATGGGAACTCCTTTTTATGTAACAATGTTCTTTTGCTGCTTTTTTTTTTCTTCCTTTGTCACAGCTTACACTTCCCCCTCCCCATATCCTCAAGTCAATTCTCTAGTAGGTCTGTGTTTTTATTCTTCTCTTACCCCTAGGTTCTTCATGACATTTTTTTTCTTTAAATTCCATATATATGTGTTAGCATATGGTATTTTTTCATCATATTTATTGGGATATAATTGCTTTACAATGGTGTGGTAGTTTCTGCTTTATAACAAAGTGAATCAGTTATACATATACATATTTCCCCGTATCTCTTCCCTCTTGCATCTCCCTTCTTCCCACCCTCCCTATCCCACTGCTCCAGTCGGTCACAAAACACCGAGCTGATGTCCCTGTGCTATGCGGCTGCTTCCCACTAGCTATCTACCTTACGTTTGGTAGTGTATATATGTCCATGCCTCTCTCTTGCTTTGTCACAGCTCACCCCTCCCCCTCCCCATATCCTCACGTCCGTTCTCTAGTAGGTCTGTGTCTTTATTCCTGTCTTACCCCTAGGTTCTTCGTGACATTTTTTTCTTAAATTCCATATATATGTGTGAGCATACGGTATTTGTCTTTCTCTTTCTGACTTACTTCACTCTGTATGACAGACTCTAGGTCTATCCACCTCATTACAAATAGCTCAATTTCTTTTCATTTTATGGCTGAGTAATATTCCATTGTATATACGTGCCACATCTCCTTTATCCATTCATTTGATGATGGACACTTTGGTTGTTTCCGTCTCTTGCCTATTGTCAATAGAGCTGCAATGAACATTTTGTTACATGACTCTTTTTGAATTACGGTTTTCTCAGGGTATATGCCCAGTAGTGGGATTGCTGGGTCATATGGTTGTTCTATTTGCAGTTTATTAAGGAAACTCCATAGCGTTCTCCACAGTGGCTGTATCAATTTACATTCCCAAAAACAGCGCAAGAGGGTTCCCTTTTCTCCACACCCTCTCCAGCATTTATTTTTTCTAGAGTTTTTGATGATGGCCATTCATACTGGTGTGAGATGATATCTCATTGTAGTTTTGATTTGCATTTCTCTAATGATTAGTGATGTTGAGCATTCTTTCATGTGTTTGTTGGCAGTCTGTATATATACTTTGGAGAAATGTCTATTAAGATCTTCTGCCCATTTGTGGATTTTGTTGTTTCTTTTTTGTTATTAAGCTGCATGAGCTGCTTATGAATTTGGGAGATTAATCCTTTGTCAGTTGCTTCATTTGCAAATACTTTCTACCATTCTGAGGGTTGGCTTCTGGTCTTGTTTATGGTTTCCTTTGCTGTGCAAAAGCTTTGAAGTTTCATTAGGTTCCATTTGTTTATTTTTGTTTTTATTTCCATTTCTCTAGGAGGTGGGTAAAAAAGGATCTTGCTGTGATTTATGTCATAAAGTGTCCTATCTATGTTTTCCTGTAAGAGTTTGATAATTCCTGGACTTACATTTAGGTCTTTAATCCATTTTGAGTTTATTTTAGTGTATGGTGTTAGGGAGTGATCTAATTTCATACTTTTACATGTACGAGTCCAGTTTCCCAGCACCACTTATTGAAGAGGCTGTACTTTCTCCACTGTACATTTCTGCCTACTTTATCAAAGATGAGGTGACCATATGTGCGTGGGTTTACCTCTGGGCTTTCTATCCTGTTCCATTGATCTTTCTGTTTTTGTGCCAGTACCATACTGTCTTGATTACTGTAGCTTTGTAGTATAGTCTGAAGTCAGGGAGCCTGATTCCTCCAACTCTGTTTTTCCTTCTCAAGATTACTTTGGCTATTCGGGGTCTTTTGTGTTTCCATACAAATTGTGAAATTTTTTGTTCTAATTCTGTGAAAAATGCCAGGGGTAGATTGATAGGGATTGCATTGAATCTGTAGATTGCTTTGGGTGGTAGAGTCATTTTCACAGTATTCATTCTTCCAATCAAAGAACATGGTATATCTCTCCATCTATTTGTATCATCTTTCATTTCTTTCATCAGTGTCTTATAATTTTCTGCATACAGGTCTTTTGTCTCCTTAGGTAGGTTTATTCCTAGATATTTTATTCTTTATGTTGCAATGGTAAATGGGAGTGTTTTCTTGATTTCACTTTCAGATTTTTCATCATTAGTGTATAGGAATTCCAGAGATTTCTGTGCAATAATTTTGTATCGTGCTACTTTACCAAATTCATTGATTAGCTCTAGCAGTTTTCTGGTAGCATCTTTAGGATTCTCTATGTATATTATCATGTCATCTGCAAACAGTGACAGCTTTATTTCTTCTTTTCTGATTTGGATTCCTTTTATTTCCTTTTCTTCTCTGATTGCTGTGGCTAAAACTTCAAAACTGTGCTGTTTTGAAGAGTGTGGGCAACCTTGTCTTGTTCCTGATCTTAGTGGAACTGCTTTCAGTTTTTCACCATTGAGGATGATGTTGGCTGTGGGTTTGTCATATATTGCCTTTATTGCCTTTATTATGTTGAGGAAAGTTTCCTTTCTGCCTACTTTCTGCAGCGTTTTTATCATAAATGGGTATTGAATTTTGTCTAAAGATTTCTCTGCATCTATTGAGATGATCATATGTTTTTTTTTCTTTCAGTTTGTTAATATGTATCAACATGTATCACGTTGACTGATCTGTGTATATTGAAGAATCCTTCCATTCCTGGATTAAACCCCACTTGATCATGGTGTATGATCCATTTAATGTGCTGGTGGAATCTGTTTGCTAGTATTTTGTTGAGGATTTTTGCATCTATGTTCATCAGTGATAGTGGCCTGTAGTTTTCTTTCTTTGTGACATCCTTGTCTGATTTTGGTATCAAGGTGATGGTGGCCTCATAGAAGGAATTTGGGAGTGTTCCTCCCTCTGCTATGATTTGGAAGAATTTGAGAAGGATAGGTGTTAGGTCTTCTCTAAATGTTTGATAGAATTCTCCTGTGAAGCCATCCAGTCCTGGGCTTTTGTGTGTTGGAAGATTTTTAATCACAGTTTCAGTTTCAGTGCTTGTGATTGGTCTGTTCATATTTTCTATTTCTTCCTGATTCAGTCTTGGAAGGTTGTGCTTTTCTGAGAACTTGTCCATTTCTTCCAGATTGTCTATCTTATTGGCATAGAGTTGCTTGTGGTAATCTCTCATGATGTTTTCTATTTCTGCAGTGTCAGTTGTTACTTCTCCTTTTTCATTTCTAATTCTATTCACTTGAGTCTTCTCCCTTTTTTTCTTGATGATTCTGGCTAATGGTTTATCAATTTCTTTTATCTTCTCAAAGAACCAGCTTTTAGTTTTATTGATCTTTGCTACTGTTTCCTTCATTTATTTCTGATCTGATTTTTATGATTTCTTTCCTTCTGCGAAGTTTGGGAGTTTTTTGTTCTTCTTTCTCGAATTGCTTTAGGTGCAAGGTTAGGTTGTTTATTCGAGATGCTTCTTGTTTCTTAAGGTAGGATTTTATTGCTATAAAGTTCACTCTTTGAAGTGCTTTTGCTGCATCCCATAGATTTTGGGTCGTCGTGTCTCCATTGTCATTTGTTTCTAGGTATTTTTTAAATTTTCTCTTGGTTTTCTTCAGTTTTCACTTCGTTATTAAGTAGTGTATTGTTTAGCCTCCATGTGTTTGAATTTTTAACAGATCTTTTCCTGTAATTGATATCTAGTCTCATAGCATTGAGGTCAGAAAAGATACTTGATACAATTGCGATTTTCTTAAATTTACTAAGGCTTGATTTGTGACAAAAGATATGATCTATCCTGAAGAATGTTCCATAAGCACTAGAGGAAAATGTGTAGTCTGTTATTGTTGGCTGGAATGTTCTATAAATATCAATTAAGTCCATCTTGTTTAATATATCATTTAAAGCTTGTGTGTCCTTATTTATTTTCATTTTGGATGATCTGTCTTTGGTGAAAATGGGTTGTTAAAGTCCCCTACTATGAATGTGTTACTGTCAATTTCCCCTTTTATGGCTGTTAGTATTTGCCTTATGTATTTAGGTGCTCTTATGTTGGGTGCATAAATACTTACAATTGTTATATCTTCCTCTTGGATCAATCCCTTGATAATTATGCAGTGTCCTTCATTGTCTCTCCTAACAGTCTTTATTATAAAATCTATATTGTCTGATATGAGAATTGCTACTCCAGCTTTCTTTTGGTTTCCGTTTGCATGAAGTATCTTTTTCCATCCCCTTACTTTCAGTCTGTATGTGTCTCTAGGTCTGAAGTGGGTCTCTTGTAGACAGCAAATATATGGGTCTTGTTTTTGTATCCATTCAGCCAATCTGTGTCTTTTGGTGGGAGCATTTAGTCCATTTACATTTAAGATAATTATCGATATGTATGTTCCTATTCCCATTTTCTAAATTGTTTTGGGTTCGTTATTGTAGGTCTTTTCCTTTTCTTGTGTTTCTTGCCTGGAGAAGTTCCTTTAGAAGTTGTTGTAGAGGTGGTTTGGTAGTGCTGAACTCTCTCAGGTTTTGCTTGTCTGTAAAGGTTTTAATTTCTCCATCAAGTCTGAATAAGATCCTTGCTGTAATCTTGGTTGCAGGTTTTTTTCCTTCATCCCTTTAAATATATCCTGCCAGTCCCTTCTGGCTTACAGACTTTCTGCTGAAAGATCAGCTGTTAAGCTTATGGGGATCCCCTTGTGTGTTATTTGTTGTTTTTCCCTTGCTGCTTTTGATATGTTTTCTTTGTATTTAATTCTTGACAGTTTGATTTATATGTGTCTAGGCATATTTCTCCTTGGATTTGTCCTGTATGGGACTCTCTGTGCTTCCTGGACTTGATTAACTATTTTCTTTCCCATAGTAGGGAAGTTTTCAACTATAATCTCTTCAAATATTTTCTCAGTTGTTTTCTTTTTCTCTTCTTCTTCTGGAAACCCTATAATTCGAATGTTGGTGCGTTTAATATTGTCCCAGAGGTCTCTGAGACTGTCCTCAGTAATTTTCATTCTTCATTCTTTATTCTTCTCTGCAGTAGTTATTTCCACTATTTTATCTTCCAGGTCACTTCTCCGTTCTTCTGCCTCAGTTATTCTGCTATTGATCCCACCTAGAGTACTTTTAATTTCATTTATTGTGTTGTTCATCGTTGCTTGTTTCATCTGTATTTCTTCTAGTTCCTTGTTAAATGTTTCTTGCATTTTGTCCATTTTATTTCCAAGATTTTGGATCATCCTTGCTATCATTATCCTGAATTCTTTTTCAAGTAGACTGCCTATTTCCTCTTCATTTGTTAGGTCTGATGCATTTTTATCTTGCTCCTTCATCTGCTGTGTGTTTTTCTGTCTTCTCATTTTGCTTATCTTACTGTGTTTGGGTTCTCCTTTTTGCAGGCTGCAGGTTTGTAGTTCCCATTGTTTTTGATGTCTGTCTCCAGTGGCTAAGTTGGGTTCCGTGGGTTGTGTAGGCTTCCTGGTGGAGGGGACTAGTGCCTGTGTTCTGGCAGATGAGGCTGGATCTTGTCTTTCTGGTGGGCAGGTCCACGTCTGTTGGTGTGTTTTGGGGTGTCTGTGGACTTATTATGAATTTAGGCAACCTCTCTGCTAATGGGTGGGTTTGTGTTCCTCTCTTGCTAGTTGTTTGGCATAGGATGTTCAGCACTGTAGCTTGCTTGTCATTCAGTGAAGCTGGCTGCTGGTGTTGAGATGGAGATCTCTGGGAGATTTTCACCATTTGATATTATGTTGACCTGGGAGGTCTCTTGTGGAACAGTGTCCTGAATTTGGCTCTCCCATCTCAGAGGCACAGCACTGACTCCTGGCTGCAGCACCAAGAGCCTTTCATCCACACTTCTCAGAATAAAAGGCAGAAAAAGTAGAAAGAAAGAATTAGTAGAAGTAGAAAGAAAGAAAGAATAAGAGGAGGGAGGGAAGGAGGGAGGGAGGGAGGGTTGGAGGAAAGACGGAAGGAAGGAGGCAAGGAAGGAAAAAAGAAAGAATGAAGATAAAGTACAATAAAATAAAGTGAGATAAAATATAATAAAGTTATTAAAATAAAAAAATTAAGCTATAAAAAAGGAAAAAATTTTTTAAAAATCTGATGGATAGAGCCCTAAGACAAATGGTGGAAGCAAAGCTATACAGACAAAATCTCACACAGAAGCATGCACATACACACTCACAAAAAGAGTAAAAGGGGAAAATATTATAAATCTTGCTCTTAATATCCAAGCCCTCAATTTGTGACGATTCATTGTCTAAAGGAGGGAAGGAAGGAAAGAAAGTATGAAGATAAAATAAAGTAAGATAAAGTTATTAAAATAAAAAGTAATTATTAAGAAAAAAATTTAAAAAATAAAACGGACAGATAGAACCCTCGGACAAATGGTGGAAGCAAAGCTATACAGACAAAATCTCACACAGAAGCATACACATACCCACTCACAAAAAAAGGAAAAGGAGAAAAAAATCATAAATCTTGCTCTCAAAGTCCACGTCCTTAATTTGGGATGATTTGTTGTCTATTCATGTATTCCACAGATGCAGCGTATATGAAGTTGATTGTGGAGCTTTAATCCGCTGCTTCTGAGGCTGCTGGGAGAGATTTCCCTTTCTCTTCTTTCTTCTCACAGCTCCCAGGGGCTCAGCTTTGGATTTGGCCCTGCCTCTGCGTATAGGTCACCAGAGGGCATCTGTTCTTTGCTCAGACAGGATCTGGTTAATGGAGCAGCTGATTCGGGGGCTCTGCCTCAGTCGGGCCGTGGGGAGGGCGGGGAATGGAGTGCGGGGCGAGCCTGCAGCGGCAGAGGCCTGACGTGATGTTGCACCAGCCTGAGGCATGCCATGCATTCTCCCGGGGGAGTTGTCCCTGGTTCCTGGGACCCTGGCAGTAGCGGTCTGCACAGGCTCTCCAGAAGAGGGGTGTGGATAGTGACCTGTGATCACAAAGAGGCTTCTTGGTGGTGGCAGCAGCAGCCTTAGCGTCTCATGCCTGTGTCTGGGGTCTGCGCTTTTAGCCACGGCTTGTGCCCGTCTCTGGAGCTCCTTTAAGCAGCATTCTTAATCCCCTCTCCTTGCGCACCAGGAAACAAAGAGGGAAGAAAAGTCTCTTGCCTCTTCGGCAGGTCCAAACTTTTCCCCAGACTCCCTCCTGGCCAGCCGTGGTGCACTAACCCCCTGCAGGCTGTGTTCACGCTGCCAACCCCAGTCCTCTCCCTGCCTCCAACGGAAGCTCGAGCCTCAGCTCCTATCCCCTCCTGCCCCGGTTGGGAGCAGACAATCCTCTTGGGCTGGTGAGTGCCGGTCGGCACCGATCCTTTGTGTGGGAATCTCTCCGCTTTGCCCCCCCGCACCCCTCTTTCTGTACTCACCTCTGCAGCTCCGAAGCTTTCCCCCCCTGCCACCTGCAGTCTCCGCCCGTGAAGGGGCTTCCTAGTGTGTGGAAACCTTTCCTCCTTCACAGCTCCCTCCCACAGGTGCAAGTCCTTTCCCTATCCTTTTTTCTGTTTATTCTTCTTTCTTTTGCCCTACCCAGGTGTGTGGGGGGTTTCTTGCCTTCTGGGAGGTCTGAGGTCTTCTGCCAGTGTTCCGTAGGTGTTCTGTAGGATTTGTTCCACGTGTAGATGTATTTCTGTTGTATCTGTGGGGAGAAAGGTGATCTCCACGTCTTACTCTTCCACCATCTTCCCGGAAGCCCCTCTTTTCCTGCTTTAAGGTCTCTCGTTGTCTTTTATTTTTGACAGTTTTATAATTTCAATCAAAAACAATCATCTCCAAGACATAATAAAATTGTAGCTACATGAACATGGCTGTCCAAATCTCTCCCCAGATTTAAGAAATTCTCAACCATTATTTCTTCAAATAAGCTTTTTTTCAGCCTTTGTCCTTCTTTTCTCCTCTGAAACACCAATGACTTAGATTCTTATAATGGTGTGCTATAGATAACACAGGTTTTTTTCACTCTTTTTCATTCTTTTTTCTTTTCATGTCTTCTAACTGTGTTATTTCCAAGTTTTGATTTCTATCTCACTGATTCTTTGTTCTTTTTGATGCCTTCTAATGTTGATTCTTTCAACTGCATTTCTGATCATGTTCATTGAATTCTTGGGCTCCAGAATTTCTATTTGATTACTTTTATGATTTAACGTCTTTTTTGAAAGTTTTATTTTCAGTACACATTGTGTTCCTGATTTTCTTGAATTGTATTTCTGTGTTTTCTCGAAACTCTGCAGTTTACATAAAACTTATATTTCCAATTCTTTACTGAGTAAATTGTAGATCTCTATATTTTTGTTTTGGTCACTGGAAGTATGTTGTAATCTTTTGGTCATGTTTCTTTGCTTTTTCACATTTTTTAGAAATTTTAATTGCTGTTTTCATATTTGAAGTAGCTATCTCCTCCTCCAGTTCTCACCAACTTCCTTTTGTGTATAAATAGCTTTTTCCAGCCCTTCTATAGATTTTGAGGTTTTATAAGACCTTGTATGGATAAAATTTCTCCACAGTTCTTGCTTCCGCTTATGAGAGTATTCTGAAGCTTATATGTCTTTCTCTTATTCCTATAATGCACCAGGCCAGTGCTGATAGCCAATTTGTTTTCTTTAAGGTGGTGTTACAGCTCAAATGTGTGGTCTCCCTGGCCACAGACTGTGACCTGCTTTCTGTGCATATTCCCTAGTATTTTACAAAATATCATTCTTGCTGCCCTTCTCCTGCAGGAGTACACAGTGAGTGCCAGCCCCACTTTGTGGAGAGGTGTAGGTGTGAGAATATATGACATAATACAGATCATTTATCAGAGTGTCTGGCACATAATAGTTATTATCACTTTAATTCTTTTCAATACATTTTATTAACTGGATTTTCCCTATGTTTTCAGTACTTGAATATCACAAAATATAGGGGACGAGAATATAAAAATATTGGACTTTTAGAATGTGTTTGAATTTGAATGACTATCAGTTTAATGCAAATATATATACTTATTGGTCAACATACTTGAACTCCATGGTAACCACAATCAAAAACATACAAAAACAATCAAAGCATATAATAGATTCACAGAAAAACAGAAAGAAAAGAACTCAAGTGTACTACAAAGGAAAATCTTCAAACCACAAAAGGAAAATACAAAAGGAAGAAAAAGTGAGCAAAGAACAACTACAAAAAAAAAATCCTGGAAAACAAGGAATAAAATGACAATAAGAACACACCTATAAATAATTACTTTACAGGTCAATGGACTAAATGCTCCATTCAAAAGACATAGAGTGGCAGATTGGATTAAAAAACAAGAACCTACAATATGCTGCCTACAAAAGACTCACTTTAGGGTAAAAGAGGCACACAGAGAAAAGATATATTATGCAAATGGAAATGACAAGAAAACAGGAGTACCACTGCCTATATCAGGCAAATTTACTTTAAAAAAAAGTTCATATAGAAAGACAAAAAGGGCATTTTATAATGAGAAAGAGATCAATATTGGAAGAGGATATTACACTTATCAGCATATATGCACCCAGTAAAGACCTCCTCTTATGAGAGCAGTGGAATCACAGCAAACTTCTGGACAGTCATCAACAGGAAGACACTGGAACTCACTAAAAAAGATACCCCACATCCAAATACAAAGGAAAAGCCACAATGAGATGGTAGGAGGGGCACAATCACAATAAAATCAAATTCCATAACTGCTGGGTGGATGACTCACAAACTGGAGAACACTTATAGCAGAGAGGTCCACCCACTGGAGAGAAGATTCGGAGCCCCATGTCAGGCTTCCCAACCTGGGGTCCAGCAACAGGAGGAGGAATTTCTAGAGAATCAGACTTTGAAAGCTAGTGGGATTTGATTGTAGGACTTCAACAGGACTTGGGGAAAAAGAGGCTCGATTCCTGGAAGGCACACATAAAGTAGGGTGTACATCAGGACCCAGGGGAAGGAGCAGTGACCCCATAGGAGACTGAACCAGACCTACTTGCTAGTGTTGGAGGATCTCCTGCAGACGTGGGGGGTGACTGTTGCTCACTGTGATGGCAAGGACACTGGCAGCAAAAAGTTCTGGGAAGTACTCCTGGGCATGAGCCTTTCCAAGTCTGCCATTAGCCCCAACAAAGAGCCCAGGTAGGCTCAAGTGTTGGGTAACCTCAGGCCAAATAACCAACAAGAAGGGAGCCCAGCCCCACCCATTAGCAGACGAGCAGATTAAAGTTTTACTGAGCTCTGCCCACCAGAGCAAAAGCCAGCTCTACCGACCACCAGTCGCTCCCATCAGGAAACTGGCACAAGCCCATTAGATAGCCTCATCCACCAGAGGACAGATGGAAGAAGTAAGAAGAACTACAATCCTACACCTTGTGGAACAAAAACCACATTCACAGAAAGTTAGACAAGATGAAAAGGCAGAGGGCTATGTACCAGATGAAGGAACAAGATAAAACCCCAGAAAAACAACTAAAAGAATGGAGATAGGCAACCTTCCAGAAAAATAATCTAGAAGAGTGATAGTGAAGATGATCTAGGACCTCGAAAAAGTGGAGTCAAAGATCGAGAAGATGCAAGAAATGTTTAACAAAGACCTAGAAGAATTAAAGAACACACAAACAGAGATGAACAATACAATAACTGAAATGAAAAATACAATAGAAGGAATCAATAGCAGAATAACTGAGGCAGAAAAACGGAGAAGTGAACTGGAAGACAGAATGGTGGAATTCACTGCTGTGGAACAGAATAAAGAAAAAAGAATGAAAAGAAATGAAGACATGGAAGCTAAACAATACATTACTAAATAACCAAAAGATCACTGAAAAACTCAAAGAGGAAATAAAAAATACCTAGAGACAAATGACAATTAAAACACAATGATCCAAAACCTATGGGATGCAGCAAAATCAGTTCTAAGAGGGAAGTTTGTAGCAATTCAATCCTACCTCAAGAAACAACAAACATCTCAAATAAACAATCAAACGTCACACCTAAAAGAACTAGAGAAAGAACAAACAAAACCCAAACTTAGTAGAAGGAAAGAAATCATAAAGAGCAAAGAAGAAATAAATGAAATAAAAACTAAGAAAACAGTAGCAAAGATTGATAAAACTAAAAGTTGGTTCTTTGAGAAGATAAACACAATTGATAAACCATTAGCCAGACTCATCAAGAAAAAGAGGGAGAGGACTCAAATCAATAAAATTAGAAATGAAAAAGGAGAAGTTACAGCAGACACTGCAGAAATACAAAGCATCCTAAGAGACTACGACAAGCAACTCTCTGCCAATAAAATGGACAACTTGGAAGAAATGGATTAATTCTTAGAAAGGCCAAACTTCGAGGACCAGGAAGAAATAAGAAATATGAATAGAACAGATGAATCACAAGTAATGAAATAGAAACTGATTAAAACTCTTCCAACAAACAAAAGTCCAGGACCAGATGGCTTCACAAGTGAATTCTATTAGGCATTTAGAGAAGAGCTAACACCAATCCTTCCGAAACTCTTCCAAAACACTGCCAAGGAAGGAACACTCCCAAACTCGTTCTATGAGGCCATCATCACCCTGATACCAAAACAAGACAAAGGTACTACAAAAAAAGAAAATTGCAGACTAATATCACTCATGAATATAGACGGAAAAATCCTCAACAAAATACTACCAAACAGAATCCAACAGCACATTTAAAGGATCATACATTATGATCAAGTGGGATTTATCCCAGGTATGCAAGGATTCTTCAATATATGCAAATCAATCAATGTGATACACCATATTAACAAATTGAAGAAGAAAAAATATATGATCATCTCAGTAGATGCAGAAGAAGCTTTGACAAAGTTCAGCACCCATTTATGATAAACACTCTCCAGAAAGTAGGCATAGAGGGAACCTACCTCAACATAATAAAAGCCATATAAGACAAACCCACAGGAAACATCATTCTCAATGGTGAAAAACTGAAAGTATTTCCTCTAAGATCAGGAACAAGGTAAGGATGTCAACTCTCACCAGTATTATTCAACATAGTTTGGAAGTCCTAGCCATGGCAATCAGAGAAGAAAAAGAAATAAAAGGAATACAAACTGGAAAAGAAGAAGTAAAACTGTCACTGTTTGCAGATGACATTATACTATATAAAGAGAATCCTAAAAATGCCACCAGAAAGCTACTAGAGCTAATCAATGAATTTTGCAAAGTTGCAGGGTACAAAATTAATGCACAGAAATCTCTCACATTCCTATATATTAATGATGAAAAATCTGAAAGGGAAATTAAGGAAACACTCCCATTTACCATTGCAACAAAAAGAATAAAATACTTAGGATTAAACCTACCAAGGTAGACAAAGGACCAATATGCAGAAAACTATAAGACATTGCTGAAAGAAATTAAAGATGAAACAAACAGATGAAGAGATATACCATGTTCTTGGATTGGAAGAATCAATATTGTGAAAATGACTCTACTACCCAAAGCAATCTACAGAATCAATACAACATCTATCAAATTATCAATGACATTTTTTACAGAACTAGAACAAAATATATTAAAATTTGTATACAGAAACAAAAGACCCCAAATAGCCAAAGCAGTCATAAGGGAATAATATGAAGCTGGAGAAATCAGGATCCCAGACGTCAGACTATACTACAAAGCTCCAGTAATCAAGACAATATGGCACTAACACAAAAACATAAATATAGATAAATGGAACAGGATAGAAAGCCCAGAGGTAAGCCCACACACCTGTGGTCAACTAATCTATGACAAAGGAGGCAAGGATATACAATGGAGAAAAGACAGCCTCTTCAATAAGTGGTGCTGGGAGAACTGGACAGCTACATGTAAAAGAATGAAATTAGAACACCCCCTAACACCATACACAAAAATAAACTCATAATGGGTTAGAGACCTAAATGTAAGACAAGAGACTATAAATCTCTTAGAGGAAAACATAGGAAAACACTCTTTGACATAAATCACAACAAGATCTTTTTTGATCCAACTCCTAGAGTAATGGAAATAAAGAGAAAAATAAACAAATGGGACCTAATGAAACTTAAAAGTTTTTGCACAGCAAAGGAAACTACAAACAAGACGAAAAGTCAATCCTCAGAATGGGAGAAAATATTTGCAAACAAATCAACAAAGGATTAAGCTCCAAAATATATAAACAGCTCATGCAGTTCAATATTAAAAAAACAAAAACCCCAATCCAAAACTGGGAAGAAGACCTAAATAGACATTTCTCCAAAGAAGACATACAGATGGCCAAGAAGCACATGAAAAGCTGCTCAACATCACTAATTATTAGAGAAATGCAAATCAAAATTACAATGTGGTATCACCTCACACCAGTTAGAATGGACATCATCAGAAAATCTACAAACAACAAATGCTGGAGAGGGTGTAGAGAAAAGGGAACTCTTTACACTGTTGGTGGGAATGTAAATTGATACAGCCACTATGGAGAACAGTACGGAGGTTCCTTAAAAAACTAAAAATAGAATTACCATATGACCCAGCAATCCCACTACTGGCCATATACCCTGAGAAAACCATAATTCAAAAAGACACATGCACCCCAATGTTCATTGCAGCACTAATTACAATCGCCAGGACATGGAAGCAACCTAAATGCCCATCAACAGATTAATGGATAAAGAAGATGTGGTTCATATATACAATGGAATATTACTCAGCCATAAAAAGGAACGAAATTGAGTCATTTTTAGAGATGTGGATGGATCTAGAGACCGTCATACAGTGTGAATGAAGGCAGAAAGGGAAAAACAAGTGTCGTATGTTAATGCATATATGTGGAGCTTAGAAAAATTGTACATATGAACTGGTGCAGAGCAGAAATTGAGACACTGATGCAGAGAACAAATATATGGACACCAAGGGGGGAAAGTGGCAGGGGTGGTTGTGGTGGTGGTGGTGTGATGAATTGGGAGATTGGGATTGACATATATACACTAATATGTATAAAATTGATAACTAACAAGAACTTGTTGTATAAAAATATAAGCAAAATAAAATTCAAAAAATATATATGCACCCAGTATAAGATTACATAAGTATGTAAAACAAATACAAACAGATATAAAGGGAAAAATTAACAATAATTGTAGTATACTTTAACAACCCACTGACATCAATGGACAGATCAGGAAGTCAGGAAAAATAATAAGGCAAAAGAGGTCCTAAATGACACAATAGAATGGTTGAAGTTAATTGATATCTGCAGAACAATACACCAAATATATATATATATATATATACACACACATTCTCTTCAAGTTATTTTAAGCATCTTCTCATTCCACAATGGTGTGAAACTAGAAATCACCCAGACAGAAAAATGTGAAAACAATATTCGTACAGAGGGACTTCCCTGGTGACAGTGGTTAAGAATCTGCCTGACAATGCAGGGGAAATGGGTTTGATCCCTGGTCTGGGAAGATCCCACATGCCACAAAACAACTAAGCCCATGCACCACAACTACTGAGCCTCCACTCTAGAGCCCATGAGCCACAACTACTGAGCCTGTGTACCACAACTACTGAAGCCCACATGTCTAGAGCCTGTGCTCCAGAACAAGAGAAGCCACTGCAATGAGAAGCTCATGCACCACAATGAAGAGTAGCCCCGGGCTTCCCTGGTGGTGCAGTGGTTGAGAGTCTGCCTGCCGATGCAGGGGACACGAGTTCGTGCCCCGGTCCGGGAGGATCCCACATGCCGTGGAGTGGCTGGGCCCGTGAGCCATGACCGCTGAGCCTGCACGTCCGGAGCCTGTGCTCCGCAACGGGAGAGGCCACAACAGTGAGAGGCCCGCATACTGCAAAAAACAAAACAAAACAAAAAAACCCAAAGAGTTGTTGTTTTGTAAAGATATAAAAAATGGAAAAACATATAGCCAGGCTCACCATGAAGAATAAAGAGAGGACCCAAATAAACAAAATAAGAATGAAAGAGGAGAAATAACAATTGATACCACAGAAATACAAAAAAAAAATAAGAGAGTGCTATGAACATTTATATGCCAACTAACTGGATAATGTGGAAGAAATGGATAAGATTCTAGAAACAAAAAGCCTGCTGAAACTGAGCCAAGAAGAAAGAGATAATTTGAACAGACCAATCATGAGAAGATAAATAGAACCTGTAATTTAAAGAAAAAAAAACTCCCTGCAAACAAAATTCTACCTAAAAGTAAAGGTAGAACTACCATATGATCCAGCAATTCCACTCCTGGGCTTATATCCAGAAAAAACCCAAACACTAATTCTTAAAGATACATGAACCCCAATGTTCATAGCAGCACTATTTACCGTAAATAAGACATAGAAACAGCCCAAGTGCCCATCAACCGGGCACAGCTACTGAGCACACGTGCCACAACTACTGAAGCCTGTGCACCTAGAACCTGCACCCCACAAGAGAATCCACCACAAGGAGGAGCCTGCACACAACAGAGTAGCCCCAACTTGCCACAACTAGAGAAAGCCTATGCACAGCAACAAAGACCAAATGCAGACAAAAATAAATAAATAAAATTGTCTTTAAAAAAACATTGAATCAATATTTTGCAAGCCTTAAACTAATATAACATTGTAATTTAACTATACTTCAATTAAAAAGCCATTTTGATGGCAATAATGCTTTTTTTTTTTTTTTCCAGTACGCGGGCCTCTCACTGTTGTGGCCTCTCCCGCTGTGGAGCACAGGCTCTGGACACGCAGGCTCAGCGGCCGTGGCTCACGGGCCTAGCCGCTCCACGACACGTGAGATCTTCCCAGATCGGGGCACGAGCTCATGTCCCCTGTATCGGCAGGCGGACTCTCAACCACTGCGCCAACAGGGAAGCCCCAGAAATAATGCATTTTTAAATAGAAATAACATCAAGTCAACAGTAACAGAGAAAGGTAGTAGAGGTAGAGGAAAGGTAGAGAAAGTTACTTTTTTAAGTGATCAGTCTGTAAAAATTACCTGAGTCAAATGTTGCATAAATGCATACTGTTAATATTTGGGTATATGTTAGTATGTATATACAATATTATCTCAAATGTAATATAATTATCAATTTAAATAGAAAAAAACATCCTGGGCACTAGTGAATGGCAGCATGTTTTTTTGGTGTTGTGGTTTTTCTTTCAGTTTCGTGAGATAATTTTTCAGTCTTGAAGTTACTGATATGTATACAAATTACTTCATGGAATTAGTTAAAGCCATGTTATTTTTTGCTTGAATATAAATATAGCATGAGAAATTGGGAAGAAATTAATATCTGTACTAAATTAAGAAAAAACTTTTTGTACTCTGTGATGAGTTTAAAAGGGACAGAGGTCAATTCAAAAACTGAAATTTCTTATGGGATAGAATAAATTTTTGAAGTGGGGTATGGAATATATATTCCTGGAAATAATGCAGTATTCTGAATTTTTCTTAAGAAGAGAGAAATTTTCCTTATGATTTGGATTTTCTAAAAGATAATGCAGGCCCCATGTATTGGCTGATAAGTGTAGAAGAAAAACAAATTTAATCTTGTGTTGGTTCTGTCCATGCACTACAGTGGGCTTCTGAGATGTTGGACACTACTAATGACTGATCACTATAAGTTAATTTGCACATTCAAGAATTTTGTATAAATAAAACTATATTGAATATACTCTTTTTTCCTGGCTTCTTTCGTTGTAATGATTTTGAGATTCATCCACGTTACTGCATGTTTATTTCTTAATATGATAGAAAAAATTATAATGAAATAAACTCAAGTCAGAGGAAATAATAAAAATGAGTAAAATTTAAAGCATAAAAATATAATTTTAAAATTATCTTATTAAATGAGCTTATTATGAAATGTAAACATAATTCAATAATAGGGAATCCATTAGTGTAATCCAACATGTAGTAGAGGTAAGAATTTTTTTTAAAAACTCTTAAAACTCAAGATCTCTACATATAAGCCTATAAGACAGATCACTCCTTGCCTGAGGATGGGAATGGAGGAAGGAAGAGATTACAAAGAGGTACAAGAAAATATTTGACTGTGGTAGAAATGTTGGTTATACTAAATTTAGTGATGGTTTCATAGGTATATACATATGTCAAAACAGATCAAATTGTGCACATTAAATATGTAAAGCTCAGTGTCCTTCAATTATCCTCTAATAATGTCAAAACAAATAAATGCAAATATATATGTGTGTATGTGTGTGTGTGTGTGTGTGTGTATGGCTCTCCACTAGTCCTTAAGGTGATGTTTTGTCAGCCAGTAACATTATAAAGCTCATTCCCTAGTAACTTTTTCAATAAGTGATCATAAGGACAAAATTTTGATATATTTCAATTTTGTAATTGTTAATACCATTATACTTGAAGATAAATTTAGGTAGATATAAAACCCTTGGATTACATTTTTTTCTAAGTATCCATGATTTTACCTCACTGTTTTCTGACATAAAGTATTGCTATCATAAAGATAACACTACCCTGAATTTTTTTTCCTGTATTAGTGACTTGGTCTTTTGGATTATATGCCCAAAGTAATTTTTTTTCTTTTTTTAAAATATAGGTGACATGTAATATTATGTTAGTTTCAGGTGGACTACACAGTGATTTGACATATGCATACATTATGGAATGATTACCATAAGTCTAATAACCATCTGCCCCCTTGTAATGTTATTACAATCTTAGTGATCATATTTCTTATGCTGTATACTAACACTCAGTGGCTTACTTTTTTTTTTTTTTTATAGCTGGAGGTTTGTACCGCTTAATCCCCTTCACCTATTTTGCTCCCTCACCCCATGCACTTCTGGCAACCATAGCTTGCTCTCTGTCTCATAGTCTGTTTTAATTTTTGTTTTATTTAGATTCCATATGTAAGGGAGATAATACAGTATATGTCTTCCTCTGACTTAATTCCCTTAGCATAATACCCTCTAGATCCATCCATGTTTCTCAAATGGTAAGATTTCATTTTGGACACTGAGACTGCTTCCATATTTGGCTATTGTAAATAATGCTGCAATGAACATTGGAGTGCCTATGTCTTTTTGAATTTTTGTTCTGTTTTCTTTGTGTAAATATCCAGAATTGAAACTGCCGGATAATATGGCAGTTCTATCTTAATTTTTTGAGAAACCTCCATACTGCACCAATTTACATTCCCACTAATACTGTAAAAGTGCTCCCTTTTCTCCGCATCCCTGCCAACACTTGCTATTTCTTATCTTTTTAATAAAAGCCATGGTGATAAGTGAGATCTCATAATGGTTTTTATTTGCATTTCCCTGTGATTAGTGATAATGAGCATCTTTTCATATGTCTGTTGGCCATCTGCATGTCTTCTTTGGAAAAATGATTATTCATGTCTTCTGCCCATTTTTTAAAACATCTTTATTGAAGTATAATTGCTTTACATTGTTGTGTTAGTTGCTGCTGCATAACAAAGTGAATCAGCTATACATATATCCCCATATCCCCTCCCTCTTGTGGCTCCCTTCCACTCTCTCTATCCCATCCCTCTACATGGTCACAAAGCAGCAAGCTGATCTCCCTGTGCTATGCCCATTTTTAAATCAGGTTGTTTGTTTTTAGATGTTGAGTTGCATGAGTTGTTTGTATATTTTGGATATTAACTCCTTGTCAGATATATTGTTTGCAAATATCTTATATTCAGTAGGCTGCATTTTCTTTTTTTGGATAGTGTCATTGGCTGGGCAAAAGATTTTAGTTTGATATAGTCCCATTTGCTTGTTTTTGCTTTTGTTTCCCTTGTCTGAGAAGATTGATCTAAAAATATTTGCTGAGAATAATGTAAAAGAGTGTACTCCCTATGTTTTCTTCTAGGAGCTTTGTGGTTTTAGGTCTTATATTTAGGTCCTCAATTCCTTAATTTTTAATGTATGTTGTGTGAGAAAGTAGTCTGCTATGATTCCTCTGCAAGTAGCTCTCCAGTTTTCCCCCACAGAATTTATTGAAGTGGCTTTTTCCCCATTGAATATTCTTGCCTCCTATGTCATAGATTAATTAACCATTAATTAATTATTTCTGGGCACTCTATTCTGTTCCACTGACCTGTGTGTCTGCTTCTGTGCAAGTACATACTATTTTGAGTACTCTAGCTTTGTAGTATAGTTTGAAATCATAGAGCCTGATACCTCCAGCTTTGTTCTTTCTTTAGATTGCTTTGGATAGTTGCATTATTTTGTGACACCATACAAATTTTAGAATTATTTGTCCTAGCTCTGTGAAAAATGTCTTTGATAATTTGATAAGGATTGCACCAAATCTGTAGATTGCTTTGGGTAGTATTGTCATTTTTAACAATATTATTTATCCCAATCTGTGAACACAATTTACCTTTCCTCTTACTTTTGTTGTCTTTAATTTCTTTCATCAACATATTATAGTTTTCAGAGTACAATTATTTTATATCTTCAATTAAAGTTATTCCTAGGTATCTTATTCTTTTGATGCAGTTGGAGGTGGGATTGTTTTCTTAATTTCTCTTTCTGATAATTAGTTATAGTGTATAGCTACACGACAGATATTGTATATCAATTTTGTATCCTACAACTTTATCAAATTCATTTATTAGTTTTCAGATTTTGTAGGTAGTGTCTTTTAGAATTTTCGGTGCACAGTATTGTGTCATCTGAAAATAGTGACAATTTTACTTCTTCCCTTCCAACTTGGATTTCTTTTATTTATATATCTTACCTGATTGCTGTGTCTAGGACTTCCAATACAATGTTGAAGAAAGTGGGGGCTAGGACTTCCAAATATGTTGAAGAAAAGTGGAGAGTGTGGACATTCTTGTCTTGTTCCTGATCTGAGAGGAAATGCTCTCAGCTTTTTACCATTGAGTATGATGTTAGCTGTTGATTTGTCATATATTGCCTGCATTATGTTGAGTTACATGTTTTCTATACCCACTCTGTTGAGAATTTTTATCATAAATGATGTTGAATTTTGTCCAAAGCAGTTTCTGCATCTATTAAGATAATCATATGGTTTTTATTCTTAATTTTTTAATTTGGTATATCACATTGATTGATTTGTGGACATGAAACATTCTTCCACCACTGAAATAAACCCCACTTGATCATGTTGTATGAGCCTTTTACTGTATTGTTATTTTAGTGTGCTAATGTTTTGTGAGGGTTTTGCATCTATGTGCATCAGTGGTATTGGTCTTCAGTTTTTTATTGTGTCTATTTATGGTTTTGGTATCAGGGTAATGCTGGCCTCATAGAATGAGTTTAAAGGTGTTCTTTCCTTCTTCAAATTTTTGTAATAATTTGAGAAGGATAGGTGTTAAAAAATGTTTGGTAGAATTCACCTGTGAAATCATCTGTTCCTGGACTTTTTGTTGGGAGTTTTGTCATAACTGATTTAATTTTATTAGTAGTAATAAATGTGTTCATATTTTCTATTTCTTTCTGATTCCATTTTTGGAGATTGAACTTTTCTAATAATGTATCTGTTTCCTCTAGGTTTTCTATTTTAATAGCACAAATTGTTCATAATCTCACATGATCCATTATATTTCGGTAGTTTGGTTGCAACGTCTCATCTTTAATTTCTGATTTTATTTATTTAGACCCCGTCTTTATTTTCTTGATGAGTCTGTCTAAAACTTTGTCAACTTTATCCATATTTTCAAAGAATCAGCTGTTATTTCCATTGAACTTTTCTATTGTCTTTCTTTAGTCTCTAGTTATTTCCACTCTGATTTTTATAATTTCTTTCTTTCTACTAATTTTGTCCTTTCTCTAAATACTAAACTAAGATAAACATACAACCAGAAACAAATTGATTCAGAAAGCAAACCCTAATTCTACAGCTGCTCCCAAAGTCCACTGCTTCAATTTTGGGATTATTCATTGTCTATTTAGGTATTCCACAGATGCAGGGTACATCAAGTTGATTGTGGAGATTTAACTCTCTGTTCCTGAGGGTGCACAGAGAAATTTCTCTTTCTCTTCTTTTTCACACAACTCCTGGGGTTCAGCTTTGGATTTAGTCCCACCTCTGCATGTAGGTCGCCCTCTGGTGTCTGTTGTTCACCCCGACCTGAAGGGGTTAGTGTGTGGAGAAAAGGGAACGCTCTTGCACTGCTGGTGGGAATGTGAATTGGTTCAGCCACTATGGAGAACAGTATGGAGGTTCCTTAAAAAACTACAAATAGAAGTACCATATGACCCAGCAATCCCACTACTAGGCATATACCCTGAGGAAACCAGAATTCAGAAATCCAAAAATGGGCAGAAGACCTAAATAGACATTTCTCCAAAGAAGATATACAGACTGCCAACAAACACATGAAAGAATGCTCAACATCATTAATCATTAGAGAAATGCAAATCAAAACTACAGTGAGATATCATCTCACACCAGTCAGAATGGCGATCATCAAAAAATCTAGAAACAATAAATGCTGGAGAGGGTGTGGAGAAAAGGGAACCCTCTTGCACTGTTGGTGGGAATGTAAATTGATACAGCCACTATTGAGAACACTATGGACAGTTCCTTAAGAAACTAAAAATAGAACTACCATACGACCCAGCAATCCCACTACTGAGCATATACCTTGAGGAAACCATAATTCAAAAAGAGTCATGTACCAAAATGTTCATTGCAGCTCTATTTACAATAGCCCAGAGATGGAAACAACCTAAGTGCCCATCGTCGGATGCATGGATAAAGAAGATGTGGCATATATATACAATGGAATATTATTCAGCCATAAAAGGAAACGAAATTGAGCTATTTGTAATGAGGTGGATAGACCTAGAGTCTGTCATACAGAGTGAAGTAAGTCAGAAAGAGAAAGACAAATACCATATGCTAACACATATATATGGAATTTAAGGGAAAAAATGTTATGAAGAACCTAGGGGTAAGACAGGAATAAAGACACAGACCTACTGGAGAACGGACATGAGGATATGGGGAGGGGGAAGGGTGAGCTGTGATAGGGCAAGAGAGAGACATGGACATATATACACTGCCAAATGTAAGGTAGATAACTAGTGGGAAGCAGCCGCATAGCACAGAGAGATCAGCTCGGTGCTTTGTGACCGCCTGGAGGGGTGGGATAGGGAGGGTGGGAGGGAGGGAGACGCAAGAGGGAAGAGATATGGGAACATATGTATATGTATAACTCATTCACTTTGTTATAAAGCAGAAACTAACACACCATTGTAAAGCAATTATACCCCAATAAAGATGTTAAAAAAAAAAAAGAGCAGCTGATTAGGGGGATCTGTCTCCCTCAGGCCTGGTGGAGGGAGGGTTATGGAATGTGGGGCGAGTCTGAGGTGGCAGAGGCCGGCGTGACGTTGCAACAGCCTGAAGTGCGCTGCGTGTTGCTCTGGGGAACTTGTCCCTGGATCACGGGACCCTGGTAGTGGTGGGCTGCACAGGCTCCCAGGAGGGGTGGTGTGGGTAGTGACCTGTGCTTGCACACAGGCTTCTTGGTGGCTGTAGCAGCAGCCTTTACATTTCATGCTTGTCTCTGTTATCCGTGCTGATAGCTGTGGTTTGCACCCATCTCTGGAGCTGGTTTAGGCGTTGTTCTAAATCCCCTCTCCTCGTGCACCCTGAAACAATGGTCTCTTGCTTCTTAGGCAGTTCCAGTCACTGTCCCGGACTCCCTTCTGGCTAGCTGTGGTGCACTACCCCCCTTCAGACTGTGTTCATGCAGTCAACCCCAGTCCTCCCTCTGGTATCTGACCTCCGAAGCCTGAGCCTCAGCTCCCAGCCCTCACCTCCATGCCGTGTGAGTAGACAAGCGTCTCAGGCTGGTGAATGCTGGTTGGCAGGGATCCTCTGTGCGGGACTTTCTCTGCTTTGCCCTCTGCACCCCTGTTGCTGCTCTCTCCTCCATGGCTCTGAAGCTTCCCCCCACCCACCCCCTGTTTCCACAAGTGAAGGGGCTTCTTAGTGTGTGGAAACTTTTCTTCCTTCACAGCTCCCTCGCACTGGTGCAGGTCCCTTCCCTATTCTTTTGTCTCTGTTTTTTCTTTTTTCTTTTGCCCTACCCAGGTACGTGGGGAATTTCTTGCATTTTGGGAAGTCTGAGGTCTTCTTCCAGTGTTCAGTTGGTGTTCTGTAGGAGTTGTTCTATATGTAGATGCATTTTTGATGTATTTGTGGGGAGGAAGGTGATCTCCACGTCTTACTCCTCTGCTATCTTGAAGGTCTGCTGTAGATATGTTCTTGATGTACTTGTGGGGAGAGGTGAACTCCAGGTCCTCTTATTCCGCCATCTTAACCCTATTTATTCATCTGTTGATGGACATTTAGGTTGCTTCCATTTCTTCCCAATTGCTTTGAACATTGGCGTGCATGTATATTTTCACATTATTGTGGGGTTTTCTTTCACATATATACCCAGGATGGAATTCCTGGGTTATATGTTAGGTTTATTTTTAGTTTTTCAAGAAAACTCCATAATGTTTCCACAATGGCTGCACCAATTTAATTCACACCAACAGTATGAATGAGGGTTCCCTTTTCTCCGCATCCTAGCCAACAGCTGTTGTTTGTGTTATTGTTGATGCTAGCCATTCTGACTGGTGTGAGGTGATATCTCATTGTGTTTTTTATTTGCATTTCCCTCATAATTACTGATGTTGAGCATCTTTTCATGTGACTGTTAACCATCTGCATTTCCTCTTTGGAGAAATGTCTATTCAGTTCTTCTGCCCATTTTTCAATCAGGTTGTTCCTTTGTTTATTTATTTTTTTGACACTGAGGTGTATGAGTTCTTTATATATATTTGATATTAACCCCTTATCAGTTATATCATTTGTAAATATTTTCTCCCATTCATTATGTTGTCTTTTCATTTTATTGATTGTTTCCTTTGCTGTGCAAAAGCTTTTAAGTTTAATTAGGTCCCATTTGCTAATTTTTCTTTTATTGACTTGATTATAGCAGATAAATCCAAAGAAATATCGCCATGATTTATGTCAAAGAATGTTCTGCCTAGTTTTCCTGTAGGAGTATTATGTTATCTGAGCTTACATTTATGTCTTTAATACTTTTTGAGTTTATTTTTGTTTATGGTGTTAGAGAACACTCTAATTTCATTCTTTTACACTTAACTGTCCAGTTTTCCCAGCACCACTTCTTGAAACACTGCCTTTTCTCCATTGTATACACTTGCCTTATTTATCATAGATGAATTTACCATAAAAGTGTGGTTTGGGCTTCCCTGGTGGTGCAGTGGTTGAGAGTCTGCCGCCGATGTAGGGGACACGGACTTGTGCCCTGGTCTGGGAGGATCCCATATGCCGTGTAGCAGTTGGACCCATGAGTCATGGCCACTGAGCCTGCACGTCCGGAGCCTGTGCTCCTCAATGGAAGAGGCCACAACAGTGAGAAGCCCATGTACCACAAAAAAAAAAAAAAAACAAGTGTGGTTTATTTCTGGGATGTCTATTCTCTTCTATTAATCTATGTGTCCATTGTAGTGAGAGTGCTATATGTTTTGATTATTATGTGTTTTAGTATGGTCTCAGGTCAGGGAGTGTGACTCCTCCAGCTCTACTTTTTTCTGAAGGTTGCTTTGGCCATTCTGTTTTTTGGTTTTTTGATGCCATACAAATTTAAAATTTATTTTTTCTTGTTCTGTGAAAAATATCATTGGTATTTTGAAAAGGATTGCCTTGAATCTGTAGATTCCCATATTTAATATGGTAGTATGGTCATTTTAACAATGTTAATTCTTCCAATCAAGAGCACAGTATATCATTCCATATGTTTGTATCATCTTCAATTTCTTTCAACAGTAGCTTATATTTTTCTGAGTACAGATTTTTTACCTCTTTCAGAAAGTTTATTCTTAGGTATCTTATTCTCCTTGATGTGATGGTAAAATTATATTATTCCCTTAATTTCCCTTTCTGATCTTCTGTTGTTAGGGTATAGAAATGCAACAGGTTATTGTGTTTTAATTTTGTATCCTGCAACTTTACTGAATTCAATGATGAGTTCTAGTAGTTTTCTTGTAACATCTTTAAGATTTTCTATGTAGAGTGTCATGTCATCTGTGAACAGTGACAATTTTATTTATTCTTTTCCAATTTGGATTCCTATTATTTCTTTTTCTTTTCTAATTGTTATGGCTAGCACTTCCAAAACTATGTTGAATAAAAGTAGCAAGAGTGGGCATCCTTGTTTTGCTCCTAATCTTAGAAAAAATGGTTTCAGCTTTTCACTGCTGAATTAACTGTGGACATGTCATATATGACTTTTATTATGTTGAGGTTTGGGCCTTGCATGCCCACTCTGGAGACTTTTTATCATAAATTGATGTTGAACTTTATGAAAGGCTTTTTCTGCATCTATTAAGATGATTGTATGATTTTTATTCTTCAATTTTTTAATGTGGTGTATCACACTGATTGATTTGTGGATATTGAAGAATACTTGCATCCCTGGGATAAATCCCAGTTCATCTTGGTGTATGATCCTTTTAATATATTATTGGATTCTGTTTACTAATTATTTTATTGAGAATTTTTGCATCTATGTTCATCAGTGATATAGGCCTGTAATTTTCTTTTTTTGTGATATGCTCATCTGGTTTTGATATCAGGGTGATCCTGCCCTGGATGTGTTCCTTCCTCTGAAATATTTTGGAGTAGTTTTTGAAACATAGATATTACGTCTTCCCTAAGGGCTTGGTAGAATTCACCTGTGAAGCCATGTGGTCCTGAACTTTTGATTGTTGGGAGTTTTTAAATTATTGATTCAATCTAAGTACTGGTAATTGGTCTGTTCATATTTTCTATTTCTTCCTTGTTCAGTCTTGAGAGACTGTACCTTTCTAAGAATTTGTCCATTCCTTCTAGGTTGACCCTTCCATTGGCATATATTTGTTCATAGTACTCTGTTATGAGCCTTTGTATTTCTGTCTTATCAGTTGTAACTTTTTCTTTTCCATTTCTTATTTTATTGATGTGTGGCCTCTCTCTTTGTTTCTTGCTGAGTTTAGGTATAGGTTTACCAATTTCATTTACCTTTTCAAAGAACCATGTTGTAGTTTCATTGATATTTTCTATTGTTTTCTTTGTCTCTATTTCATTTATTTCTGCAAGATATTTATTATTTCTTTCCTTGTACTCACTTTGGGTTTTGTTTGTTCTTCTTTCTCTAGTTGCTTTATGTGTAAGGTTAAGTTGTTTATTTGAGATTTTTCTTGTTTTCTGAGTTAAGTTTGTATTGCTATAAACTTTCCTCTTTGAACTGCTTTTCCTGTGTTCCATAGGTTTTGGATCATCATATTTTCAATGTCATCTGTCTCTAGGTAATTTTTGATTTCCTCTTTTATTTCTTTGGTGATCCATTTGTTGTTTAGTAGCCTATTGTTTAGTCTCCACATGTTGTGTTTTTTGCAATTTTTTTCATGTAGTCTATTTCTAGTCTTATAGTGCTGTGGCCAGAAAAGATATTTGATATGATTTCAAATTTCATGAATTTACAAAGGCTTGTTTTGTGGCCCATTGTGTGATCCATCCTGGTGACCATTCCATGTGCACTGGAAAACAATGTGTTTTCTGCTGCCCCTATGAGACGCTCAAGCATGTCACAAGCTCTGCATCCACTGCCCTCAGAGAGAGCTGGCTTCAGCTGCTGCTACAAGACCTATGAGCTCCATCCCAGGAGCACACAAGGACCGCCACACCTGCACAGCCTGTATCAAGGGAATAAGGGCAAGCACATGCTGAGAAAAGAGGCAGCAAGCATCCCAACTAAAAGCAGACCCCTGATTCTGGACAAGACGGAAGAGTACAAGGACTTGAGCTCCCCTCCACACTTGAAAACAGCAATATCACAACTAACAGCTGAACAAATATTGACAAAAAAGACTGGAACCTACTGAAAAAGAATTATATTCAAAGATAAAGAAGATGTCACAATGAGATTATAGGAGGTATATTTTCAAGACATAATCAAGCCCTGTACCCTCCATGTGGGCAACCCACACACTGGAAAATGATTATATCAGAGAGGTTATCTCACAAGGGTGAGAGTTCTGAGTTCCACGTCAGGCTTCCCAGCCTGAGGGCCTGGTCTTTAGAAGAGGAACCCCATAGAGAGTTTGGCTTTGAAGGTCAGCAAGACTTGAGTATAAATTTTACAAACAGCTCATGTGGCTCAAAAAAAAAAATAAACCCAATCAAAAACTGGGCAAAAGATCTAATAGACATTTCTCCAAAGAAGACATACAGATGACCAAAGAGCTCATGAAAATATGCTCAACATCACTAATTATTAGGGAAATGCAAATCAAACTACAATGAGGTATCACCTTACACTAGTCAGAATGGCCATCATCAAAAAGTCTACAAAAACATAATTGCGGGAGATGGTGTGGAGAAAATTGAGCCCTCCTACACTCTTGTTGGGAATGTAAATTGGTACAACCACTATGGAGAACAGTATGGAGCTTCCTTAAAAAATCTAAAAATAGAATTAATATATGATCCAGCAATCCCACTCCTGGGAATATATCTGAAGAAAACCATAATTCAAAAAGATTATATGCACTGCTCATTACAGCACTATTTACAGCAGCCAGGTCATGGAAGTAACTTGAATGTCCATCGACAGATGAATTGATAAAGATGTGGTACATATATACAATGGAATATTACTCAGCCTTTAAAAAAAATGAAATAATGCAGCAACATGGATGAACTTAGAGATTGCCATACTAAGTGAAGTCAAACAGAGAAAGACAAATATATGATATCACTCATATGTGGAATTTAATTTTCAATAATGGTATAAGTGTACTAATTTACAAAACAGAAACAGATGCACAGATTTTGAAACAAACTTATGGTTACCATGGGGAAAAGTGGGGGAGAGGGATACATTAGGAGTTTAGGGTTAACATACACTACTATATATAAAATAATCAACAAGGATCTACTGTATAGCACAGAGAATTTGATTCAATATTCTGTGATAACCTATATTAGAAAAGAATCAATATATGTATATGTGTAACTGAATCACTGTGGTGTACACCTGAAACTAACACAAGATTGTAAATAAACTATACTCCAATAAAATTTTAAAAATAAAATAAAATAAAAAGGAAACAATGTGTTTCCTGCTGCTTTTGGATGGAATGCTCTAGATGTATCAATTTAGTACATCTGGTCTAATGTTACATTTAAGGCCAGTGTTTTCTTATTGATTTTTTGTGTGGATTATATATCCATTGATATAAGTGGGCTGTTAAAGTCCCCTGGTATTATTGTGTTACTGTTGATTTCTTCTGTTATGTCCATTCATATTTGCCTTATATGCTTAGGTGTGCCTACGTTGGGTACATATATATTTATAACTGTTATATCTTTTTCTTGGATTAATCCCCTGATCATTATGTAGTGCCCTTCTTTATCATTTGTAACAGTCTTTATTTTAAAGTCTATTTTGTCTGATATAAATATTGCTACTTCAGCTTTCTTTTGATTTCTATTTGCATGGAGCACTTTTTTTCCATCCCTTCACTTTCATGAGTGGGTGTGGAGAAAAAGGAACTCTCCTACGCCTCTGATCTATTTAGATCTTCTGCCCATTTTGTGTTGTTTTGGTTGGAGTATTTAGTCCATTTACATTTAAAGTAATTATCAATATGTATGTTCTTTTTGCCATTTTGTTAATTTGTTTTTTGTTGTTTTTGTAGGACTTTTTTGCTCTCCTTTTGTTCTCTTCTCTTTGGATTTGATGATTATCATTAGTGTTATGTTTGGATTGATTTTTCTTTTTTCTGCATATATTTCTGGTTTGTGGTTCCATGAGGTTTATACATAGCTGTCTATATGTGTGTGTGTGTGTGTGTGTATGTGTGTGTGTATGTCACTTAATAGCTAATGCATTCTAAAAATCCTGCATTTGTGAATGGCCATCATTAAAAAGTCTATAAATAGACTTTTTATAGGGAGAAAAGTGTGGAGAAAAGAGAACCCTCCTACACTGTTCGTGGGAATGTAAGTTGGTATAGCCACTATGAAAAACAGTATGGAAGTTCCTCAGTAAATGAAAAATAGAATTAACACATGATCCAGCAATCCCACTCCTGGACATATACCCGGGCAAAACTATAATTCCAAAAGATACGTACACCCCTATGTTCATAGCAGCACTATTCACAATAGCCAAAACATGGAAACAAGTTAAATGTTCATTGACAGATGAATGGATAAAGAAGACATGGTACATATATACAATGGAATACTACTCAGCCATAAAAAAGAACAAAATAATACCATTTGCAGCAACATGGATGCAACAAGAGATTATCATACTAAGTGAAGTAAGTCAGAGAAAGACATACACCATATGATATCACTTATTTGTGTAATCTAAAATATGGCACAAATGAACCTATCTACAAAAGAGAAATAGACTCACAGATATAGAATTGTGGCTGCCAAGTGGGGGTGGATGGAGGGATGGAATGGGGGTTTGGGATTGGTAGATGCAAAGTATTACCTTTAAAATTGATAAACAAGGTCCTACTGTGTAGCACAAGGAACTATATCCAATTTCCAGGGATAAACCATAATGGGAAGAATATTAAAAAGAGAATGTACATATGTGTATAACTGAGTCACTTTGCTGTACAGTAGAGATTGGCACAACACTGTAAATCAACTCTACTTCAAAATTTTTTTCTAAATCCTGCATTTTGTATTTTTCTCTCCTCATGATTAATGTTTTTCATATTTTATTTTACATCTAATTTTTCTGTGTATCACTTAACTGTCTATTGTAGATACAGATGATTTTACTACCTCTGTCTTTAAACTTCCCTATTAGCTTTGTGTGTGTATTAATTCCTACCGTTATTTTTTGTTTGCCTTTACCAGGGAGATTTTCATATCCTAATTCTCTTATTTCTACTTGCATCCTTTTATTTTTTGCCTGGAGAAATTCCTTTAACATTTGCTCTTATGCTGGTTTGATGGTGCTGAACTCTTTTAGATTTTGCTTGTCTGTAAAGCTTTTGATCTCCCATCAAATCTGAACAAGAGGCTTGTTTGGCAAAGTATTCTTGGTTGTAGGTTTTTCCTTTTCATCACTTTAAGTATATCGTGCAATTCCCTTCTGGCCTGCAGAGTTTCTGTTGAAGTATCAGCTGATAATTTTATGGGACTTCCCTTGTATGTTGTCTATTACTTTTCCCTTGCTGCTTTTAATATTCTTTCTTTTTAATTTTTGTCATTTTAATTATTATGTGTCTTGGTGTGTCTTTCTTTGCGTTAATACTTCACGGGACTCTCTGTGCTTCCTGGACTTGAATGTCTGTTTCTTTTCCCAGGTTAGGAAACTTTTCAACTATTATGTTCTCAAATATGTTCTCAACTTCTTTCTCTCTCTCCTCTCCTTCTCCAACTACTATGATATGAATATTAGTGTGCTTGATATTGTCCCAGAGGTCTCTTAAACTGTCCTCATTTCTTTTCATTCTTCTTTTCTTTTTTCCATTCAAGGGAAGTGATTTCCACTACTCTGTCTTCAGCTCAGTGATCCATCCCTTTGTATTATTTAGCTTATTGTTGATTCCTTCCTGTGTTCTTTTTTTTTTTCCAATTTCAGGTATTGTATTCTATCTCTGTTTGGTTGTTTTTTATATTTTCTAACTCTGTTAAAAACTTCTAACTTCTCGCTGTGTACATCCATTCTTCTCCCAAGTTCTTTTGTCATTTTTACAATCATTACTCTGTACTCTTTATTGTGTAGATTGCCTATCTCCACTTGCTGTGGTTCTTTTCCTGGGGTTTTATTTGTTTCTTCATCTAGAACATGGTACTCTGCTCCCTCATATTATCCAAGTTGCTAATTGTATTTTAATGTATGTGGTAGGTTAGTTACATTTCTTAACCTTGGAAAAGTGGTCTTCTGTAGATGTCCTATGTGTCCCAGCAGTGCACTCCCCTCTTATCACCCAAGCTATATGCTCTAGGGATTCCCCCTAAGAGGGTTGCAAGGATACTTCAGTTGTTGTGGGCTGAGCATGTGGGTTGTCTGGTAGGCTTCTTTGGTCCCTAGCCCAATTGGTTGCCAGGTCCTTCTTTGTGCAGATGCTGCTGGCTTTTGGTTGGCATGGCCTAGTCATGAGTCGGCTGGCTGCAGAATGCTAAGGGGCCTTGGGGCTAGTGCTGGTTCACTTGTGGGAGGAGTCAAGGTCCAGAAGACTCCAGGGCTCTTTCTTGCTCACTGTTGGGTGAAGCCAGGTTCTGGGGGTAGTGTGGGACTACTGGTAGGCAGAGCCATATCCTGGAGTCTGGCCATAGGGCCCAGAGATCCCAGAACTTGTGTCAGATTTCTGGGGGGTGGCAGTTCTTGACAAAGTTGGGTATGGGTCCAGGGTAACCTGAAGTTGGTTTTGGCCAGCTAGTGGGTAGGCCCAGGCCCAGGTAGGGTCTGGCCTGATGTTGGTATGCTGGATTGACAGGCTGCAGGATTGTCGTTTTCTTGCATCTGGTGTCTGGCCCCTGTTGTCTGTGGCTGGTCTAAGGGCTAGTGCATACTTCCTGGTGGGCAGGGCCAGTGCCTGCCCACTGATGGGTGGAAATGTGTCTTAGCCCTCTGTTGGGCAGGGTTCTGTCTAGAGGTGTGTCTAGAGATGGCTGTGGGCTCAGAAAGTCTTTAGACAGCCTGCCTAGTGATGGGTGGGGATGTTTTCCCACCCAGTTAGTTATTTGGCCTGAGGTGTCCCAGCATTTGTGTGTGAAGGCTGTTGGGTGGGGTTAGGTTTTGGCACTAATGAGCTAGTGGGAGGATCCCATGATTGCTGCTGCTAGCAGCATTGTACACAAGGTAGAAAACTCCCAAATATGGATTCCACCAGCGTCTATGTCCTCAGGGTGAGGACAACCCCCACCACGGCCTCTCTGGGGGTCTCTCCAAGATCAACAGGTAGGTCAGGCCCAGGATCCTATCAAATTACTGCCTTTGCCCTGGGTGAGATTTTGTGTGTACCCTTTAAGAGTGAAGTCTCTATTTCCTCCAGTCCTTTGGGACTTCCAAAATTAAGTCCACTGTCCTTTAAGGCCAAATTCTCTGGGAGCTCATTTTACTGGTGCAGGATCCCCAGGCTGGGGAGCCCCACATGTGCTTCAGAACTCTCACTGCTATGGGGGGAGCTCTACACTATAATTATTCTCTAGTTTGTGGGTCACTCACCCTGGGATATGGGAATTGATTGAGTCTTCCCCTCTTGCCCATCTCTTTGTGGTTTCTTCTTTATGTCTTTAGTTGTAGAAGATTTTTTTCTGGTAGGTTTTTGTCTTATTCATGGATGGTTGTTCTGCAGATAGATGTGAATTTTGTGTTTGTGAGAGGAGGTAAGCTCAGAGTCTTTTTACTCTACCAAGTTAGCCAACCTTGCATGTGCCCTTTTGTTGTGGTGAGGACTGCTACTGTGGGTGCATTGGTAGGTGGTTCTAGCCCGTGGCCTGGTTGACTGCAAAGTCATGCCTCCTGCAGTTGCTGTGGGCCCACTGGAAGTTGGGTAGGCTTCCTGCATCATTGGCTGCATGGTGGGGAACAACTTTGTTGCCACCCTGCTGGTGGCCAGCCAGGTCCACACATGGCCAAGTGGGGCATGAGTCTGGTGCTGGCCTGCTGGTGGAGAGGGCCAATTTCCTGCCTGGCTTTTTGTGTGGTCCTAGGTGACTCAGAGCTAGTGCTAGAAAGGCAGGGCCAGATCCTAACATAGTTGTTTGTGCAGCCCAGTGGCTCAGGTCCCTGTATGGTTGTCTGCATGGTTCAGGGTGGCCCAAGGATAGTAGCAGTCACTGGTAGACAAGGCTGTGTTCCTACACTAGTAGGTGAGAGGGAAGATCCCAAAATGGTGCTTTCCAGCACCAGTGTTATTGTAGTTGAATGAGCTTCCCAAAATGGCTGCTGCCAATGTCTTTGCCACCAGGCATAGTCTCAGTTACTTTCTGCCTCTCTGGGAGGTTCTCCAAGATCAGCAAGTAATCTGACCTAGGGTCCTTCCAAATTACTGCCTCAGCATTGGCACTCAGAGCATGTGAGATTTTGCATGCTCTCTTTAAGAGTTTAGTTTCTGTTTTCTATAGACCTCCAGCTATCTCAAATATAAGCCCTGTTGAGTTTCAAAGCCAGACATTCTGGGGGTTGTCTTCCTGGTGCAAGACCTCTAGGCTAGGGAGCACGATGTGGAACTTGGGCTCCTTGCTCTTTGGGAAGGACGAGTATAATTGTGATATTCCTCCCATTTGTAGGTCACCCAGGAGTGTGGGTCCTGACTATACCCCATCTCTGCTCTTCCCACCAGTTTCATTGTGGTTCCTTGTCTTTAGTTGACGAAAATGTTTTCTACTAGGTCATTCTCACAGATAGTTGCTCTGTTTAAGTAGTTGTAATGTTGGTGTGTCCGTGGGAGGAGGTGATTTCAGGGTCTTCCTATTTCTCCATCTTGTCTTCATTTCATTTTTTATTGCTTATCTTTTAAAATCAAATAATTTTACTAGAATATATCTCAATATTGTCCTTTCAGATTCATCTTCCCAGATATGTGGTGTGATTGTATAATATATGATTAAATTTGCTTTTATTATAGAAAATCTTCTCCAAAAATTAATTTTAGTGTTGAATTGAGAGAGGTGTCTTAACATTTATTATAACTGTTTCTATCTAGTTGCTCCATTATGTTGCCTTTCTTCTGAAGTACTGCCTGTAGTTCTGAATTTGAACAGAAGGTATCAGTATAAGATTAAGACGCTCTGAGTTTCCCCAGTGGCCAAAGCTGTGTGATATTGGACCAAGCTATTAACATCTCTTGCCCTCAGTGTAAACAATCTTCTAGAGAGAGCAGTAATTCTCAGCTGTACCTCTCATGAGAATCATGAGGGGGTGCCTGTTTAAAATACCAATTCTCAGGCTCTTAGACCTCCAGAAACTCCAAGTGTGAGACCTTGGAATAACTATTTTTAGTAAGTGGCCCTGGGTGATTTAGATAATCAGCGAAGTTTGGGAAAACACTGCCTTAGAGAAACAGAGCTACTGTTCAAAAGAATTTGCGTTCAGGACCATCAAATAAGCTAAGATGTTTTCTTTTGTTAAATAGATATTGTTTCTTCAGAGCAATTTTAGATTTACAGAACAATTGAGAAGTTAGTAAAAGATTTTCCATATATTCCTCACCTATTTTCCCAGTACCTTTTTGTTAATATATTATTATGGTGCATTTGTTACAATTAATGAACCAATATTGACATATTATTATTAATTAAGTTCATAGTTTATTCAGATTTCCTTATTTTTTACCTAATGTGCTGATTCTATTTAAGGATACTTCCCTAGATACATTACATTTAGCAGTTATGTCTCCTTAGGCTGTTCTTGACCTGACAATTGCCCAAACTTTTCTTGTTTTTGATTACCTTGACAGTTTTGAGGAGTATTGATTAGGTATTGTGTAGAATGATCATCAATTAGGATTTTATGTTTTTTCTCATGATTATATTATGGGTTTGAGGGAGGAATATCACAGAGGTAATTCCACTTTCAACACATCGGATCATGGGTGAATACTATTAACATGATTTAGGACTGTTGGTGTTAATTTTGATCAGCTAGATGAAGAAGGGTTTGCTAGGCTTCTTCATTATTAAGTCACTTTTTTCTTCCCCTTTTTATACTCTTTGGAAGGAAGTCACTCTGCACAGCCCATGCTAAAGGAGTGAGGAGTTGTGCTCCCCCACCTTGAGAGTAGAGTACCTGAGTGAATTATTTGGAATTTTGCTGTGTGACAAGATATGTCTTTCCTCCACATTCATTCATTCATTTATTTATTCAATCATTCATCAATTATTTGTTTATGTGTATGAGAATGAACTCATGGATATTTTTTTTATACTCTGGGTTAAAATTAATTATTACTTTATTTTTTTGTTGCTCAAATTTTTCCAGGTTTAGTCATTAGGAGCTCTTTCAGTTGGCTCCTTTGTCCCTCTGACATACATCAATCAATGTGGGATTTGTTTTTTTGATGATCACTCCCTTATTTTCTAGAATTATAAGATCCTCCAGGTTTGGCTTATATATTTCCTGTTTCAATCTTAGAATCAGATATTTCTTCAGTGTTTCCTATCTCCCTTTATTGGAGAATGGTATTAGAAACCAAGATTTGGGCATTAGGTGTACTCATTGCTCTTGGAGTGTTGCTTGCTTTAGGTCCTCTCATTTCTCCTTTATACTTTTGGTTGAATTCACTAGTGAAACCATCTGTCATTGGTGATTTTTTAAGGTTACTGATCCAGTTTCTTTAATAAACATAAGCCTATTCAGATTATCTATTTTTCTATTGTGAGTTTTGATACTTATCCATCTTTCAAAGATTTGCCCATTTTATCTGAGTTTTAAAATTTGTAGGCATAGAATTGTTGATAGTATTTTTTTCTTATCCTTTTAATTTCTGTGGTAACAGTAGTGATGACCCCTCTTTCATTTCGGATAATGGTAATTTATGCCTTTTCTATTTTTCTTAGTTAGCCTGGTTAGTTGTTTATCAATTTTATTGATCTTCTCAAAGAATCAGCTTTTTGTTTTATTGATTTTAGCATATTGCTTTCCAGTTTTCAATTTTATTGGTTCCTGATCCAATTAGAATCCTTTCTTTTCTTCTGCTTGTATTAGACTTAAATTGCTCTTCTTTCTCTGGCTTACTAAAGAAAGTTAGTAGAAGCCTATATTATTGATTTTAGATCGTTCTTTTCTAATATATGTACCTAATACTATATAAATTTTTCTCAATGCATTGCTTTAATTGCATGCCACAGATTTTGATGTTGCATCTTTGTGTTCATTTTTAGGAAATAATTTGTAATTTATCTTGAGAATTTTTCTTTTACTCATGTGTTGCTTAATCTCCAAATATTTTGGGATTTTCTAGCTATCCTTTTTCTGAGGATCTCTAGTTTCATTCCATCATGGTCTGAGAACATAGGTTGTATGATTTTTCTTTTCTATTTACTAAATTGTGTTTCATGGCTTATAATGCCATCTGTCTTGGTGAATATTCCATGTGAGCTTGAGAAAAATGTGTATTATGCTATTGATAGATGGAATATTCTGTAAATGTCAATTAGACCAAGTGGATTTGGTAGTGCTGGCCAGGCCAACTTTATCCTTTTTGATTTTCTGCCTGTTTGACTGATTAATTACTGTTAGAAGGGTGTTGAATTCCGGCCTGTAATAGTGGATTTATCCATTTATCCTTTCAGTTTTACCCATTTTTGCTTCATGTATTTTGATCATCTGTTGTTAGGTGCATACATATTTATGATTGTTTTGTCTTGTCATATAATTGATTCCTTTATCACTATGTAGTGCCTCTCATTATCCTGATGTTTCCTTGTTGTGAAGGTTGCTTTGTCTAATACAGCTACTAGATTTTTAAAATAGTGTTAGTATGAAGTATCTTTCTCCATTGCTTTACTTTTAACCTATCTGAATCTTTGTATTTAAAGTGTGTTTCCTGTCAACAACTATTGTTGGGTGTGTTGTTTAATATTTTAAATATAAATCCACTAAGACAAACTAAGTCTTTTTTGCATTTAGAAGAATTATTTTTATGGTTTGATTAATATCTTCCATGTTTCTGTTTTCTACTCTTTGTGATTGCTCTTTGTTTTTTAATTTATCCCCCTACTTTTCTTCCTTTCCTAGTTTTAATTGAACATTTTTATGATTCCATCTTATCACTTCTCTTAGCATATCAATTATACTTCTTTTTAAAATAAGTCTGCTTGTGATGCTTGATTTTTATCTTCAGACTGCTTTATCTTCAGACTCTTGCCTTTTTGCATGCCTTGTAATTTTTTGTTGAATGCTAGACATGATTTATTGAGTAAGAGTAACTGAGGAAAAAGTCTTTATTGTGAGGTTTTATGTTAATTTGGCCAAGAGTTAGACTGTGTTTAATGTGTGCTGCTACTTTATGTGCCAGATTTTTCAAATTCCTCTAGTATCATTTTGTCTCTCCTGCTGACCTTGGTCATCTACAGTAATTTCTCCTTAGATAGAATTTGCATCTTCAAGCTCTTTAAGCTGTAATTCTGTTTTTATACCATTGGTAAGGTGTGCATATTTCAAAATTGTTCTTATTCCCCTTTCTCTAGCATTTCCATAAGGGTAATTTTCATGATTCTTTACTGTGAGAACCTGGTGGGCTTCCTGAAGGTAAAACCCACAAAAATGTGGGAGCCCCACTAATACTGCAGTCCCCAGGGATTTCTCACTCTCAAGCTAGTCCACACTCAGCCTCCAGCATTTGTTATTATAAATAATTAAGGCTTCCTACCAGTTTTTTGCTCTAACAGATGAACAGGTATTCTGTTGCAGGTAAACAGTTATGTGATTTTCTGTATTCACCTGCCTCTCCACATTTCAGGGAGGTAATTTTCCCTGTGAACTCAATTCTCTGACGGTTCCAAGAAAAGTAGTTCAGATTTTTTTGTCATAAGGATGGTAGTGATGACTTCAAATCTCTTTACATGTTAGAGTTAAAACCAGAAGTCTAATACTTTCTTTAAAGGTAGTTGGATTTATTAACTTCTGGTTTATGAGGGATGGGGAATAAACAATGATTAAACAAAAATCCTAGATACGTACATACATTAACCTTTGAAATAAATGAAATTGGAATATTTCAAATATTGGTATTTCTTGTCTTTTCCTCAATATTTCCTATGGAATATCTGCCAAATTATGCTGTTTTTTTCTAAATATGGCCTGAATCATCTCACACACACACACACACACACACACACACACAGAATGCACACAGAATTTCCTACATATATTCTTCACTTAATCCTCTCATAAAACTGCTAATTTTTAAAAAAATAATTATGTAGCATAGATGACAAAGGCCCACTAAAATTTGATACATTTCTACATTTTATTTTACAGGATTATATGAGAGACTTCAAAGTCTAACCTTCAAAGAGTTAGCTTTCTTTTGTGAAAATCTTCACATTTCTAGTTAATATTTTAATAAAATATTGCACATAATTTTTATGGAGGAAACTCCACTGTTTTACATAAAGGTAGTTTTAATTTCGGAGAATTAAATAGTGTCTTGTCTTTTAGAAAAATTAGCCTAGTTGCCAAGACAGTAGGTAGGGTGCTAATATGTAACCTATAGGTAATATTCACTCAATGCACAGCTTTCTGAGGCACTAGGATTATAGTTGTGAAGAAGATTAGCACAATCCTTCCTCTCAGGGAACTTATGATTTAGTAAGACATTTATGATCTAGTGTGATGAAAGCTATAGTATTATGGTGTATTGTTCAGTGACATATATATAATTACATATATATTACATATTACATAGATACATACACACACACACACACACACACACACACACACACATATATCCAGAAATGAAAGAAGTTCCTTCCAATTCCAAGAAATGAAATAAGTTCGTTCATTGTGGCAGGATTATATTCGAAGGGCAAGAAGTAGAAACTGGAGGGCTTCCCTGGTGGCACAGTGGTTGAGAGTCCACCTGCCGATGCAGGGAACACGGGTTTGTGCCCAGGTCTGGGAAGATCCCACATGCCGCGGAGCAGCTGGGCCTGTGAGCCATGGCCGCTGAGCCTGCACGTCGCGTCCGGAGCCTGTGCGGAGGCCACAACAGTGAGAGGCCCCCGACCCCAAAAAAAAAAAAAAAAAAAAAAAGAAGTACAAACTGGAGACATAAGAAATTTGAACTTTATTCCAAGACTAACAGGAAGAAATTGAAGGAGGCTGGCTAATCAGTGACCAAAGCAGATTTATGCTTCCATAAGGTAATTCTAACTGCTTTGTGAAAATAAATGAATTGCAAGGAGAATTTGGAGTCAGTGACACAGGTTAGGAATGTATGGTAGGAATCCAGCCTAAGGAAAATAGTACATTGACTCAAGAATATGGCATAAAGCATGAAGAATTGTGGACGCTTTCTAGAAATGGTTATGATGTTAAGTAACAGAACATGGTGATGACTGACTGTGTGGGTAGATGGAGAGGAAGTCAGGCAATGGTAATGTACAGATTTTTGGCTTGGTCAACTGGGAGACATAATTAATATTACATTAAATAAAATAAAAATATTTGAGTAGGACACGTTCATTTTGCACATGCTAATTTGAAGTATCTGTGGGACATCTGGGCTTAGATAAATGACACTGGCAAGGCAAAACAAAATGTATTAATTCAAATAACTCATTATTCCAAAAAATTAAGTTGGTAAAAATATTCAGAATTACAGAAAAATTGGGTAAACTTGTATACAGATATTCTCAATATATATATCATAGAATCATTCCATTATGTCAGTACTGGTATTTATTCAAGCTCATTTGATGGAGCCTAAAATCTTTTCAGCTAATCTAACAAATAAAGTTAAATGTATTTTGGCTACAAATTTTTATTCTTTCACTCTTTATGATTGTACACATGATCATATTTGTTTCTGAACATTCCAGGACAAAAAGTACAAACTATTGACTTCAGGTACTCGCTAAAATCTGCATTGTAACAGATGGTAGAAATGTGGCCTATTCTAAAGAATTAAGGTATGTTAAAATGATAATGTTGAAAAGTAGAAAATATTAAAGAATTACATATTTTAACTGATAAAAATAATATATGCAAAAGAATCTATTGGACATTTGTTGATAATAATTAAAGGGATAGAAGTTTAGTAAACACTGAGCTTTCATTTAAATGAAATTTGATTAATTCAGCAGTCATTTATCTTGGCTAAAATCTAAGATGCTAAACATGTCTACTTTATTCATCTTTAACCAGGAGCCTGGGAAAGCCCAGAATGCTAC
>NW_006797906.1:0-12501 GCF_000442215.2 Lipotes vexillifer | reverse complement strand
GGGAAAGAGGTAACTATTAATCTGAATACTTAAAACAGGAAAACAGTTATGTTTCTTTGGTTTATTTCTATAGCAAACATCCTGAAATATTCCCTAAGATTAGAATGTAGATTATAGAACAGCCAGGTGTCTTGGCCATACATTCCAAGTTTATACAGAGTAGGATGAAAATGGAGTTTTTCTGAACATGCTTTAGTTAATAATATTTTATGTAATAATTTTATTTCAATATACCACTTAGAATACACTTGTAAACAATTCTCTCTCACTATATTTAAACAAGAAGCACTGCTATTTCCGGAAATTAAAAAACATCACAATAAAAATCAGGTCTTCCAGTTTAAGGAATCGTTGTATTGTTACACAAAGAGAATGATTTTGCCAGAATCTTTGCTCACATCTTCAAGACCACATTTTCCTTAAATGTAATGTAGCATATGAAAATTTCAAGTGAAAAGGAACTTACATACATCTTATTAATATCATCTACAGATTTAAGGAAGACTTACTTTGTCAAACACTGTATTCCATAAAAAAAGGAAAAAAAGGACTAGAAAGATGTGTAAAAATTATCAATAGTTTATCAAAATTACTTCCACAAAATATGAATTGGATATTTAAATACATTAACAGATATATTCAGAAAAATAGGCAAAGTGTTCATTGTTATTCAGCATTTAACCAAAACTTTGGAAAAATTCTAATCAAAACACCAAATAAACACAATTTCACAAACGGTCTTGAAGATATGGATTTGAATCAAAGAATGTAAAAAAAGGTAAAAGAAATTGTGAAAAAAAGAGTTAATATTGACATGTGTCAAAACCAAATAGTATACTGTAATAGGAGAAAAAGGGGCTTTAGAGTCATTCAGATTCATACAAATCTCTACACAGAGATATATATGTATATATATATGGAAACTTTAAAAACCTAAATGGAGGGAATATGCCATGTTTAAGGATTAGAAGACTTGATATTGAATCCCAAATAAAATCCAAGCACTTTTGTTGTGAAAATTGACAAGCTGATTCTAAGTGCATATGAAAAGGCAAAGGACCCATAATGGTGAAGATAATCTTAAAGAACAAAGGGGGAAATTTACACTACTGAATATTAAAGCTTATTATAAAACTAAACTGTGTAAGACTATGTAGTACTGGTGCAAGGACAGACAAACACAGATGGAACAAAATAGCATAGAAACAGACTCAAACATTTATTGACACAATATATGCGACAAAATGGGCACTGCAGAACAATGATGACTCATTTTTAATAAATGAGTCAGAGTAAACTGGATATCCAAATGGAAAAAACTGAATATTGTTGCAGCTTACCTTAGGCCATTTGCAAAAATTAATTCCAGGTAGATTATGGATATAAATGTGAAAAGAAAAAAAAGTTTCTAGAAAGTAGTAACATAGAATATCTTCATAATCTTGGGGTATGCAACAGTGTTATTAAGGACAAAAAGCACAAAGCAAAACACTGTAAAACTGGACTACATTAAAATTAAAACTTCTCTTCATCTAAAGACATTATTTACAAGACGGAAAAGAGAAGGATAATATCTTTGCCATATATTCAACCAATAAGTGCTCTTGTCTTGAACATATAAAGAACTCCTAAAAATCAGTAAGAAAAAAAGACAAAACAAAACTCACCTAAATAAGACAAAAGACAAAACTCACTTAAATAAGCACAAGACTGGAACAGGTACTTTCAAAAGAAGATGTCCAAATATCCAATAAAATATTTCAAGCTCATTAGTCATCAGAGAAATGCAAATTTAAGAACAAAATGAAGTACTACTAGACAACAAATCAGAATGGCTAATGTTTTTTTTTAAGTTGAAAATACCAGTGGTTGTCAAGGAATGAAGCAACTGGAACTCTTATACACTATGTTTATAAACTATTTTGGGAAACTAATGAATTTTAAACACATGCTATCATATGATCTTACCATTCTACTCCTATGTATTTAACTAATAGAAATCTATATGCAAGTGCACTGAAATATATACACAAGAATAGCATTATTTGAAGTAGCCAAAATCTAGAAACAATCCAAATGCCCATCAACTTTTGGATGCATAGCATGTGATTCTATATAGAAAATAAAATGAACTGCTACACTGAATAACACGAATGAATCTCACAAACATAATGTTGAGCAAATGAATTCAGGCACAGAATAATATTTACTATATAGTTCAATTTATATAAATTTATAAAATAGGCAAATAAGCTATAATATTAGAAGAATTTGTAATATTAGAATATTAAAAGAATATTAGTAATCTATAATATCAGAACCACTATATTATAATATAGTGGTTATCATTGGGGAAAAGTGGGAACTTTGAAAGGGAGAGGATCTAAAAGGCATAGCTGAGGAGCTGGTAGGATTCTGTTTCTTGAGCATGGTGGGGTTTACATAGTTCTTTTTCTCATGCTTGTGAAAATTCATCAAGCTATACATTCATAATTGGGTGCTTTTCTGCACATGTTATACATCAATAAACATATTTAAATATACATCCTATAAATGAAAAACTATATGAAATGCTATGTGGTTGCTTGAAATAAAATAGAACAAGAAATGATAAAAACATATAGTTTCAAAAATGTTTACATATAGGCAGTATACTGAAAAGAATAACCAACAAACTCCAAATAAGTAAAAGGATCTGGTTCAAATAACCATTGTAAGGGGAAAAGAAGAACTCCTTTACATAGTATTTCTTGTGGAAAGCACCATCTACTAAGAATGTCAAGTAAAATAATAAACATCTAATTTGACTATATTTTGGCATTTCATATGAGGGTCTAAATTAAGGAAACTGCTCTCTTCATTGGTTGCTTTGTATTCGGGATGATTCTTTATGTAACTAGTATTAAAGAGACAATCATTAAATTCTGTAATAATGTCTATTTTATGGCTTTATATTGCTATCTGTAACTGAAAAATACAGAAAATAGTATTGTACAAAAAGTGTGACTGAGGGCGATCAGCTCAGTACTTTGTGACCGCCTGGAGGGGTGGGATAGGGAGGGTGGGAAGGAGGGGGACGCAAGAGGGAAGAGATATGGGAACATATGTATATGTATAACTGATTCACTTTGTTATAAAGCAGAGACTAACACACCATTGTAAAGCAATTATACCCCAATAAAGATGTTTTAAAAAAAAAGTGTGACTGAAATATCTATCCAGGCATTGTTGATCAAAGACTTTTAAGAAAGTAAAAAACACGTGACTCAATTGTAAAAATGTTCTTTCATATTTTTTTAACCATAGTATATCATATTTTTCAACCTTTGCAAGTAAATTTCAGTGCTCTTTATTACTACCATTATTATGGTATGGAAAGTTAGTTCAATGTTAGCTGCAAATCCATGTTATATTTCACCTTTATGAAATATTTTTGTTGTGGTTGCAATAGAATATATTTTGAATCATAGTCAGAAATGTCTTCCAAATAAATATTATGAAGTATTATTATATTTAAGGACTGTATATATTTTGTATTTGGATTCCTGTTTTAAGTTCTATAAAATGCCCTTCATAAAAATAAAATACTAGTTAGTCAATTTTAAAAAAAAATTTTTTTTTGAAGATGTTGGGGGTATGAGTTTATTAATTAATTTATTTTTGCTGTGTTGGGTCTTAGTTTCTGTGCGAGGGCTTTCTCTAGTTGTGGCAAGCGGGGGCCACTCTTCATCGCGGTGCGCAGGCCTCTCACCATCGCGGCCTCTCTTGTTGCGGAGCACAGGCTCCAGACACGCAGGCTCAGTAGTTGTGGCTCACGGGCCTAGTTGCTCTGCGGCATGTGGGATCTTCCCAGACCGGGGCACGATCCCGTGTCCCCTGCATTAGCAGGCGGATTCTCAACCACTGCGCCACCAGGGAAGCCCCCTAGTCAATTTTTTTAAGTCTAAATTAATGACAATGTTTTAGATGGAGTTTTAAAAAAATAGGCTTCTATATGTTCATAAAACATGTAAGATTATATTCAGCAGAAAACTTGATAAATATAAATGGACAATTTTAAATGATAGACTCAAAGAGCTTTTTTTCCCTATGACGTTGATCTTAGCTACAAGATTACTTACTGTCTTACTCCTCAACATTTGCAAGAGCTCTATCACTGATCTATGAAAGCGAGGAAGCCAGCCTAACTTTTTCCATTTTCAAAGCAGCCATAATTCTAAATATTTATCCTAACAGATCTCTAAGTTTTATTGCTGCCAACATACAAAGATGGTTGAGACATACTCAAATAATGTTGGAAAACATGCCCTGTGTGAAAAAACTAATTTAGTCAAAACAATATTTAAATGGAGATAAAATAGTAAAGATTGACACTTGTTTTTTTTTTTTTTTTTTTTCCTTGCGTTATGCGGGCCTCTCACTGTTGTGGCCTCTCCCATTTGCGGAGCACAGGCTCCGGACGCGCAGGCTCAGTGGCCATGGCTCACGGGCCCAGCCGCTCCGCGGCATGTGGGATCTTCCCGAAACGGGGCACGAACCCGCGTCTCCTGCATCGGCAGGCGGACTCTCAAGCACTGCGCCACCAGGGAAGCCCGACACTTGTTTTTAACAATTATGAGGCTTGTTAAAATTTAACATAATTTTAACAATTATGATTCTGATTGAATCATTGTTAAAGTTATAACTAAATAATTAATAACTAGTGCCAGGAAGCCACAAAATATGTGAATTTAAGGGGAAAATGCTAAATCTTGTTAGAAGTAGCAAGTGTTAAGGTTTGACTCTAGTACGTGTCACCTAACTGATGCAGGTACTTTTGACAGTAAAGGACTCAGTGTGGCATCACTAAAGTTGGAACCAGTGGTTCCAACCACTAAAGTTGGAACCAGCTGCTGCTACATTCACTGGACTTTCCAGGGTTCCAGGGTTCTCTGTTCTGGCCAATTTCCAAGCAGACAGGTGGCCAGTTTCCTTCTGTCACGTGAACCAAATCTCACCCTGAAGGTATCTTTCCACTCTACATTGTTAACAGAAGAGGGAGGTTAATTCTGTTTAAAATAAATGGCATTCTTTTGCAATTATGCTATAAGCAGAATATCTGAAACCTTGTTTTTTTGGTTAACCTTTCTGGTTGTTCTACGTCTTGGACACAAAATTGATTATCATTAAAGAAAGTTTTATTTTGCTATTCTGTAACAGACAGAAAGTGTTAAGCTGCTGTCTCTTACCTAGAAATCAAACTGCATGCTTGCTTGTTTACTTGGACACTTCCACCCCCAATCCAGAGCACTGGTGAACTTTTAGCTTCCTTCATGTTAAAGTCTAACTCTCAGCCTCAATGTTGCATGAAATTAATTACCATATCCTTCATTCCAGCTAGTGTATCTATAAGATAAATTTTGCGATTATGTCGTATAATAGGAAAATAAATTTCACATACAAAAAGCGTAGGCTTTAATATTTTTTCTCATTGATAAAATAAGAAAGTATAAAATCTCTAGAATCACTTCTACACATCTCAAATCAAAGACTGTAATCTAGAAATGAATCAAAATAAAGCCTACTTCTTACTTGATTTCCATATTTTTTGTTACACTTTATCAAATCTAAGATACCTGTCAAAATTATAGTTTAGAATAATTTTGTTCTAATGTTTATACATTAACTGAAATATTATAATGAAATAAATATTTGATGATATTCTGTAGGTTGATTTACCCTTATCAAAATTATGTCCACTCACAGAAAATAACTTTTACTCTAGTAAAATCTATAAAGTACCTCTTAGAATTCTGCGATACATTGGTTTTAATAGTTTCCCATCTAGATGATGTCTTTGAACATAAGGACAATACCTGTCACATAAGTGGTACATAAGAGGTAAAATACTGGTTAATGGATTAATGAAGTATACTTAGGTGTAATACCTCAGACTGCTTCACATATTACATGCTCAGTACATAACGGCTGATTGGTACCTTGGTAAATAAGTGTAAAGGATGGTATTAAGGGACTCAAAGATTGTTGGTGCTATTAGATCACTGCATGCTTCCTTTTAAAATACTGTTAGGATGTTTTCTTTACAAAAATTGACAATTAAGGGTTTTATATATTTTTAAATGTCAGCAATTAATAAGAATGAAAAATTATTTTTGTTGACAATGTAGGATTTCTATCAAATTTACCATTAAATACAGCATAATTCCTGGAGAGTTATTCATGCTCCTTTAATTTTTCACTTTTTTTTCTTCCGCTCCTTCTAGGGTTATCTCTTTTAGTGGACAGGGGAATTATAAAATGGAGAGACTATAATAGGGGTTCTCATGACTAGGTTTTTATGCCACCACTTGCCTCACAATTTTCTCTAGTGACAGAATTGACTCTGGCTAAGGAGCCAAAAACCAATTTCACACAGATCTCCAGGGATATTGGACTTTGACGATTCTATTCCTGCCTGCTCCTGCCTGCCTTCTCATATGTCTCCTGGATAAGAACATGAAGAGAAAAATAAACTTAATAATCTACCCATAATTAACTCCTGCTACTCAGTATTGATTTATATTAATTATACTACTTGGTAAAAATGCCAAGGCCAATGTATTTTGAACTTATGATCAACATGATCAACAGAATATCCAGAAAGAAACTTCTTTTTAAGCCATCGCGTTATTATGCTTCCAATTGGCAAGATTTTTAAATAAACCAATGACTGAGGAGAAGCAGAAAGGAAATAGTATTAAATTAAAACATGTACAATTATTCAAAAGGAGTGATGGCAATTTTAAACCACCACCAACAGAAGTTTAACTTCGTACCTTGAAAGTATAAAAAGTTTCACCATTTTTCTGGAAAATGGAGTTGAAAGAGGAATAATTTGAACATATTTGTTCAATGAAATCCTGTGAACCCATAAGATAAGTAACATTTGTCCTTTGAAAATTCAAGCAATGAGTAGAAAAAAATATAGTTAATGATTTTTTATTGGACGGAAGTTGGTTTAAAGATTCAAAAAAGAAGTCACAGTATAAATTCTCTTCATGTTTAAGTAATTTATTTGATGTTCGCTACTTGTGTGTTCATTTCAATCCTCGACGCACATTAACTGCCAGACATGAAAAACAGTGCTCAATCTAAGAGGCCTTAATGAGTGAAAATATTTTTGAAATGTGCTTTATGAATACAAATATTTCCAAAGCAAAGACAGAAAACCATTGAATGTGTAGACACAATGAAATTCTGAGCATTTCTCTGATTTACAAAAGTATGCCTAGTTTTTGTTTATCACTAAATGAATAAAACCACTTTAAAATATATGTGTGTGTATACCCCCATACACACAGTACATAAACATTTCAAAGTGACAAGTTTTTAGTGCACTGCCAAAGAGCTACAATAACTGTCATCCATAGGCATTCACATGCAAACACTACTGGGCTAGTACACTATGGCAAACACGAGTTTTAGCTGAACCCCTTGGCAAAAACTTTTAAGAAATAGAAATAATAAAACAGAAATCTACTTCTCATCTGAACAATATAGAAAATAATGTCTTTTACCATCTGAGTCATATATACACACAGTATTATCTAAGCTCAGAAAATAACTTCTTACTATACACACAACTGCAGTGTACACTCAGCAAATGTTATCATTGGAAGAAAATGGGCTATGAGGAGATCTGAGGAATAGTAGCAGGAAGAGATCTATCCATTAAAAAATAAAAAGTAAGGCATGGTAAGGGCTGGAATGCACATACATGGGAGTGGACTGGGGAGAAAGTAAACAGAAAGTAACAGAAACCAATTAAAGTGGAAAAGAGCAGCTAGTTATGACACAGGGATAAATCATGAAAGTTGGATGGGTGGGAAGTGAGAGGTGAAAATAATTTATCTTCTTTGTTTTAAGCTATTTATTTATATAGAACTGTCAGTCACTAGCCAAAGTCCATTTAGAATGTGCATTTGCTAAAATGCCATGAGCCACAGAACAAACTTTGCCAAAACTACCGCATAGGGTTGCTCTGAACAACAGTTGTGAAGATGTTCCACAAAATTCAAAATGCTACACTCATATAAGACAGACATTTCACACAATATTCAGCTTCAATCTTTCCTTCCAACTCTGGGAAAATGCAAAGAATGAGCTCTCCAGACCACAGAGAGTAGGAAACCTTCTCTGCTCCATTATCAGTTTCTTGCAACAGCAGACTCTGCAGTTACAGCAAAGTCTAACTCTGGAATCAGAGCAAAGACGGTGACAAATTGGTCTAATGAACAGGGATGTAGATATACCTGTGAGCAATGTTTCCACTCCTGGCATTAGCCACAGAAATTCCTGGGGGGAAATAATTCAGTAGAGGTAATAAAGAGATTCCCTATCTTGCTACACCCTAACTCTCACAAGCCTTGTCTGGACATGAACAGGATTAAATTATCCCAATTTCTTCTTTACAGTAGGAAGGATTGAGATGGTAAAAGGATTATATAAATTCATCAAAATATGTCAAAGCACATAGTATTTTTCTTTACATATTAAAAACTGGAAAAGATTAAAAGTCTCAGGTGTGTTAGCTATGTGTGTGCATTGCTATGATCCTTTGACAGCTAACTGAGGCTTAGTGAAATTAATTTATTCAAGGCCACTTATCCAACATGAATTTGACCATGGGTCTGTTCCATGTCAAAGTCCTGGCTGACAATTTCTACAACAGCAAAGCCTCCCATCATCAAAAGAGGTGAGGAAGATAAATGGGGGGCAGAGTCAAAACATTTTTTGCTACTTTTTTCTTTTCTTGTTAGCTCTACCTTTAAGAAACTATTTTGGCATTGAATAATATTTCTAACAAACTTTTATACATGCCTTCAACAGCATTTCTTCCTCCATTAATAGTAACTCTACAAGAACAATTCATGATATCAGAAGCACAGGTAATCATGAATTAATGCAGCAATCACCAGCAGCTGCAAATATCACAAGAGAGAAAACCAGACATTATGTGCCACCTGCTAAAAGAACACAACACGACATGTGAAACATTCCTACCCCCCAAATCATATTTCCATTCTGATAAAGTCTCTAGATCCAACTACCAAATTAAGGAAACAGAGGGTAGGGGAACTTAACACCACAGGGATGTAATTACCAAAACTTAAGACTGTGGCAAATGCTACATGTGAAACAACTTCCTTTCTTCAATGAATAAAATTGCAAGAAAAGAGACAACAGGGTAACATACAGATTAAAAAGACAGTTAAGAGGCTTACTGGGATTCTAATTGTTAAAAATATTAAAACAAATAGCATTTATAAGATAATTATAAGTTGGAACCCTGACAGTATCAAAGAACTACTGTTAACTTTAAGTATGATAATGGAACTGAAGATATTTCCAAAAGAGCCCATGCTTTATAGAAACATATACTGCATATTTATGGTTGAAATGATGTGATATCTGGTATTTATTTCAAAATAATACTGGGAGAGGGTGAGAACGGAGATTATATAAACAAAAATGTACATGAATAGCTGAAGTTGGGTGTCATATACATGAATGTTCATTCTACTATTATGTGTAGTTTATGCATGTTTGAAGAAAAGCACATGCAACATCACTGAAAAATGTCCTAATTTTTTTCAAGGAAAGAAGCATATTATCAAGGAATCATACAGTTGAAAAGACCTTAGAAACAATCTATTCAAACCACCTCATTTTATAAATAAGGAAATTAAGGCTCAGATAGGATAAGTGACTTGCTCAGGGTCACACAACCTGTCAGTTCCAGACTCAAGATCAGAATTTAAATCTCCAAACTTGTAGCCCAGGGCTCTGTTCTTTTTCAAACCTATAAGAAATGACTGCATTTAAACATTTAGTCCAGAATACTCTTAGAATTGAGGGTCATCAATAAAAGTAAGCCATGTGGCAGGGAATGAATAGAGTTTAGTTCATACCAAAAATGAGCTGCCAGTCACTGTGATAAGATCTGTTTCTTTCTGAGACCCATGGTTTCCTGCTGGATTGGAGAATGCAAACTGGGTTTCTTCCTCCTGTCCAAAGAAGTCAGAGTCAGGATGTACGTTCCATTCCGTTTTGGTTGGCGGCAGTAGTTCCGAGACATTGTTTTCACAAAGGGTGCTTGAAGGAGTCAGAGCATCTGTGTCTACTGTTAGCTTACTGCTGGGGGTCAAAGCTTGGGGCTCTTGACTCGAGGTTTTCATGGCCAAAGAGCTCAGAGATCCCAACGGCCCCGCACTTAGACTTGAGACATCATCCGTATCTAAGGGACTCTGCTGAAAACCAGCGGCTGTAGTTCCAAAGAAGAGTGAGGTATCCAGACTTTGAGGAAGGTCACTGGTGGCCATCAAGGTCTGAGGGTCCACCGCCTGCCCTAAGGAATTATTATTATTATTAACAGGGAGCTTCCCTGCCAGAGTTGAGTTCACAGAACCCACATCAATAGTCAAGATCCCAGAGTTCACCAATGCGGTGTCCAATACTGCAGCAGAACTATTACTGGGAACATCAGAGAAGAGAGACACAAGCTCTGCATCACTGAGGTCATTCTGCCCCTGGCTGGTAAGTTCACTGCTGGGCGTAAGAGAATTTGCAGCTCCTAGCTGAGCTAAGAGATCCTGGCGCAGGTTGTGCCTTTTGGCCATGTGGGTCTTCATGCTGTGCTTGGATGTGAAGAGTTTATTACAAGTGGAGACTGGGCATCGGCTTTTCCAAGTGTCCACATCCTGCAAGTGTTTCTTGGAGTGAATGTAGAGACTACTGCGAGCAGAGAACCTGGCACAGCAGCCTTCCACGGGGCACACAAAAGGCTTTGTGCCCAAGTGGGTTATGCTGTGGCCTTTCAGATGTTCAGCCCTCGTGAAAGATTTCCCACAGCCTTCTACAGGACACATGAACCTCCGGTCATCGTCGTGCTTCCTTTTGTGCCTAAGGAGTTTGGACATGCTGGTGAAGTTCCAGCCACAGCCCTCAAAGTCACAAAGGAAAGGTCTCTCACCAGTGTGGCTCCGAAGGTGAATTTTCAACCTACAAGCCTTGTCGTACTGTTTGCTGCAGCCAGGAAAGGAGCAGGAAAAGAGTTCCTGTTCCCTGAAGTGGGCGCGGTTATGGGAAAACAGGGCACTCACTGTGATAAACGTCTTCTTGCAGCCCGAAAATGCGCACTGGTAGGGTCTCTCAGGCTCGAAGTGGCTGCGCTGGTGGGCGCTGAGTTTGGCCTGCGTGGGGAAGGTCTCCTCACACACCTCGCATTTGAATGAGTTCTCCTGCTCATGGCCCTTCATGTGTGCTTTGAGGTTATACACCGTGGTGAAGCTCTTGCCACAGCCCTCTGCCGGGCAGCCAAAGGGCCTCAGTTTGTCGTGTGACTGCAGGTGCCTCTTGAGCTTGTACGAGGTGGTGAAGGTCCAGCCGCAACCGCCCAGGGGGCACTTGAAGGGCCGCTGGCCCTGGGTGCTGCTGTGCGTCAGCAGGTGCACCTTCAGCTGGTGCTTCTTGGCAAAGGTTTGTCCGCACTGCGCCTCAGGACACAGGTACAGCACCACGCCCTGGCCCGGGCCTAGCGGCCCGCGGGGACTCTCAGCAGCAACCGGGCCCTCCGCCTCCTCCTCGGGCGCTGGGGCGGGCGCGGGCTCGGCCCGCTCGCCCAGCAGGAGGTCGGGCAGCAGCTCGGGGCAGTCCCCAGGCTGCGCGGCGTGCGGGATCCCCGCTTGCGGGGCGATCAGACCCCCGGGCTGCGGGGCAGGGGCGACCCCAGGCGCCCAGCCTGGCGGCGGGGGCGTGGCCAGGGTGAGGAAGCCGTTCTCGAAGCGCAACAGCAGGTTTTGTTTGTGAATGGTGACGGTGCCCGAGAAGGCCGCGGCGGGGCCCAGGCCTGGGGCGGGAATCGGGGCCAGGGCCGGGACTGGGACGCGGATAGCGGACAGGGAGCTGGGGCCCAGCGCAGGGCGGCCCTCGGGGTTCGCGCCGCTTTCGTGCCCATGGAACCGTGGGCCCAGCCCGGCCTCCTCCCTCCATAGGGGCCCTGCAGCCTGGCTGGCGCCCGTGGAATCTACGTCTCCACCCACCGGGTCCAGCAGCACCAGGAAGAAGTCATCGCCATCGTCGCCGCTGCCGCCGCCGCCGCCGCCGCCGCCGCCGCCGCCGCCAGCGTGATCGGGCCTCGGCACCAACGGGCTAGGGCCCGGGCCCGGGGAGGCCTCGCGGGCCACCTCACGCTGCCGCCCGGGCCCGCCATCTTGGGGGCCCCGGAGCAGCAGGAGGCGGCGCGCGGGGGCCTGGCCGGCCCGCGGGTCAGGACCTCCGTGGATCCGGCCGCCGCCCCCGGGGCTGCCAGCGCCGCCGCCCTGTCGCGACCCGCGAGCCGGGAGCAGCCTCGGGATTTCCATCTCCGCGTCCATGAGGCTCCGCTGGAACCAGAATCGCGGAGGAGGCGCGACCCCGCCCCCTGCCGCGGGCCCGAACACGTTCCTGAAAGGAAAAAAAAAA
>NW_006797905.1:0-458 GCF_000442215.2 Lipotes vexillifer | reverse complement strand
TCGCTCTCTGGGATGTTTACCTTGTACCCTGGACGAGGTTCTTGTACACAGAGCAGCCCTAAAGTTTGTGGTGGCTCTGTGTTTTTGATTTCAGTTTTCCTAAGACTAGTGCCCTAGGCTATGTACCATTGTTTTTTCCATGCTTCAGGAAACACTATACATTTCCCCAGAGTGGCTGGGGGCAATTTACATCCCGCCCATCAGCATAACAATGCTCCCTGTTCTTTGTGGCCTGTCCTGCCTTTCTAGATTTTACACTTTTTTCGGATGTCCCTTTTGACCCGGGGGAAGTGAGACTTCATTGTACTGCATATTTCCTTTGCAAGCTTGCTTGGTTGGCCAAAAAGGGCATATGCGGTTTTTTCTGAATATATTCAGGAAAATACGCATACGCGCTTTTTGGCCAAGGGCATCCTGGTCTACATTCTGCCTATTTTCATAAGGTTTAAATGCAATTT
>NW_006797904.1:0-251 GCF_000442215.2 Lipotes vexillifer | reverse complement strand
TAGCAGTGCATTGATGGTGCTGCATCAGAATCCTCATAATTAGGTTTGAAGGGTGTGAATTTAGCTCCTCAGATGGAGGAACACTACAGTTGCTATTATATTTTACAATCTGTTTCCCTGCTCTTCGCATATCCATCTTAGTAGAATATGTCACCTCAATCGTAATTGTGTCTGTTTCCTCTCTTCTGGCTTCCCTAGGGGATCCACACAGCAATGCTCATTTAATTCCTGAAATCTAATAGGTGGCAAAT
>NW_006797903.1:0-771 GCF_000442215.2 Lipotes vexillifer | reverse complement strand
TGTGTGTATGTGTGTGTGTATGTGTGTGTATGTGTGTGTGTGTGTGTTTTCTTTTAGTCTTCTAATGTTTCCTTTGCAAGGTCTCCTCTCCTTTGGCGCTTCATTTTTCTTGGCTCAGGTTCTCTGTCACTTTGCCTCTTCTAATTAACTAATTAATTGATTGACCATTCATCCATTCTATTGTATCTGGATGGAAATGTTGACCTCCTGAGAGTTGATGTCAGACTTGCTGGAGGCAGGGAGATGATTTGGGGGTAAGGTGACTCCCTAAGGGCGTAGTTTTTCAGGAGTCGAGACAACTACGGAAATACTAATTGCTGATTTGGGATGGAACAGAAATCAGGGGGAGGGGGAGAGGAGAATAGTGAGGAAAGGGAGAGTGGGAGAGATGAAAGCATCCAGGAAGATGGTGTGAGGAATAGGAGACTGCCAAGGGTGCAATGAGCAGTGAACAAAATCCAGGTTGCGGGAGAGTGAGAAGTGAGTGGGGCTATCTAGTACTCTATTGGAAGCTGTCTGGTTCCTGTGATGTAAATCTATGCCAAATCTTTGGCAAGGCTTATCGTGGAAAAGGGCTAAGTCCCAAGCCAAGAGCAGGGTGGTAGGATATGGGGACAGCAAGTAATGAACAAATCTATTGGAAATCAGAAGTGACCATGACAATGTAACCCCCTAGAGGCTCACAGATACCATGGGGAGGGCTTTGAACATCCAGTAGAGGCAGGATGGGCATCTGAGCTAATCTTACTTGAAGGGAGTGGCAGTTCCTGC
>NW_006797901.1:0-243 GCF_000442215.2 Lipotes vexillifer | reverse complement strand
TGCAGAAACGGAGGCGTGCAGAAGTTTCCATGAGGCCCTAGCCGCTGCTCTGCGTTTTCGTAACGGCTTTTCAGGACACCTAGGAGATACGGGTGGGCTCCGAACTCCCGGCAGGGTTACCGAGTACCCCAGGCCCCCCTGGGCCTGCTGAGGGACTTGCAGGCGCGTATCCCTTTGGAACCAGTATGTTTTTGCCGAGTGAAGCGCAACACACTGCACTTCTTCATGGGACAGCGTGAAATC
>NW_006797900.1:0-573 GCF_000442215.2 Lipotes vexillifer | reverse complement strand
GGGAGAAAAGGATCTCAGGGCCACTGTAATTCACAAACCTGCAGAGTTATAAATGACAGATTTCGTCCAAAAATTTATTGAAGTAAGGCTGCGATGAGAAATTGAAAGTGAGTCTGAATTGCAGAAAACCGATTTCAGGAGGTGATTTGGAATTGCTTTTAAAGCCTATGAAAATAGGCAGAATGCCGACTAGGATGCCCTTGGCCAAAAATTCCGTATGTGTTTTTTCCTGTATATATTTAGGAAAAAACGCATACGCACTTTTTGGCCAACCAAGCAAGCTTGCAAAAATCTGCGCTATAATGAAGTCTCACTTCCCCCAGATCAAAAGCGCCATCTGAAAAACGTGTACAATCCAGTAAGGCAGGACAGGACAAAGACAACCGGGAGCATTGTTATGCTGATGCGCAGGATGTAAATTGTCAATAGCCACCCTGGAGAAACGTATGGTATTTCCTGAAACATCGAAAAAAGAAGGTACATAGCCTAGGGCATTAGGCTTAGGGAAACAAATCAAAAAGACAGAGCCACACAAAAGTTTGGGGCTGCCCTCTTTACAGGAACCTCGTCCAC
>NW_006797899.1:0-7959 GCF_000442215.2 Lipotes vexillifer | reverse complement strand
CGTGTCCCCTGCATCGGCAGGCGGACTCTCAACCACTGCGCCACCAGGGAAGCCCTATTCTTTGAATTTTTGAAAGCCTAAAAATGTTTTCTGTTATCTCTATATTTGAGGCTTGTTTGGTCAGGAATTAAATCTTTGGGTTACCTTTTCTTTCTTAAGGGTTTTTCAGGTATTTCTCAATTATGTATTGTGTTGAATGTTGCTGAGAAGTCAAAGTTGATCCTGAATTTTCCCCTTATAGATGGATTTTCCTTCCTGCCTCAATGGCTAAATGATTCTTTATTTGAAGTCCTTTCAATTTACATGGATATGTTTGGCTGTTAAGCTTTGCGTGTGTCAATTTGTTTTAGACGGTTTTATCCTTCTGTCTTTAGATTTAAATCTTCTTTGATTTGTTCTTTGCTTTTTGACATGTCTTAAAAATTTTACTTTGTTCTCTTATTTAGAGACACCAAACACCTATGGTAGAATCTCCTTTGTCTTTATGATCAGTCATTTTCTCTCTATTCTTTATTTGCATTTTTCCCCCACTTTTCTCAATTCTGTCTTCCATGTTCCTTACTGTGTTTCTGCAGTGTTTTACTGTCTCAACATGAGTATCATTTTTGTGATGATTTTTTTTTTTCTTCTTTTACTTCTTTCCTAAGATCTGCCAGGTCACTTTCATCTCTTTCTGGTATCTTGCCAGCTTTTCTAAGCTCTTGTATCTTTGCTTTGAGTTCTTATTTTATAAAAGTCTTCATTAGTTATTTAAGATTTCTTTGATGTCATATAGAGAGTTTTGGTCACAATTTTCATTGGCTTTGGGCTACATTTATCTGGTGTTTGAGCTTTATGTATGACTTTTTTCCCTGCCACTTTCTTCCTTTTTTTAAAATGTAGTACCATAGTACAGATCTTGTGGTGACACATTTTAATTATTGATAATGTTTGAGTAAGGAAGGTTCTTGGATCAGCACTTTGTGGGAGATTTGTACTATGGGCTGTGTTCCAGAGTTGCAGACTTGCAAAGATGATGTATCTGTGAGATTACTCATTCAAAACCACCTCCTCTGTTTATTTTCTGTCAGAGAAGTTCCCTAACAAATGATGGTAAGCTTTGTACTTCCAAGTTGCTCCCTTAGTTTGGAGAACTCTGCTACATTGGTTTTGTCTGAGATGTTTCCATGCGGGCATTTTCTTGTTCCCATTCCTCTGTTTGACCTTCAGAGAATTTGATGGTTGAAAGAGGAAAATAGAGTAGTTGTTAGAGGTCAGGCTCTGGAGCCAGGTTGCCAGAATTTGATTCCTGACTCCTTTATTAACTAGCTGTATGAACTTGGGCAAGTTACTTAGCTTTTCAGTGCCTCATTTTCCTCATCTGTGAAAGAAGGCACAATAGTACTGATCTCATGGGGTTTAAGAAAGTATAAGATGCATTAAGGTGCTTAGTAAAAGGCCAGGCAAAAAGGGAAAATCCAACTCTATTATCATTTAAAAACTGGAACTATAGAATAAATGGTTTCCTTTTCTACTTTAGACTTGCTGCTCTCATTCTTTTTCCGTTCTTCATCCTGTTCTGCAGTATTTGGAAAACATTTCCATTTTGACTGAAAAGCAATTTGGACATTTTTCCTTGAACCTGTCTCAGCTGACAGGTTATGAAGTTATCTACAAAATAGAGAAGTTCACTCTCAAATGATTTTGCACCTCCTTAGAAGTACAAGTCTCTTTTTTTGCTAATCTGCTCCCTCTCTTGGGCATTCTCTTTACAATAGAGGATACTTTCTCATTAACAGAGAGATAAAATGTGGCTAACAGATTTCACTTAACAGTGAAAAACCAAACACTTTTTTCCTCTGAGTGCTCAAAAACAAATTTTGAGAAAAATACTCTCACACAAAACATGGTTATACACTAAAAGGTTAAGGATAGAAATCTCTTGGTGGTAGGAACATGTGTTTTAATTTTAATTTTGCTTGTTTGTAATGTCTAATGTTCCACAGCACACACATATGGCTTTTGAAAAAAAATTTTGCAGTAAAAGAAATCTGTAGATCAGATCAAAATCATGGTTATTACATGGTTGTTCTATTTAAATAAAAAAATTTATATAATTTGAACTTGATCTTAAGAGAGGGAAACAAAAATTCTTTAGTCTGGAGACAGAATACAATGAAATTAAATTTTACTAGATTCTCATTTTTTTCCTCTTAAATTAGTTAAATATAGATGGTTGGATTAAAATGACAATAATTTTTGTCATTTTGTAACATTACCAAAATAATTTTTACCCTATATTGACATGAATAATTCCAATGATTGGATATTAGAGTTTTGTCTTAATGGGCAGTGCATGATAAATGAGAAATTCCTGATAATTTTATTTAAGGAGGAAGAAAGCTCAAAAATGGGCTTTGTAAATACAGACTCCACAGTGGAGGTGGGAGAGATTATGGCAGGACCTTGAATGCCTGGATTTATGTTTTGGATGGAAATCTTTCTTAAAGGCAATGGTAAATCGTTGGAAATTATTAATTAAGGGAGAGTATATAATCAAAGGAAACGAAGCAAACGAAGAACTTTTCTTATGTAATTATTCAATTATTTTGTTTCGACATCCCCAACGTGAACTACCTGTGTAACATGGGTACATATTCAGAAATGGAATGCATGAGGGCACTTCATTGGGTCCAAATGAATGTAATCCTGAAAAAAGTAACTGTTTGAGCCCCGTGATATTGCATAGTCAATTTTGCCACTTTTTCAAACAGTGGTAATTGCCGTTCTAATTATGACCCACTGCGTTCATCTGAGAGTAGTTGGTTTCTGGGAAAGAGAATAAATTTTGGAGACAGATTACTATTTGAATATTAACTTTTTCATTTTCTTAATTTTATTATTTGGGGCAAGTGACTTAAATCTCTGTGTTTCAGTTTCTTCATCTTTAAAATGTGGAAGTAATATCCATCTCACAGGGTTGTTGAGAGTTGAGACAATATCTATAAAGCACTTAATACAATACCTGCTAGATATAACATGTTAAAAGGATTAAAAATAATTCCAAACCAAAAGACCCTAAACCAAAGAACCTGAGGAGGAAGTTTTATAAATCAGGGAAATTTAATACAGTGCCCTTCTTTTATCTTCCAGGTACAGAGACACTTGCCCTTAACACATTGTACAGAAGTAATTTCTGTGCCTATCTCCCCTCTTCAGACTGTAATATTTTCAAGAGTAGGGAGAATGCCCTTATTTTTTATACTGTTGCCTATAGGACAGTTGCCAGCACACAACACATAATCAATATTTGCTGCATTGAACTGAGCTTCACTGCCATTTACTATTTCTCTCTGGGTGCTACTGTATTGTGAAAAAATGGCTGAACAAGTATCTCCCAACTGTGGAGTATGTTTGTGATTTTCTGACTTAAAATAGGGAGTGTGTGTTGTACACAACATTCAGTTACAGGGAGGACTCTGGGGTATACCGCAAAGAGAGAGATGTCATCTGAAACTGAGGGCAGTGGGGCTGCTTTAAGGACAGACATGCTGTCTGTTAAGATGTTCTGACCTGTGAGAGCAAAGATGGTGTAGAACATGAATCTTAAATGGAAAAATCCCAAGGAGAGGCATTCTGCTTCACCAATGTATAATCAAGCTGTTTCTTACATAGGCAAGTCCTCCAGGGTAAGGAACAGCAAGGGTTTCCTCCCTCCCTTCCTTCCTTCCTTCTGTCCTTCCTTCTTTCCTTCCTTCCTTCCTCCCTCCCTCCTTCCCTCCCTTCCTCCCTTCCTCCCTTCCTCCCTTCCTCCCTTCCAGGTGTCCTGGGTGCTAAGGACACAAAGGTGCGTGTCTTAGTCTCTGCCCCTATGAGCTGGTTGAGTGTGACAGTCACAGTGTGAAAATCTCTTACAGTGTTCTATCTAGTTTTTGTCAAAATAACACTTAAAGATGTGCTTTCTTAAAAAAAAAAATTAACCCCTTTTCTTGCCCTAAGCATCGTTGTATACCTGGCTCAGCCAAAGTTTCCCGTTCTCTCAGTAGTCCTGTCATCATAGTCCTGGTGCAATATGCATATTGCAAAATATACGATCAATTGTTACAATGCTCATTCTAGAGGATTGTTGGTGGATTTAATATTTTACTTTGTGCTTTTCTATCATCTCCAAATTTTATGAAATAAATGGGCATTGCTTTTGCAATTAAAGTTTTTATTTTCCTTAAAGATTATCAACTTGCACTGAAAAGTCCTGATTGTCTTCCTTTAAACATTTAAACACATATACTCATGTTAACATTTTAACACAGAAAACCTAAGTCTGCCCCCATCCCCGCCTCCTGATACATTAATGTGTTACAACCCACAGCTTTTGGGAGGTGATATCTTTCCAGTGAGTACAAGATGGGGGAGTTACCTAAGGCCTGGCACGATTTATGCTCAGCGAGATCATTCCTCCATCTGAGGGTTATTCACAGTCCAGAATGTTGAGAGATGCAGGGCTTAATCCAAATGCCACTGAATCTGTGGACTGTGACCCAGTAATCACATTTCCTAAGAGGGGCTGCTAGATATTTTTTGAGAAGCCAGTTGGTATTAATTAATATTACTATTTTCTTGTCAGCTGCTTTTGACACTTTATAAAATTATTCATTAGCTAGCTAGCTTTCCCCAATTCTATTTACTGTGTTTGCATTAATTTAATTTGGAGTTGTTACAACAATTACCACATTTCTCAGTGTGGCTAAATCTTAATCAGTAAATCCAGGGACCCATAAAGTTCAAGCAGCAGAATATTAGAAGTGTGTTTCACTATGTTTAATCAACCTCCTATATGAAGCAGATACTAACTGGTTATTCCCAAACCTTTCTCTTTTAACCCAGCTTCTCTTAAACCTGTAAGCACCCACCTACCTTCAGATGGAATAGTAGAGCCTTAAAATGGGCAGTGATGGGGTGGGATTTTTTTGAGTACAGGCAGGTTGAGATTAAAGTTACTCTCCTTAGCAATTACTATTTTCCCCCTTCTCGTGGCTACTTAGATAGATACTTACGGTGAAGAATTTTTAGACTTCAGTTTGAATTACATAGAGAATTTGTAGACTCACCTTCTCGTACATGTGGTTCTAAGATAGACTTGAACAGTCTGCAAATAATTGTGGCTCCCCAAGAGCCTAAGATAATTGAGTAGCCTGGCAAACATCTAGACAGTGAACAGATGAGATGTGAACATGTGTATTGACTTCATCTGCTCCTCCTACATAGAGATCGTCATCTACAAAAGCAGTCTCGTAATGGGTTGTTATTTTTCCAAACGGATGTTTGGCATGTAGTAGGCTCAAATTCCTTTAGGTAAATGAATGATGGGTAGAGAGTGGTAAGTAGTGAGAAAACGATGTGAAGTTGCAAAATTGTCTCTGTGTGTGAGGATGGAGCAATGTGGCAGGCTTTTAGAACTCTCTTTGAAGAGCTGGATCAGACACTTCCTTAATGTCCATTTCAATCCCGTGGTTCCATGAAAGCCACCATAAGTAATTTGAGTACCTACATATAAGACATCCAAAAGCATATCATGTTGAAATTAATTAAAATTCTGGGGAATGTAAAGTACAGCATGGTGACTACAGTTAGTAATATTGTATCGTATATTAGAAAGTTGCTAAGAAAGTAGATCTTAAAAGTTCTCATCACAAGAAAAACAATTTGTGACTGTGTGAGGTGATGGATGTTAACTCGACTTATTGTGGTCATTTTGCAATGTACACAAATGTTGAATCATTGTGTTGTACACCTGAAACTAATATAACATTATATGTCAGTTATATCTCAATTTAAAAAAAGATTTGGGGACACTGGGTGAGAGGAAGTAGGGTCATGGGGACGTCGATGAAATTGAAACCGAGCAGGACCCTATGGTCCTTCCCCTCCATGTCTTCTGCCTGCCTTTTGTCTGTAGAATAACTTTAGCCAAAGAATAAGTTTGATCAGAGAAGTGAGGAAATATAGAAGCAAAGGAAAGCAATCCAACAGGACAAAAGAATAATGTATAGTTTGGTCAATAAACAATGTCAAGGACTTTTAGTTCCTCCTCAAGGGCTGTAGATAATATTCTGAGCCATATCCTTGGAGCCGTTTTGTAGATACTGAAATCCCCACCAGGTGGAAAAAGTTAAATACATGATGACCAGACTGTAGCCATGGCATAAGCTGCCATAATTCTGAGAACTGGCCTCAAAGAAATGGGAACAAACCAACCCTGGACCTGAAGAGTAACTGTATTTAAAACAATCAAGATGACACTGATCAGACCACTGCATGACGAATTTCAAGATGACTGTCAGAGCTGACTGTGCTGTTTCTGCATGTAGCCCCCTTCCTCTGCCTATATACCCCTGAAACTCCCCTTTAAGAGTTCTTGCCCACTGATTGTCAGGGGGAGCTGGCCTTTGGACATGAGTCCGCCCTCTTCCCCCGTTGCTGGCTTCTGAAATAAAGCAAACTTTCGTTTGCACCAACCTTGCCTCTAGAGTATTGGCTTTCGAGCAGTGAGCAGTCAGACCCCACTTTTGGTAATGAAATGAGGTCTTTGAGAGCAGCCGGCCTTTACCTATTTGGAAAATTTCTCCTTCTTACTAGGTAGGCCTACGCCTCAAAGCCACATTGGTGACTGGAAGGCTGCTCTTTGGATCTGGAACAGAGGAGTTACTAGTTACACAGGATGGCTAAATTTGAGTGGTGTGTTGAGAAGGGTACAGGTCACACTCTGAGTTCTCCTCCCTGGCCCCCTCTTCCAGTCTGTGGGGCCTCTGGCCAGCCTCCCACTGTCTGAGCCTCAGTTTCCTTATCTCTCAAAGGAAGGCAGTGGACTGAACAATCTCTAAAGTCCCCTCCTTCTGTAAACATTTCTGGTGCTGAGGTAGCCTCATTCTCAAGAGCAAGAGCTTCATCAGTCCGTCTCAAGTTACATTGGTGGTTAGAAGTTCTTCTGTCTTTTTTTGGTTTTAGAAATATGTAACGCTGTATTGTTTTGGTAATATTTTCTTCCTCTCAGGGCAGATATAGTATATGATGAAAATGAAAAGAAGCCTGTGAATAGAAGTGAGAAGAGTTGGGACAGAGAATCAGGTGGCAGAATATCTGGAAGCTTCTTGCAGTCACAGATGGTCGATGTAAACTGTCGTGGCAGGGAATTTCTGCCAGACGTCCCATGGAGTTTATTACTAAATGTGGGAGTAGTACACTTTTAAAAACATACTGTGCATGTAAAATCACTTAAAATACTGCAAGTGCAAAATCCTTTTGTTTCAGCAATATCTAATTCTTCCCTTCTGCTCTATAAATAATTTAGATTAAAATATCAGCTTTGGTGTTGAGCAGTTTTATTATCTTTTACAAAATTTTATCTTTTATAAAATTGTTAAGTGACTCATTAGGAAAAATTGAAGTTTTGATTGTGTGGTGGCCCCTGGTTCCACGGTATGTTTCATTTGACGTCACCCTTTTTTTTTTTAAAAAAAAAAGACAGAAATACCATAAAGGACAATTAAGAAGTGTAAAATGAATGTGAAACACTGGAATAAAATGAAAGCATATTATGCCACAGTGTGTGGTCTGAGTAAAAGCATGAAAATTGGGCCAGATGCTAAACTCAGCGTTAAAGTGTGACAGTTAATCTTGTAATATATGGAACAACCGTAATTAGGGAATGGTTATATCTTTAAAATGTAACTCACTGTAGTAAAACCAGGCAACCTTGCAGGTGGAAGCAGGGATTTTATGGAACATTAAAGATGTTTCAATGCAAGAAATCCCAGCTACAGAAATTTGTAATTGAATATATGCTGTTTATCCTATGTATATAATAGCTAATAGCTACAGTTATGAATCTACATTATTATCTAGTTTGATCTTTACATACTCCCCAAAAGGTATTTGGGAGGTACTATTGCATTAATAGCTTCACTTTTTTTTTTTTTTTTT
>NW_006797898.1:0-233 GCF_000442215.2 Lipotes vexillifer | reverse complement strand
CCTATAAGGGACATCTTATGCTATTTGTCTTTTCACTCTGACCTCATTCACCTAGTATGATAATGTTAGTCCATCCTTGCTGCTCCAGACGGTATGTTTTCATTCCTCTTGTCGGCTCAGTAGTGTTTCTTTGTATGTATGTACCCCATAATGTTCATTTTTCTGTTGACGGACATTGGGGTGGAATGTATGTCCGCACTTGCCCTAATCGTGCTGCTATGAAAATATATGTG
>NW_006797897.1:0-658 GCF_000442215.2 Lipotes vexillifer | reverse complement strand
TCGTGCCCCGGTCTGGGAAGATCCCACATGCCGCGGAGCGACTGGGCCCGTGAGCCATGGCCAATGAGCCTGTGCGTCTGAAGCCTGTGCTCTGCAACAGGAGAGGCCACAACAGTGAGAGGCCTGCGTACTGCAAAAATTAAAAAAAATAAAATAAAAATAGCTATAGCTACAATAATTAATGGATACAATATACAAAAAGTATAGACTGTAACATCAAAAACATAAAAAGGGGGAGGAGAAGGGTAGAGTTTTTGTATGCAACTGAAATTATTTTTTCTTGGCCACGCCACGCAACTTACAGGATCTTAGTCCCCCAACCAGAGACTGAACCCAGGTCCCCTACAGTGGAAGCATGGAGTCCTAACCATAGGGCCACCAGGGAATTCCCAAAATTAAGTTGTTATCAGGAAAAATTAGACTGTTATATCTAAAAGGTGCTTTATGTGAACCTCATGGTAACCACAAAGCAAACACCTACAGTAGATACACAAAAGATAAAGAGAAGGGAATCGAAGCATACCATTATGAAAAACACATTCACAAAAGAAAACATCAAGAGGGCTTCCCTAGTGGCGTAGTGATTAAGAATCCTCCTGCCAATGCAGGGGACACAGGTTCGAACCCTGGTCCGGGAAGATCCCACATGCTGTGGAGC
>NW_006797896.1:0-220 GCF_000442215.2 Lipotes vexillifer | reverse complement strand
AGACCCCAGAGACGGGCACGAGCCACTGCTAAAGGCACGAATCTCAGAGACGGGCGCGAGCCACGGCTAAACGCGCGGACTCCAGAGACGGCCGCGAGCTGCGGCTGAAAGCTCAGACCCCAGAGACGGGCGCAAGCCGCGGCTAAAAGCGCGGACCCCAGAGACGGGCGCGAGCCGCAGCTAAAAGCTCAGAAACCAGAGACGGGCGGGAGACGCTAAG
>NW_006797895.1:0-1046 GCF_000442215.2 Lipotes vexillifer | reverse complement strand
TTTATTTTCTCTTAACACTGTATTTATACCCCTACTCAAACATGCCTCTTGTTTAAGGAATATTGTAAGGGAGATTTGCTAAAGGAATACCCTAAATTAAAGACTGATCTCTTACATTTAGGAAGGTCATTCCCTGCAACTGAAAGAAAAATATCAGGGTGGAAGAAAACAGATAGATAAGAAATAGGGAACATCTATCCTACCAGAAAGATGAAACAACAAAATTCTAGAAATTAATGAGATGTCACTGCCAGAATCCTAGTTTTTCCTGTATTGCAAATATATGTTACTATCCTACCTACTAAGATGAATCACATCTGACTTTCCTATTGTGAGTTCAAGGCCATGTCTTACTTATAGTTCTATTCCTAACACTACACAGTTAAGAGCTAGAGAGAAAATGGATGGAAAGTTATCAGGGAATCACATTTAAGCATTAGTTTAATTAGATCTTTTCCCTCCTATCCATAGGAACAGGAATTTTGATTAGTGTGGACTGTGGGCAGGAGGGTTGGGGGAGAACCAAGGTAGGTAATTTAGAACAAGGGGCAAGTCTGCACAGAGTGGGATTGAGCAATTGGTCTCTAATTACACTTTGGGGCTTATGGGAAACGAGTGAAACATGATGGCACCTGAGGGATTGAAGTTAAAAGTAAAAAAACAAAACAAAAACAAAAAACACCAAGGACTGTTTTGCAACCTTATGTGGAGTTGACCAGTATGTTACTTTTCTTTTCCCATGTTTGAATGCTTTTTCTACATTTTCTGTGCTTACCTACCAACCTACTGGTGTCACAAGGTTAATCCATCCATTTCTTGAGAGAAAAAGAATTATGAGATAATACAAAAAGTAACTTAGTTACTGCTGAGTTTTAAAAATTCCTTGAAATGCAAACCACAAAAGAAATACTTGTTTGCTTCTCTAAGGGATGGCGGAAATTGGTAGGACAAGATACTGTTTCTGGTTTTTGCTTTCATTCTCTGAAGACATTTTTGTGTTTCTTGGTTCCGTGTGTGTGTGTGTGTGTGTGTGTGTGTGTGTGTGT
>NW_006797894.1:0-229 GCF_000442215.2 Lipotes vexillifer | reverse complement strand
AATAGGCACATGAAAAGATGCTCATCATCACTAATTATTAGAGAAATGCAAATCCAAATTACAGTGAGGTATCACTTCACACTGATCAGAACGGCCATCATTAAAAAAATCTACAATTAACAAATGCTGGATGGGGTATGGAGAAAAGGGAACCCTTCTACACTGCTGGTGGCCATGTAAGTTGATGCAGCCACTATGGAAAACAGTATGGAGGTTCCTCAAAAAAACT
>NW_006797893.1:0-207 GCF_000442215.2 Lipotes vexillifer | reverse complement strand
CCGGGGCACAAACCCGTGTCCCCTGCATTGGCAGGCAGACTCTCAACCACTGCGCCACCAGGGGAACCCACAGGTCTTATTTTTGTATTCATTCAGCCACTCTCTCTTTTGAGTGGATCATTTACTCCATTTAATTTTAAAGTAATTTTTTTTTTTTTTTTGCGGTATGTGGGCCTCTCACTGTTGTGGCCTCTCCCGTTGTGGAGC
>NW_006797892.1:1600803-1617920 GCF_000442215.2 Lipotes vexillifer | reverse complement strand
GCCTGTGCTCCGCAACGGGAGAGGCCACAACAGTGAGAGGCCCGCGTGCCGCAAAAAACAAAAGAACTTTGATCCGCATGTCACACCATATGCAAATATTAACTCAAAATGGATTGTAGACCTAAATATAAAACCTAGAACTATAAAATTTTTAGAAGAAGATCAGGTAGAATCTCGTTCTATCCTAGAAAAAAACTAAAATAAAATCTTTGTAACCTTGGGTTGGGCAAAGATTTCCTAGATATGACACCAAAAGTATGATCGATAAAAGAAAAAAGTTTGATGACTTGTACTTTATCAAATTTTTAAATCTTGACTCTTCAAAAGACACTGTTAAAGAAACAGACTCACAGACATAGAGAACAAATTTGTGGTTGCCAAGGTTGCGGGGGAGATGGGGGAGGGAAGGATTGGGAGTTTGGGGTAAGCAGATGCAAACTATTATATATAAGATGGATAAACAACAAGGTCCTACTATATAGCACAGGGATCTATACGCGATATCCTGTGATAAACCATAATGGAAAAGAGTATGAAAAAGGATGTGCGTGTGCATGTATATATATATATATATATATATATATATATAAATAACTGAATCACTTTGCTGTACAGCAGAAATTAACACAACATTGTAAATCAGCTATACTTCAATTAAAAAAAAAATTTTTAAGGCAATGTTAAGAAAATGAAAACCCCAGCCACAGACTAGGAGAAAATATTTGCAAGATATATATCTGATCATGGACTTGTGTCCAGATTATACAAAGAACTCTCAAAACTCAGAACTAAGAAAGTAAACAACTCACTCTGAAAAATAAGCAAAACATTTGAACAGACATTTCAATAAAGAATATATATGGATGCACACACCCTCTCACCATACACAAAAATAAGCTCAAAATGGCTTAAAGACTTAAACATATGACATGACACCATAAAACTCCTAGAAGAGATCATAGGCAAAACATTCTCTGACATAAATGGTACCAATGTTTTCTTAGGTCAGTCTCCCAAGGCAACAGAAACAAAAACAAAAATAAGCAAATGGGACCTAATCAAACTTACAAGCTTTTGCACAGCAAAGGAAACCATAAACAAAATGAAAAAGACAACCTACAGAATTGGAGAAAATATTTGCAAATGATGTGACCAACAAGGGCTTAACTTCCAAAATATACAAACAGTTCATACAACTCAACAACAAAAAAATGAACAATCCAACTGAAAAATGACCTAAATAGACATTTCTCCAGAGAAGAAATACAAATGGCCAATAGGCACATGAAAAGATACTCAACATTGCTAATTATTAGAGAAATGCAAATCAAAACTACAATGAGGTGCCACCTCATACAAGTCAGAATGGCCATCATTAAAAACTACAAATAACAAATGCTGGAGAGAGTGTGGAGAAAAGGGAACCCTCCCTCACTGTTGGTAGGGATGTAAGTTGGTACAGCCACTATGGAAAACAGTATGGAGGTTCCTCAGAAAACTAAAAATAGAGCTACCATATGATCTAGCAATCCCACTACTGGGCATATATCCAGACAAAACTCTAATCCAAAAAGATACATGCACCCCTATGTTCATAGCAGCACTATTCACAACAGCCAAGACATGAAAACAACCTAAATGTCCACTGACAGAGGAATGGATAAAGATGTGGTACGTATATACAATGGAATACTACTCAGCCATAAAAAAGAATGGAATAATGCCATTTGCAGCAAAATGGATGCAATTAGAGATTATCATACTAAGTGAAGTAAGTAAGAAAGAGAAAGACAAATACCATATGATATCACTTATATGTGGAATCTAAAATATGACACAAACAAACCTATCTACAAAACAGAAACAGACTCCTGGACATAGAGAACAGACTTGTGGTTGCCAAGGGGGATGGTGTTGGGGGAGGGATAGAGTGGGAGGTTGGGGTTAGCAGATGTAAGCTATTATATATGGAAAGGAAAAAAAGGAATATATATGGATACAAATAAGCACATGAAAAGATGCTCCATATCATTAGTCATTAGGGAAATGCAAATTAAAACCACAAGATACCGCTATATACTGCTATTAGAATGGTTAAATTTAAAAGATTGACCATACCAAGAGCTGGCAAGAATGCAGAGAAACTGGAACCCTCAGACACTGTTGGTAGGAGTTTAAAATGCTACAACAATTTTGAAAAACAGTTTCTCAGTGTCTTAAAATTCAGGCATGCCCCTAAAAGATGATCCAGTCCATTCTACTCCCACGTTACTGAAGAGAAATGAAAGCATACAGCCATACAAAGACTTGTACACAAATGTTAATGGCAGCTTTACTTCGAATAGCCAAAAACTAGATGTCCATCAACGGGTAAATGGGTAAACAAATTATGGTACATCCATGCAATGAAATACTATTCAGCAATAAAAAGAATGAACTATTGATACACTCAACAGCAGGACTGAATCTCAAAATAATTATACTGAATAAAAAACACCAGACAAAATAGAGTACTTACCCTATGATTCCATGTATATAAAACCCTGGAAAATGTAAACTAACCTATAGTGACAGAAAATGGATTAGTGGTTGCCAGGAGCCAGGAGTACCAAGGGTGGTGAGGGGAGAGGGGTGAAAAGAGGGTACAAGGAAGCCTTTGGAGGTGATGGATATGTTTGTTATCCTGATGATTTCAAGGTGTGAATATATGTCAAATTTTACACACTTGCACCCTTTTTCTCCCAGATTTATTAAGGTATAATTGACAAATAAAATTGTATACGTTTAAAGTATAGCATGATGATTGCTACCCATATATATTGTGAAATGATTACCATAACCAAGTTAATTAACACGGCCATCACTTCTCGTAGTTACCTTTTTTTTTTCCCCTTGGTGAGAATACTTAAGATCTACTCTCTTAGGGAATTTCAAGTATACAGTACAGTATTGTCAACTACAGCCCCCATGCTGTACCCAAGATTCTCAGCACTTACTCACCTTCTAACTGGAAGGTGGTACCCTTTGACCAACATCTCCCCATTTCTCTCACTCCCCAGCCCCTGACAACCACCACTCTACTCTCTGTTTCTATGAGTTCAGCTTTTTTTAGATTTCACCTGTCAGTGATACCATACAGTATTTGCCCTTCTCCGTCCGACTTATCTCACTTAGCATAATGCCCTCCAGGTTCATCCATGTTGTCAAAAATGGCAGGATTTCCCTTTATTTAATGGTGAATAATATTCCATTGTATACATGTATATGAAATATATATATATATATATATATATTTCACATTTTCTTTATCCAGTCATCCATTGACAGACACTTAGGTGGTTTCCATATCTTGGCTATTGTGAATAATGCTGCAATAAATATGAGACTGCAGATACCTTTTCAAGATACGAATTTCATTTCTTTGGATATATACCCAGGAGTGCTGTCACTGGATCATATGGTAGTCCTATTTTTTAATTTTTTGAGGAGCCTCCATACTGTTTCCCATAGCAGCTGCACCAACTTACATTCCCACCAACCAGGGTTCCCTTTTCTCCATGGCCTTGCCAACATTCGTTATCTCTTGTCTTTTTGATAAAAGCCATTCTAACAGGTGTGAGGTGATATCTCATTGTGGTTTTGATTTGCATTTCCCTGATGATTAGTGATGTTGAGCAACTCTTCATGTACCTGTTGGCCATTTGTACGTCTTCATTAGGAAAATGTTCATTCAGGTCCTTTGACCAGTTTTTAATTGGAATATTTTTGATTGTTTTGCTATTGAGTTATATGAGTTCCTTATGCATTTTAGATATCAACCCCTTGTCGGATATATAGTTACAGATACTTTCTCCCATTCTTCAGTTGGCTTTAGCTCCAGCGGTTACTTCACCGTACCAGACTCCACCCCACTGTATGCTTTAAATATGTGCAGTTTATTTTATGTCATTTACACCCTGCAAAGCAGTTGACAAAGGTCCCCCTCAAAAAAGTTGTATACTTAGGATTTGTGCCTTCTATGTACTAAAATTACACCTCAATAAAATCCTATTTTAAAAGGAAGTCACAGACAGAAACTCAAGCATACAAGAGCTCAGAGAACACAGCACTCCTGAGCTTCACAATGAAATGTATTCAAATAAGAAATGAATGCAAAGAGCTCAAGAAAGGATACGCCTGGGAATAAACATTGATTTGTTTAAATGTAAAACTAAGGCTAAACAGCAGTGAGAATTATGGTTACAGAACCTAATTCCAATGCCGTGACCTTGAAAGTGTAAACACGTATTTTACGTAATTAAAACCACGGGATCGGGAACAACAGACAAGAGAAATGTGAACATGTTTTCTCACCTTTTACAGAAGAGCCCTCGATAAAGTGAAACAAGTCACTGAAAAACAAAGATTCTAACCTCGACATGATTCCATAATTTTCCCCTTCACTTTAGAGGAATAACTTTGGGATGAGAGTTATTTCTGGTAAAGGAGTTGCTGTCTAAACTTTGACAATTTCTTCAAGTTCCATTTCCGTTTAATTTTCTTCAGGTAAAATTTAAAGTCATTATTTTTGTTAAGGATAAGGTGAAGAACAGGCTCACAGTTAGTAAAATAATTCCCATCTGTCTTTGCACTGACCTTCCTATTCCGATGTCTGTGTGTATGTGTGGGGAGATGCCTACAATGATATTCACTAAATATTAATTATGTTTTTCTGGACAGGGTGAAACGAGGTGAGTTATTTTCCTTTCTTCCATATATTTCTCCAATGGCTTGAATTTTTTATAATATGGGTACAACATTTTTACACAAATCATAGTTATTAATCTTGTCTAACAAAACAAACAACAACCAAAAAAAAAAAAAACAGGTGCAGCTGTGAAGTCAGACAGAGATGTGTTCCCATCGCAGCTGTACCACTGACTCCTGGTGGGAGTGGAAACGTCTTTCAATCTCTCTGTGCCTCAGTTTTCTCATCTGTAAAACGGATGTAACACAAACACTGAATCCTTTGGGTTGAAATGGGTTTAAACGGGATGGTGTGTGAGGTACTGAGCAAAGGACCCTAGTGGCAGTTCCACTAGCCAGTGGAATCCTGGCTGGAAATGATTTCAAAAATCCCATGACGGTCTTAGTTCACAAATTCACAAGACATGAGGCACAAATCACATTTGAATTTTAGGGAGGAGCTATGGACAACATAACGAAAGCAATATTTAACTGAGACCAATAACATCTTCAGAACTGCATCCCATCCACTTGGGGGCGCCAGAGGTGAAGATCCCTGTTTCCTTTGGGTTCTTGTTCCTTGGACCGTGAGTAGAGTTTCTGGAGTTGTCACACGCACACATCAAGCTGAGGTGTTATTGAAGATAAGTCTGACAAGTTCCCACCATGGGTGACTAGCCTCAGCATACGGAGGTATTTTTAGCAACTGATCTCCAAACTGCCAGATGTTTCCTTGACGTTCACAATGGGCCATCTCCTTGAAATCTGCCCTGGTACCCACTCTGGGTCTCCAGAACAGCTTGGAAAAGAAGTGACAGTCAAATGACTGTACTTTAGACCATTGCAATAATTTTGACGTTGGAGCATCTGATTTTTATTCAGCTCCATCGAGGCATCTCGTTGCCTTAGCAGGTAGATATATTTCAGGAAAGTGATTTTTGTAAAGTAAATACAACTTTTTCATTGACTTTCTTATACAATTGTAGACAGGTTTGCCCTGGAGACAAACCAAAAAAGCAATTCAGTATTGAAAAAAGATACCTCGGTGGCCAGGTCCCAGGCTTTTCGCTGCTGGCGTTACAAGAACAGATGATTTTTGAAGAGTTTTCAGAGATTTGCAGCACTTTGTATGAAATCCTTTTTCTCTCTTGCCAGACAAGAATTACCTTCTTCCGGCAACAAAATGACCCCCTGGATCACATAATCTCCTGATAACTCCGTTTTCAAATTTTGAAGTTCAGCTCTATTTCTTCATTTATATGAAAATTGTTAGCTCTGCCAGAGGTACACTGTACCAGTAGGGACCACCTTTGTAAAAATGTGCTCCAGTGCCCCCAATTTTTCAGTGTGTGTAAACAAAAAAGTTCTAGGGCGAATTGCCAATTCCATGTGCTCTAACTTTCATAAAACTGGTTTTCTTAAATGTAGGAATACATGTGTCTGAAAAGGTCAGTTAGAAATTCAACAGAAGCTTAATCAAACCAACACCCTAACATCGGGCATCCAAAGACCTGACATAGCCCAGGATTGGGCATATCAAGAGAAGCCTTGTATAGAGACTCCAAGAAAAAAAAAGGAATTCAACAGCTTCAAGTCCCCTTCATTCTGCAAACAAGGCAATGATAGGAGTCCTCAGGGCCTCCCTGTGGCAGGTGGCATGGTGAACAAGACAAGAGGGAGAGGATGAACTCACTAATGGAAGCTCTGTATCATGTTTCGGGAAAGCTAACAATGTTACGGATTGAGGATATCAACTTCTGGTGGAGCTGAATCACAAAACTAGGGGGTGTGATATAAAGAAGGAAGACTTCTTGGCCCCCAAAGAGCCCCAGCTAGGGGCCACGATATTTACAATTCCACCCCTCAAGAGGCAGGGAGGAGACAGGCATCCAACGGCGCAAACGATCTCAGAGAACAAGGGAAAGTAACGTGGCAGAGCGGGGGCCAGCTGTTATCCAACACCACTGGGCATCGCGACTTGATCCTGGGTCCACTGCAGTTTGAAATAGTCTCCATTTCTGACCGTCCGTAAGAGACGGTCTCTTATGAAAACACACTCACTCCAAAGCGCACGCCAAGTATCACACAAAAGTGCCTGCACCTGCAACTCTGCTAGTGGGTCAGCTCTGTTCCCAGCTTGCTCTCCACCCTCCTCAATCTTCGCCCACTTCCTTGGATCCCGTGTGCCATGTGCACAAGCCATTCCCTCTGCCGGGATGTTCCATCCCCACAACTTAGTTCTGCATCCCTTCCTCCGCGCATCCTCCCCGACCACACTTCCCACTGTCAAAGAGAAACACAGCGGTTAGTTGAAGCAGTGAAAACAGCTTTTATTCAGTAAATACTACTGAGAGTAGGAGAAAGAGCAGAGCTCCATCCCCATTTGTGCAGAGGTAAGTGGATTTCTAAAGGGAGAATGAGGGAGTGGGCAGGAGGAATGGAGGGAGCTTGTGCAGAGACAGGGACATGAAAATTCTCAAAAAGTGGGAGGGAGGGTTGGTCCACGTAAAACCCATTCGGGTTTGCTGACTGGCACTGCTGGAAGTGAGGCTCCAACCCTCCCACAGAGGCGGGGGTCCCTATGTTCAGGTGCTGGCTGAAACAAACAGTAAATTCTGTTGGCATCCTTAAGTTTTTCTCAGGCAGCACTTTAAGGAAAACTGCATCCCAGGGATGCAGCCATGAGCTGTTAAAAAACTATGGGGGTGCTTGTTCAAGTCCAAGGCCAAGTTTGTTCAAGTTCAAGGCCAAGGTTGAGGCCTAATGGGGAAGAGGGCTCAGAGTAGCCCAGCTAGAATGTGGTCAGGAGAGGTCTTTGTTCCCATCTCCTCTGGGTTAAGCGCCTCCCCTCACCCCGAACCACCTCCTATGCCAAGAGGGCCTGTGGGCAGTGGCAGGCTCCTACTAGACCTTGAGCTCTGGGGGGCGGGGGAGACGCACTGGGTCTGGTTCACTATTCAATTCCCCACTTCCTGGTCTTTTGAAATGTTTATTTCTTCTGAATGCACCATCAAGGACACACAGGCAATAAATGGATACTCCCCAGAGCGGCTGCAGGGGTTTCCCTCCCCTCCACCCCACACCCAGCCAGACACTTCATCCTCTGGTCCCCCCACTGTCCCATTCGGGTCCAACTCTGTGACAACGACTTCTAGATGCAATTGTCCCTGCCTGGGCAAACCTACGCCAAGTATGTATATTAAGGGGATGGCAGTTTTCTTTTCTTTTTTAGCTGAGATGTAAACATTATGGTGAAAGCGTCTGATAAAATCCAAGAGGGCCCAAAGCTCCAGGAGCAGAGTGGGGCTTTCTGCATTTTAACAGTCTCTGAAAAGTCCACAGGGGCAGACAAAAAATCGCTAGGATGCAGCACCGTATGTCTGGGTGAGAAGGACTTTACCGCCATTCTCAGGAGCCAAAGCTGAGAAATTTAAAGCCCCTGAGAAGGGTGGCACTGGGAGGGAGGGGGGCCCAGCTGGAGGACAGTGCAGGCACAGGTGGGACCAGGAACATGGGCGGGGCTGCCTCACACACCTGGGCTCAGGTGTCACTCTGCTGTTCATTGTAAAGGTGTCCCCCTCTTTCAGCCTCTGTGTCCTTCACTGTTAAAATAAACAGGGGGGACAACAGTTATGTAGCTGCGTGGTTGGGAAGATAATAAAGGAAAACCAGACAGCACCCAGCACAGTGACATGTCACCTACCCTCCCATCCTTCCTTCCGCTTCTGCCTCTTGACAAATCCCCAGGCCTAGACCCCCATTTCTGCCTCCCTAGAGTGTCAGGGAACCCATCTGACCTTTTCCTAAAAAAGAGAAAGAGAAGGACAAAAAGAAAAGAAAAAAGGAGAAAAAAGATGTATTGACTGTGTCTTTTCTAGTTTCAAAATAGTACATGCTTATTGTAGAAGTATTTTAAAATATAATAAAGTAAGAAAAAAACCCTCTCCTAATCCTTTATACATTTTTCTGTAGTTCCTTCTCACCTTCCCAGTCATATATAAGAGATTTCATACGAGTTTTTAGTTTGCATGTAGCTCTTTAATCCAACCGCAGTTTATTTCATATGTGAGAGAATGGAGCTCTGAATTTTTTTTCTACCAAATAACCAAATGTCCAATACTATTTGAATAAGATACTATTTCTTTCGTATTTTTACTTTCCCCAAAACTTATGTGGAGGGCTTCCCTGGTGGCGCAGTGGTTGAGAGTCTGCCTGCTAGTGCGGGAGACACGGGTTCGAGCCCTGGTCTGGGAGGATCCCCCATGCCGCGGAGCAGCTAGGCCCGTGGGCCACAACTACTGAGCCTGCGCGTCTGGAGCCTGTGCTCTGCAGCAGGAGAGGCCGCGATGGTGAGAGGCCCGCGCACCGCGATGAAGAGTGGCCCCCGCTTGCCGCAGCTGGAGAAGGCCCTCGTGCAGAGACGAAGACCCAACACAGTAAAAATAAATAAAATAAATTAATAAACTCCTACCCCCAACATCTTCTTTAAAAAAAAAAAAAATTTATGTGGTGCTACCTTTTTTAAAAAATATTTATTTATTTATTTATTTTCCTTATTTTTTTGGCTGTGTCGGGTCTTAGTTGCAGCCCACGGGATCTTTCGTTTTGGCATGCGGTTTCTTCGTTACTTCTCTCTAGTTGTGGCACGCAGGCTCCAGGGCGCGTGGGCTCTGTAGTCTGCGGCACACGGGCTCTCTCGTTGAGACGCGCAGCTCAGTAGTTATGGCACGCGGGCTTAGTTGCCCCGTGGCATGTGGGATCTTAGTTCCGTGAGCAGGGATCAAACCCACGTCCCCTGAATTGGAAGGCAGATTCTTTACCACTGGACCACCAGGGAAGTCCCGGTGGTGCTACCTTGATTATCAGCTGCATTCTTGTTATCTCCATACTGTTTTATGGTTTATCTGCTCTACATTGTAGCCTCCTGCCTGTAAAGAGCAAAACTCTAGAACCAGACAAGCCAAGGTTGGACGCCCAGCCCACTTACTAGCTCTGAGAGCTTGGGCCTGTCCTGTAAAATCTCTGAGCCTCTGTTTCAATACCTGCAAAATAGGGTTGATAATAATAATCCATAAGCTGTTGATGATTAAGCATTTTGCACAATTCCTAGCATAGTCTGAGAATTCAATAATACTAATTCACTAAAGTTATTACCCTATTGCTTTGTTCTAATGAATGATCATAATCATTTGTTCAAAAAACTCTTTTTTCAGTATCTACTATGTACCAGAAACTATGCTGAGCATTGGTGTCCCAGAAGAGAGCAACAAAATGCTTCTTGCCCACAGCTTGGTATCTGTTACCCTTATGGTATTTTAGGACTGCCACGGCCCCCATATACATACACCCTATTCCTTGATAATTCCGCTTCCCACTGGAACTTGGCTAAAGTACCTACTAGGGTGTCCCAGCTATTTTGAAAAGCATTGGGGGTTTTGTTGCCAAACCTTTGGGAAAAGCAGATGAGAAATAACCATAAGAGACACAGGCAACAATATTTACAGAAACCTATCATTGGCATTATTCATCGTACTGGCTATAGAGTTTCTGGTGCCCTGGATCCACTGGAGCTAGAAGCACTAAAATAACCTCCTCCTCCCAAAAGACACCTTCTCCCACAAAGATTTTACTTCCTGGTACTTATGCTGAAAGAAATCATACAAAATGCACATGATTCTCACACTCCCAGCCAGAAAGGAGCTCCCAAATGGATGAATCCCTTTTGCCTACAACCCCAGAGACCAGGAACTTATCTCTGGGTCCCAGGAAAGATGACATGATGGCATTTCATCCCAGCAGGTACCCCACACCCACACAAACAACATGGGTTCTCTTCCAACTTTGGGAGAAAAGACATAAGCTCTGGTCTCTTTGTGTTGCTGCTTTCCCAGGAAATGGAGCCCCAGCCATCAGGGTCTCCACCATATGCTATAAACTGATGCTTAAAATCAAGGCAAACACGGAACTCACCCATGCAAACTCTCCCTGGGGGCTGGCTCCCTTCTCTCCCCATGAAGCTATTGTTTGTAAATTAAACCAATTGGAAAGGCAGTACACTTCTGCAGAAGGAAATCCCTACCGTTCTGATTTGTATGCACCAGAAAAGCCAAATGGAATAAGGCCCAAATTTGGTGTCAGAGGGAATTAGCCCAGAATGATAAACCCAGCTGGTGAGCTCAAAGGCATGCGTTGAACAAAGGTGACGCACAGGTCCAGCTGTGTTTATGGTCCTCCCTGAATGGACAGAAGCCTCAAGAATCTGGCTCTGGGGCACATTTCTACCTCATCCTCCACATACAAGAGAAATAAACGATTGAAAAGGATGAATTGAGTGGCCGTTTTCTCTTTGTAGCTTTTCACATTACAGCTCAGTAGAAAAGTACCATCTTCATGTGACGCCTGGCACCTTGAAGGCACATATGATGCCTTCAAGCACCTCAAAGAAGACATTACATTTATGATTTCTCATTTATTTCTCTTAAGAACCTGATGGCATACAATGAGGAAATGAATTGCAGAGAGATTATGTAACTTGTCCTTCCTGGACCCTATTTGAATGTTTCTGGAATCTCCAACTCATCTTTGAAGACTCAGTTCAGACACCCCTTCCCTGATTTCCTTGTGCCTCTGAGTCTTACAGCTGTTATATATACCCTGTCATAACAGATTCTATGGTAGACTGACTGTCTGGGTTTGAATCCCAGCCTCACAGCTTCCAAGGTCTGACTCTTTGAGCGAGTTACTTAAACTCTGTAATTTTATTCTAAACTATGAAAAGGGGGTGATTTTAATAATCCCTATCTCATTGAGTACTGATGAAGATTAGTTGAATTAATACATGTAAAGCACTTAGGATACAGCCTGGAAAATAGTAAGCATTCAGTAAATGATGACGATGATGATCATTAAAGAGCTCATTATGCTGAGTTCCCTGAGGACAGGAACAGTCTCTTAATCATGAGTGCCTGACGTTGTCAGTCCTGTTACGTACATCCAAGTGCCTAAAACAGTACCTCTCAAGAGAAGACACTAAATATTGGTTGAATCATTGGACAAATAAGTTAATGAACTTGTCTCTTTCTCTCCAGTGCCCAGCCTCAAGTAGGTGCTCAATCAACGTCAGTTGACTTATTAAATAAGTTCAAAAATGACCAACCTCTGGGTGCCTTAAGCCCTCAGACACTCCTTACATCTCTATTCTCATACTGGCAGCTCTTGTCAAGAAGGGTAGAGACTTTCACTCCCTGTCAAGGCATTTGAAAGGAACAACAGCCCAGATTTATGTGCATTTCCAAAGACCCAGCCTTGGAGAGCACCCCAGCTTTAATAAGCACCCTTGAGTCTAGCTGGACTCCCTCTGTGAGACGTCATAATTAATTTGGTGCTCTTTGGCCTTCTAATACACTTTCAATAGGAATAAAAGCAACTTTGATCTCCCTTCAAGCCTATAAATAATTCAGCCCCATTTGTGTGTCACTGAATCTCTTTCAGTAGGAACCGTACAAAAGTCAGGACCAAATAAATGTCTCTTCAATGTTTGTGCATAATATCAAAGAGTATTTTTAGGGCAAATGGTGTTCAGAGAAGAGATGAAGAGAAACAGTGCGTTAATTGTGTTCAAGTGCAGATATTCTTGAATGTGTAAGTGTGGGTTCCCCTGACAGCCTCCAAGCTAGACAGCTCCTGCCTGCATTGCTGACCTGGAAGGACATTAATGAGGACCACACTGCCCTTAAAATGCAATGGTGCAGCTTAAGCTCTTCCTAAATCCAGAAGTGGTGTCAGAACAATTTTCATCCTAGTTCTTAAGTTTGCAGATTCTAGCAGGACTTAAAAAAAAAGCCTCTTCCTGCCCATGAATTAAATGCCCCGAGAGTACAGTAGACAAGATCATGGGCTATGTGTGAAGCCACATAGCCAGACATCTTGGCTTGTCACTCTCTGGTAGTGTGATCTCGGGCAAAGTACCTGAACCCACTGAGGCTCAGTTTCTCCAACCATAAAATGAGATAAGAACAGAATCTAAGGTTCCCAAAGGGTTATGATGAAGATTAAAATAAATAATGCAAGTACAAAGATTGGCACAAGGTAAGTGCTCCTTAAAATTAGATATGCTTTTAAATATGTTTTAGGTTGTGATTTCCAATGGCTGTTTCTCCAAATAGGTGATCTGGTTATGATGTGTCAAGAATTTCTCAAGAATTCTGGTTTGTTGGTGCCACTCTTTCTTCTTTTCCAGTCTGTTGCTTTGTATATATTTTCATTTATATCTTCTGTTTCCCTCTCCCTCTCCCTCTCTCTTGTCAATTCATGGGACTTTGGGCCAGAGGAGAGACAGCTGGATGTGCTCATTCCCTACCTTGGTGCTGCCCCTTGAAATCCATTATCCAGGGAATCAGAGTCCCACAGTGGCTGCTCACCTGAGGATAACCAAATCCCATGCTTAGAAAGAATATCAAGGGCAAGGTACCCATTTTGCGAGTGAGGATATTGAGGCTCAGGAAGGGATGTGACTCCCTTAAGAAAATGCAACTAATGCAGGAGTCTTAACCTGGGGTCCACAGACCCTCAAGTGTCCTGGGTAAAATTTAGGGTCTGTGAACTTGAATGGGAACAAATTAGAAAACAATTTTCAATAACCTCTAGCTGAAAGTTTTTTTATTTCCTTCAACTGAATGTAGACAACCAAGCACAATAGTATTTACCTTATTGTGACTGTGTCACCAAAGGAAACCGCAGATATTTTTCCCATCACAATTGTTGTAAACATTGCAAAATATTAGTTGTGCTCAGCACAAGTCTGAAATATTGACAGTTATTAAATCTGCCAGTAGATATACAATATATACACAATAGATAGTTATTTAATGCACTAACAAAGAAGTATGTGTGTTATTCTACCCCATATTTGTATTTTTTTAATGTCTTGCCAGGAATAAAATTGGTTCCCTGTGTAATTCTGATTATTTTATTCATTTAAAAAACAAATTTTTTGAGGAGCGATCTATGTCTTCACCCAACTACCCTCTGGGCCTCCCATGCTCCCCAAAAGGATAAGAGAGCTAATGAACGGCAAAGCCAGAAACCCTGAGCACAAGGCCCCTCCATAGAGTAGGCTGGAGCCCTCTCTATCTCCAGGCACACTCTGTCTTATTCATGCTACACTTACAGTCTCCTAGCCTTCCTCTATATTATCATTCAGGCCAATTAGGAGAGTAGGAGGAAGAGGGGAAAGGAGAGGGAAAAAGCAACAAGAACGCTGATGGTGACCCAGTTCTTCCATATGACTTAGTTCACAAAAACCCCATCTAGTAGGTACAGAGGATCAGAGACACCAAGGGCTTTGTCCAAAGCCACACAGCTAATGAAGAGTAGACCCAGGACTCAAGCGCAGTCTGTTGAACCCTAGACCACTGCCCTGTGTTCCATCATCCCTAACAGTTATACTCATCTCCACTAGCCCACGTGGTCTCTTCCCTTAGCAACCACTCTCGCCTCACATAATTGCACCTAAATTATCTTATCTTTATCTTTACCCAAGATAGCTTCTACTGAGTAGTCCTTGTTATTTCAAAAGTACACAGAACTTTTATGGAGAAGTCATAATGTCAAGAGGGTCCTATCTGTGGCACCTGGGCAGGAACCTCCTTTGCTGGCTGGGGAGTGCATCAGTTAGGGTAGGCTAGGTGATGCTGCAGTAACAAATGACCCCAATAGCCCAAAGCCTTGACAATAACAAATATTTGTATCTCATTCATCCTCTCTATACACCATGGCCAGCAGAGAGCTATGCTCCACATCTCTTCTCTCTGGGACCTAGGCTGCTGGGGCAGCCACAATCTGAGACATGGCTTTGGCAGAGGGAAAAGAGAACATGGCATTTAAATCTTCCCTTTGGAAGTGACTCATGTCACTTCTGCTCCCATTTCATTGGCCAAAGCAAGTCAAAAGTATGACATCATTGAGGAAGGGAAGCATCATTCTCCTTCAAGGAGAAGGAGTGAATATTCCAGTGAATAATTCAACTAGCATAAGGGAAAAGCCCATAAAAGGTGCTATGTTTTGACTACAATCTAGAAATGTCTGCAGGTTTGACCTCTGATGCATCAATCACATATTTACAAGACTGACACTTTCCTTGTCTAATTGTATGCATCATAGTCTTAACTATTGTTATGATGACAAGTTGCCTTTTAAAATTATTGAAAAGGTACAGCTTTTAGAGAATGTGTTTAGAGGAGAAATTACTCTCTCCTGTTCCCTTCTCCCTATAGTTCTGGCAATGCCTCCAAGACCCTGACACTCCTTGGTGATATTTTCTATTACCCCAACCACAGCCAAGGACACACAGTAGGTATTCAACACAGACACAGCCCCTTGCTCTGAAATGCTGCTGACGAGTGAAGATTACTTTCTGCTCAGCCAACACTGGGAACAGAGGGGTAGCCTGCAAACACTCTTCTGAAACCCTGTTCACTAATGAAGGAACTGTGCTGGGCTAATATTTGTCCCCTCTGAATTTAAATATCATGTAGAGAGAGTGCGGATGTAGCAAGATGGATTAGCAGAAGGAGCTAAGGAGCTGTGTCGCCAAAACGGTTTTCTTCTTTCCCCTTGACTGATGAGAAGGAGGCCAGGCTCACTTTTATCTCAGGCAGGTCATGTTGGAGAAATGTTAATGATGTCACCAGGTGATGGATTTTCTCATACCTTCACTAACTGAAGTGTGCCAGATCTATCAAGCCCTGTGCAAGGTGGATAGCAGAACAAAGAGCTTGACTGCAGGAATGACCCCCTTATAATCAACTTGCTGAGACAACACCATGTAATGGGGTGATGGGGACGCATGATGAGACAGAGCAAGAGTCTTGAAATTGGTGCCCATGAGCCCGATCTAGCCCACAGGGTTATGTGTGTGTGTATGTTAAGCTCACACATAGTTTCTTATTGGTTTTTATTTTTGCTAACTTTTCCCAACATTTTATTATGAAAATTTTCAAATGCACAACAACACTGATTCATTAACATTTTACTAAGCTTGATGTATCACATACGTATCTTTTCATCCATCCCTCCATTCATCCTTTAGTCCATCTTATTCTTAGTTCATCTCAAAATAAATTGCAGACATCCATACACTTCCTCCGAAATACTTCGGGACCATTGTCATTAACTAGAGCTCAATATTTGTTAATAGATTTTTGTATACAATTTACTACATTGAAATATACACTTTTTCCAGTGTACATTCACTAGGTTTGGACAAATGCAAGTATCAGTACAATCCAAACCCTATGAAGATATAGAATATTACTACCATGCCTGAAAGGGTACTCACTCCCTTCCCAGTCAATCCCTGCCCTCATCGTAGGTTAATTTTGCTTGTTCTAGAATTTCAAATAAATGGACATATGGCAATGTGCTCTTTTATGTCTGCCTTCTTCTACTAAACACGGAGTTGCTGAGATTCATTCACATTTTGTACGTGTATCAGTAATTCTTTCCCTTCCATTGCTGAAGCAAATTTGGTTGAATCAATATCTCTGCTTAATGCCCTCTCTACAAGGAATCTTTTAGAACTAAGTATTGAGTTTTAAAGAACATACATGGATTTTTCTAATTTGATGACATCTAAAAATCAGGAGGTTTCACCTAAAAATCTGGATTTCTGGTTCCTTTCGGGAATCTGAAGATTGGGCAACACTAAACACCTTCTCCCATGGCAACAATGCTCTGGGCTGAGGGACAGTGCCAACTTTAGATGTGACAGGTGCTCTCTCATTTGCCACAGCCTTTACCACTCCCTGCCCCATCTGGGCAACTTCATTTATGTCACCTGCTTGCCCCTGGAGACATATGATTTTCTGACTCCTATTTATAGTGACCAAGTGCTCCAAAGTGATTATGCAGCAAATTAACGAAGGAGAGAATAAGTGAACAAAGTGTGTTTCATTGGCTACGTTGTGCCAGAGATCCTGCATTACAGAATGGATAAGAGTTCTAGCCTTGGAATCAGTTACACCTGGGTCTAAACCCCTCCTCTATTTTGTATTGTCTCATAAGTTTCACTTCCCTTCACATCCTTCTCATGTAATATGGGGATAAATATGCTAATTTATCAGTTGTTGGAAGAATCAATGAACTAACATATTTCAACTGCTTAGCACCACCAGGATGGTAGTTTATAATCATCTATATTATTGTTATTATCATCAATTGGTCCTCCACAAGAGGGAAGATCAACTCATCTTTCATTTCATCTTTCCAATGCAGCAATTTAAAGCCTCTGAATCCTGAAAGAGTATGATTGCGGCTAATGATGGGGAGGAATGTCCCGATCCTATGCCCTGCTTTCTAATTAGCATCTCAAGTATGATTTTACTCCCAAGTAG
>NW_006797892.1:1588905-1600793 GCF_000442215.2 Lipotes vexillifer | reverse complement strand
CGGAAGAGCAGGAACGCCCTTTTGTGTTTTAGAGGACTTGGGACAAAAGGCACTGGAGATCGCCAAAGACCGACTAAGATACCTCAAGGGGTAGAGAGTTACAGAAGGAAAGATCCAGAAATAGACCCCAGTACATACATGATGTTCATATATAATGGCCTCACATTCATATAAGTGGGAGAAAGACAGATTACTCCATAAATGGTAACAACTGGAAAACCATCTGGAGAGATATAAAGTCGAATTCTTATTTCACACCTTTGAGCTAAAACAAATTCCAGATGGAGCCAAGATTTAAACGCAAAATAACAGAACCATTAAAATACTAAAAGAAAACGTGGGCGATCTTTTTATAAACTCTTGATGACCAGAAAACATTAAGGACGACATAAAATTCAGAATCCACATATTTAAAAAGGTATATTTGAACAAATACAATAAGCGATTTCTGCCTTTAAAATCCACAAAGTTGAAAAAGATACAACAAACTGGGGAAAACAGTTGTGTGAACCAAAGGAAAAGGCCATTTCCTATATATATAAAGAAATTCTAGAAATCAATAAGAAAAAGATGCACAACTCAATAGAAAAACGGACCAAGGATCCTTCATTTGAAAAGAAAATATGAATAGTTCTTAAACATATTAAAATGTGGTCACCCACACTAATTATAAGGTAAACGTAAATTTAAACTATAATAATATATTTTTAACATCGAATTGGCAAAAATCGGAATGTTTGATAATGAATTGTCACTGAGGTTTTTTTCACAACTGCTGATGGGAAGATAAATTGATAAACCTCTATGAAGCGCAATTTGCCCCACACTTTTTTTTTTTTTTTTTGATACAGGTACATATTGAAAAATGGTTTCCACAGTAAGGTTAATTAACACATCACATAATTACAATTTTTGTTTTGGTGAGAACATTTAAGATCTCTCAGCAACTTTCAACTATACAATTTAATATTGTTAACTATAGTCACCATGCTGTACATTACATCCCCAGAACTTGTTAATCTCATAACTGGAAGTTTGTACCCTTTGACCAACCTCTCCCCATTTCCCCACCCTCCAACCCCTGGCAACCACTGTTCTACTCTCTGCTTCTACGCATCATCTGACTTTTTTCTTTTTTAGATTCCACATATAAGTGAAATCCTACAGTATTTGTCTTTGTCAATCTGATTTATTTCACTTAGTATAATGCCCTCAAGGTCCATCCATGTTGTCACAAATGGGTGAATTTCCTTCTTTTCATAGCTGAATAACATTCCATTGTGTGTGTGTGTGTGTGTGTGTGTGTGTATCACATTTTCTTTATCCATTTATCCACCAGTGGACACTTAGGTTGTTTCCATATCTTGGCTATTGTAAATAATGCTGCAATGAACATGGAAGTTCAGATATCTCTTCAAAATAATGACTTCATTTCCTCTGGATATGTACCCAGAAGTGGGATTGCTGAGTCATCTGGTAGTTCTATTTTTAATGTTTTGAGGAACCTCCAGACTATTTTCTATTGTGGCTGAACCAATTTACATTCCCACCAACAGTGGCACAAACTTTGTAAATTAAAAATGCACATACTATGTGACCCAGCAATTCCACTGGAAAAAGTTATCATATTTGGACTTGCGTGAAATTCTGTAAATACAAAGGTTATTTGCAATATTGCTTGCAATAGTGAGATAGTGAGCATAACCTAAAAACTATAAATAAATTATCAGTAAGATAGATTATGGAATGGAATACTGCTTTTGTAGCAATATAGAACAGTCTCTAAGATACATTGTTAAAATTGACCAGGAGGGTGGGGCAGGTACAGAATGGTGAATATAGTAAGCTGGTGTAGGTGACGGAGGGGGAGGAACAGATAGGGCATAATGTATAGGATGGAAGTGCACAGAATATATCTGGAAGGACACACAAGAAACCCAATACCAATAGTTGACTCTGGAGAGGGGAACTGCATTGCTAAGGCAGCATATTCTTTTATATACCACGTGCATGTATCACCTATTCCTTTTTTTTTTTTTTAATTTATTTAAAAGGTAATGCAGGGAATTCCCTGGCAGTCCGGTTGTTAGGGGGCCACGCTTACACTGCCAGGGCCCTGGGTTCTATCCCAGGGCACTAAGATCCCACAAGCTGTGCAGAGCAACCAAAAAAAAAAAAAAAAAAAATGTAGTTCAATTGCCATCTCTGGGTCATTTAAAGACGGATGACTGTTTTAGCCAACTACTATAAGGAATAAGCAAGCATCATTAGAATGGTTCCAATAGATTCCTTTATAACTTGGGAATTCTAGGAATTTCCTGAAATACGTCAGCAGTAGCTAATTTAATTGCACTCGAGATGAAGGAAGTATTTCTATTAGATTTGTAAAAGTATAACATGCTTTTGAACTTCAGGTCCCCAAGGCTATTAGCAGATGGCTGAGGGAGGCTCTCTGGATCACCCAGCCCCCTGCCATGGCCTTGGGAACAGGCAGAACTCCCTTCCTCACGGCACTGATGACCACCCAATTCCCAGGGGCCATCTCACACACAGAGATAGAGAACAGAATGTAGTTCTTAACATAAATGGAATTTGGAGCTATTTTCAAAGCTAGAACACATTCACACTGTAATGTGAAGGCATTTTTAGCTTCCAAATGGTACCTGACATTTCAGGGTTTACTATCTGCCAAGCTTTACATGGATTATCTCTTCTAATTCTCACCAAGAGATTGGCGGGGGAGGGGTCTGCCATTATTTCCAATCACAGGTGAGGAAACTGAGGCTCAGAGATGTTTGTCCAAGGTCACAATGCAAGGTTCAAAGCCAGGCAGTCTGACTTCAGAAATCCAGAAAACTTTATACTGCTTTTCTTTTTTTTTAAAATAAAGTTATTTATTTATTTATTTTTGGCTGTGTTGGGTCTTCGTTGCTGTGTGCGGGCTTCTAATTGCAGTGGCTTCCCTTGTTGTGGAGCACGGGCTCTAGGCACGCGGGCTTCAGTAGTTGTGGCATGTGGGCTCAGTAGTTGTGGCTTGCGGGCTCTAGAGCTCAGGCTCAGTAGTTGTGGCACACAGGATTAGCTGCTCCGCGGCATGTGGGATCTTCCCAGGCCAGGGCTCGAACCCATGTCCCTTTACACTGACAGGTGGATTCTTAACCACTGCACCACCAGGGAAGCCCCCTTTATACTGCTTTTCAAATCACAAAGCCTCACCTCTCACCAGCTACTCATCCTCCGCACACATGAATTTTATGTCTTTTTTTTCTTTCTTTTTGTTGCGCCAGGTCTTAGTTGCAGCAGGTGGGCTCCTTAGTTGCAGCATGTGTGCTCCTTAGTTGCGGCTTGCCAGCTCCTTAGTTGTGGCATGAGAACTCTTAGCGGCAGCAGGCACGTGGGCTCTAGTTCCCTGACTGGGGATTGAGCCCCGGGCCCCCTGCACTGGGAGCTCGGAGTCTTAACTGCTGCACCACCAGGGAAGTCCCTACATATCTTTTGCTGTGCTTCTTCTAGTACACTAGATGGGGTGGTAGACAGAATAGTGATCTCCCAAAGATGTCCACACCCTAATTCCCAGAACTGGTGAATATGTCATGTTACATGACAAAGGGGAATTAAAGTAGCAGGTGAAATTAAGGTTGCTAATTAGCTGATCTTGCCGGGGTGTAAGGGGTCTTATCCTGGGTTATCAAGGTGGGTCCAATGTAACCACAAAGATCCTTAAATGTGGAAGAGGAGGCAGGAGAGGAGGTCAGAGTTACGTCAATGAAAAAGACTCAGCTGCCCATTGTCAGCTTTGAAGATGGAGGAGGGGCCATGAGACAAGGGAAGCAGGCAAGCCTCTAGAAGGTGGAAAACAAGAAAACAGGTTCTCGGGCTTCCCTGGTGGCGCAGTGGTTGAGAGTCCGCCTGCCAATGCAGAGGACACGGGTTCGTGCCCCGGTCCGGGAGGATCCCACATAACGCGGAGTGGCTGGGCCCGTGAGCCGTGGCCGCTGGGCCTGCACGTCCGGGGCCTGTGCTCCATGGCGGGAGGGGCCACAGCAGGGAGAGGCCTGCGGTCCGGAAAAAAAAAAAAAAAAAAAAAAAAAAAAAGAAAACAGATTCTCCCCTAGAGCCTCCAGAAAGAAATGCATCCCTACTAAAAACCTTGATTGTGGCCCACGGAGAGCCTTTTCAGACTTCTGATCCCCCCAGCCCCAAACCATAAGATAATAAATTTGTGTTTGACTGTTAACCACTTGAAATGTGGCTGGTGTGACTTAAAGACTGAATTTTTGTTTAATTTAATTTTAATTAATTGAAAGTCATACAGCCACATGTGGCCCATGACCATCATGTTGGACAACAAAGCTCTAGGTGACTACAATTATGGGTAGGTCCCCCTCCTATAATATGAATCACCCCCTCCTCTCTGTTCTCCTGATGCCACTAAGTCTCCAAGCAGCAGGGTTAGAGTCAGCCCTGGAAACACAAGAGGGAAAACACAGTGGTCAGGAGCTAATATTCTGTGACAACCACTTCCCTGCCGTGTAACCTGGTGTATCAGCCAGGGCTCTCCAGAGAAACAGAACTGGTAAGATACAGATAGAAATATACAAACGGAAGTTTATTATAAGGAATTGGCTCATGGGATTATGGAGCCTGAGAAGTCCCACGACCTGCCATTTGCAAGCTGGAACCCCAGGAAAGCTGGTGGTGTAGTTCAAGTCCAAACCCAAAAACCTGAGAACCAGAGAAGCCAGCTGTATAAGTCCCAGTCCGAGTCCAAAGGCCAGAGAATGAGGCTCACCGATGTCCGAGGACAGGAAGAGATGGACGTCCCAGCTCAAGCAGAGAGAGCAGATTCGCCCTTCCTCCGCATTTTTGTTCTATTCAGGTCCTCAACAGATTGGATGATACCCGCCCACATTGGTGAGGGCGATCTTCTTTCTACAGTCTACTGATTCAAATGCTAACCCCTTCCAGAAACACCCTCACAGACACACCCAGAAATAACACGTTACCAGCTATCTGAGCATCCCTTAGCCCAGTCAGGTTGACACATAAAATTAGCATCACACCTGGAGCAGATGACTTAACCATCTTAGAATGTGATGGTCCATATAAAGGGCCTTGCACACAGTAGGTTGTCAATCCAGGTTATCCACCGTCAGGAATGTTACTGTTCTCTTTTACGATGCTTTTGTCTTCCACAGTTGGATGGTGGGAGTTCTGATTCATCCTGGTTCCTGTCTCATCTCCACCATCACCTAGCACAATGCCTGGCACACAGTAGGTCCTCAGTTTAAGTGTTTGAATGGAATTGAACCCATTTAAGTCTCGATGCCTTTAAATGATTAATGCTGTATGTGTGGTTTTAGGTATTAAATATGTTGAGAATAAGTGTGCCGGTGGAAAAGATGCTTTCCTGTAGCTAAAAGAGGCTGGATCAAGTGTGCTGGAGGGAGAGGTAATTTCAAAGGCACCTGGAAACTCTCCTTCTCCTTTACCATCACCCCCACTCCAAAGTTACCTCTCCTACAAGCCCATGCCTGTAATAGCTTTACCCCCCCAAAAAATGATTTAAGGTTTTTATTCCACAAAGAAGATTAAAAATACCAAAGAAGGGATGAATTGACTTAAAGTCACACTTAACAGGGAAGCATAGAGTTGGCAGGAACCTTACAGGTTGTTCAGTGATTCTGAACCTTGCAGCAGGTTAGAATCTCCAGAGCAATTCTAGAAATTACTAATGGAATCAGAATCCCTGGGGGTGGGCCTGGCATCCATATTTCGAAAGCTCCCAGGTGACCCGAATATGACACCTGGGAATGAGGACCACTGAATTGTCCTTTTTGTTTTTTCTTGAGGGAAAATTTGTCTAACATAAAATAATGAACCATTTGAAAGGGAACAATTCAATGGCTTTTAGTACATTCAGTGTTTTGCAAGCAACACCTCTACGTATATAGTTCCAAGACATTTTTCATCACCCCAAAAAGAAGCCCAGATCCATTAAGCAGGCACCCCCATTACCCTCTTCCCCCAACCCCTGGAATCACTAATCTATGTTCTGTCTCTGTGGATTTACTTATTCTGGACATTTCATAGAAATGGAGTGACACAACCTGTGGCCTTTTGTGTCCGGCTTCTTCACATAACATCTTGTTGTCAAGGTTCATCCATGTTGTCACATGCATCAGTACTTTATTCCTTTCAATGGCTGAACGATATCGCATTGTACGGATGGACCACGTCTGTCTATCCATTCATCTGTCAATCGATATGTGGGTTGTTTCCAGTCACCTCCTTTTAAAGATGGGGAGGTGAGGCCCAGAGGGGAGAGGGGCTTGCCTGAGTCACACTGTTCTGGGAGGCAGATCAAGGCTCAGACCCTCGTCTCTGGAGGCACTGTCAAGGTCACGTCCAACCTCACTGCCCCCCTGCTCCCAAGTGAGTGTGTCAGAAGGCCATCTGTGTGTGCTCTGAGAGGCGCTCCAGCTGCCCCCCAGCTTCCCCACAGGGAGGATCCAGAGGAAGGGTAGCAGGGGCAGCGAAGGGGAAGAGAGGCAGGCGTGGCCCCCACTCCCGCTCTTTGCCTCTCTGTCCCCTGCCCTGGGTCGGCTCATGTAGCTCCTCTGCATCGGGCTGGAGCCCCCGGGGCCTGAGATAAGACCTTCAGAGTGACTAGTGCATTTGGGGGGTGGTCCAGGGTGTGAGGTGGGAAGGAGAGGAGCCCAGGAAAAGTGCATTAAAAAGCAGGTCAGTGCTGTGGTCACCTGGGATCCACACCTGGCCGGCCATACTGAGCAGTGGTGTAGGAGACACCTCTGAGTTGCCCCACCTGACATGAGAAGACCCCGGAGTGTTCAGCCTCCAATCCCCATTCATCATTCTCCCTGGGGCTTTACCTCCTTGACACTGGTGCCTCACATGGGGGCTGAGAGCCAGGCCCCAGGCAGAGAGCTACAGGTGCCGAGGTGGGCACAGGAACAGAATAGGTGACAGGGGAAGTGATGGGTACTGATAATGTGGGCTCTCCCCTCTAGTTTCCCATCTGTAAAATGGGTCTTAAAGGGAGATAGCACATAAAGCACAGAGGCAACCCTCAACAAGGGTTCAACACTTGTTCTCCTCACCTTCACCCCCATTTACTCAGCAAACGTTTATTGAGCACCTACTATGTGCCAGGCATCTTACTAGAGGCTCTGGATGCAGAGAGAGCTCAGAGGGTGTCTTAGTCCATTTGGGCTGCTGTAATCCAATACCATAGACAGGGTGGCTGAAGCAACAAACATATATTGCTCACCGTTCTGGAGGCTGGGAGTCTGAGATCAAGGCTCCAGCAGATCTGGTCTCTCGTGAGGGATTCTTCCTGGTTTGCACTGGCTGTTTTTTCATTGAATCCTCACGTGGTGGAGAGAGAGAGAACTAATTCTCTTCCTCTTCTTATCAAGACACTAACTCCATCATGGGGCCTCTACTCTCATGACCTAATCACCTTCCAAAGGCCCCACCTCCCAATACTATCACATTAGGGCTTCAACATATGAGTTGGTGGGGGACGGGGGTGGGGACGGGGGGCGGGGGGCAGGTCACAGGCAGTGGGTCTACAGCAGAGGTAATCCCTGCTCATCCCAACAACTTCCTTCTCTACATCCTCTCTGAGCCAGTCGCTAAGAGGAATGGACTTGCTATAGCCACAGTTCCTTCACCCAGATCCACAGAACACTGCCAATGATGGTCCATGGGCTCAACTGTTCTGATGGTCCATGGGCCCCTCACTCTCCCGGCAAAACCTCTGAAAGTTAATTCAGGGCAGATGGGAACAGTCAGCCTTCAGCCATTTTCAATCTTGGAAACCTCCAAAAATAGCTAAACTCTAATGCATATTTCAGGTTAGACTTGTTTACTTTCCCTCTTTCTGAGCCAGCAAGCTAATTTCCCCAGAGGGGGCAGGAAAGAAAAGGCTGCTTTCAGAAAACAGAAGAATCAGCTTTAGCTTCTCCCTTGGTTGCCTGTGGGGAGATGCCTCTTGTGCCCCCCATCTCAGGGCTCTCAAAGAGGCCCAGAGAGCATGGTCTTTCTTCTCTGTGGGCAAGAGGTTTGAAAACACCCAATCCTGAAGCCCAGTGGGTGCATGACTCTGGGCACAGATTTCCAGACCTCCTCAGCTTGCAAAGGGAGAAGCAGGAGGCAGCAGCTAGATGCCAGCCTTGGTCCTTTCTCAATAGCCAGACTGGGGAAAAAATAATAATAATTACTGTGCTTAAATTCCAAAGTGAGGAAGGACCCTGCTAGACCAGGTGTCTGCACAGCTAGAGCCAAGGATGGAGTGATGATGAGTTGGTCTTGGTCACAGTATTAGCAGAAAAATCTACTGTTTGGATGTATTACTAACACAGAAGCTCAACTGTATTCAACCAGAATGGAAGGTGGTGAAAATACAGGCAAGAACCCTTGATTTCTCCGTCTATTAACTGTTAGCAATTTGTGAGTCACCTGAAAGCAGAGAGGGTTGTAGGCCCAGACATCTGCACAGACTTTCCTGCTGCTAGAGGAGCTACTGGGATAAGGACTACCCTGCCGAGCCCCCCAGGCCCTTCCACCCTGAGGCCATTTATGGCAATGATGGAAACCTCATTCTCCTATAAGGGTTTCACGACTCCAGAACATCAAAAATGACATGCAGAACCTGGCTCCAGAAAGAACAAGACAATGAGAAAGTTATCAGGCAGTGGTCCTTACCTTGGGGCTTCATAAAGACTTGGGGTGGGGTGGGCAGTCTCTGTCTCTCTCTCCTACCTGCAGAAAATCAAGAAGCTAAACTCAACATCCAGGACATGCATTAAGAAGGGGATTCAATGATCTAGGCAGTCTGGCCAAATCATCACCTTTGGGATCAACTCAAACCACTACACAACTTTTTCCTTCAGAGTCTCTTGAAATTCACAAGGGTGATAAAGCGACCAAGGCCACTAGGATCTCGAGCTGTCTTTCTGTTTTCTAGAGACACTCTGGAAAGCATGACCTCTGAGAAGAAGGGTTCCAGAACCTTAAGGATAGGAGCAAAAAAGCCAGGGTAGTCTGACCCTAAATGGATTGTTCCTTTTTGAATTCATATTATCAGACATACACTTACGTGCCTGATACTGTACTAGTCACATCCACATGTGCTGATTCCACACGGGAGGTATTAATATTCCACTCTTGGCAAAACCTCGTAAGTTAGGTAGATTTTGTATTTTTAGTCTTAATTTACATATGAAGAAAAATAGGCTCGGCATGTTCAGATGACCTGTCCAAAGTTACTTAGGTAATATGTGATGGGGTCAGCGATTGAATCCATATCCAAACTTCAATGAACACTTTCCACTTCATGGCTCTAGAAGACATGGAAATTCCATGAAAATCACAGAGCCATGCTTGATGTGTTTCCACAAAGCCATTTCTTTTATACTTCTGCTCATCATTGCTGGGTGCCAAAAGAAAGAATTTGCTCTTCTTTCTCTTGTCTCTCCTCTGCCTGAAAAACTCATTTGCATTAGGTCTTAAACAATGCAGTTGGCTCATTCTCTTAGGCAACAGTGGAGGATAGGGACTAGCTTTTTCTGGAACCTGACAATGTCTAAATCAAAACTTTTCCTCCAGTAATAGGCGGTCAGGGTGGACCTTGTCCAATTCTTTTTTACTTCCAGGACAGTTGGTGTCTGTTCCTCCCACCCTGCTTTTCTAAACAACTTCCTCTTGGAGAAGGGATGACACATATGCATGTGCCCTCTTTCCTCCTTTGCCCATGGCAGACATTTCTAATCAATCTTGACATTCCATTTCACTGATCCTCACCTCGACCTCAATCTTCTCTGTTAAGTTTCAGGCATCCACTACCAACACAAAGGAATTGACTTTCCATCCTTTTTCTTTTTTTTTTTTTTTTAGTTTTTTCATTTTTTATTTTGAAATAGGTTTGAACTTACAGAGAAGTTGCAAGAATAATACTGTTTCTCATACACTCCTTATACAGATTCATCAATTTTTACTATTTCTCCACATGATTCAGCATTCTCATTCTCTACACACACATACACTTTTTCTGAACCATCTGAGAATACATTAAATATATCATGTAACTTTATCCCTTAATACTGTAGTGTGTACTTCCTAAAAACAAGGACATTAACCTCTGTAACCACCATACACTTATCAAATTCAGGAAATTTGACTGTGTTACTTTAATCTACAGTCCAGTCCATCCTTTTTCTACAGCAATGTTCCATCTAATGGCGTTTCCAAACCACCCTTTTGCACTGGAAAGGTAATACCATACCTCACCCCATCAATCTGCTGAATGCCGGGCTCATTTGAGAAAAGCCACTTCCTATAATAGAATCTGAATGTGGAGTACTCTGTTAAACCATTTAACCTGACACGTATTAATTAAATACGAACAGAATTTGTCCCGATGTGAATTCATAACACGTTCATCCCATGTGACTTCACCTAAATGTTCGAATTTCCTATGAGAATTTGAGGAGAATTTCAAAACATCTCGTGAGATAAAGGCCATTGCCAAGGGCATTTTGAAAGCAAGTGTACCAATTATGGGTTAAACTAAAAGTGTGAGTCTGAATCTCCCCACCACACAGGTCTGCACGGAGCATCAGTTAAGTTACGTGATGCAGCAAATTACATGAGCTCCAAACTCCAGGGCAGATGTGGCTGCATTATTTATAGTCTGTGTTCAGCATTCCTCACAGACAGAGGCACCCGCTCACCATGACCTGTGTGGGGGCTTCCTGCCTTCCTTTCCCAACTGCAATAAGAAAACAAAACTCCCACAATCAGAACTTGTCACTACCACTTAGATGAGACCCAGAAGCCAGAGTTCCTGGAGGTGGAGATCACAGACTTGGAAAGGACTGTGATAAGACTCAGCATCATCAAAACCCACCCAACACAGAGGCCACCATGACCCAAAAGAAGAAGAAAAAGAAGAAGAAAAAGAAGAAGGGGGGGGGGGGAAAGAAGGTGGACTATTGAGTACCTCACACCACTGGTGGCGCAGTGGTTGAGAGTCCGCCTGCCTATGCAGGGGACACGGGTTCGTGTCCCGGGCCGGGAAGATCCCACATGCCGCGGAGCGGCTGGGCCCGTGAGCCATGGCCGCTGAGCCTGCGCGTCCGGAGCCTGTGCTCCGCAACGCAACGGGAGAGGCCACAGCAGTGGGAGGCCCGCGTACCACAAAAAACAAAAAAAAAAAAAAGAAGGAGAAGGGGAGGAGGAGGAGGAGAAAGCCACTCAACACACTCCCTCTTCTCTGTGGGTTCTACTCAGTAAATCGTGTGCTGATTTTTCTTGTCTTTGCCTCTAGGGAGTTATAATAAAGCTGTAATTTTGCATATGGCCTCGGTTTAGCCACATATGTTCAAATGAAAGATAAACTCTCAAGGAAAAATCATCCTTTTCAAAAGTGAAAGCTTACTTGAAATGTAAATGTTGCTTCAATCCTAACGGAAAGAATTCTTCCGACTCATACTGGAATTCAGTCTGTTCCTCCATGTGGCCTTGGTACCCACACTCTCCACTCCTGTGCCCCAGGCAGACATCACTAATCAATCCTGACTCTCTTTCACTCTGAGGTGGAAAGCAGCCTCGGAACTGCCCTCTACACAGGGCTCCAAGAAGCCACTATCAGTCAGTGAGAATTGGCATGTAAGATAAAAGCTGTTTTGCCATTCCACCATCTAGAATTTATTTGTGTGGCTGCCAGGTGCTCAACTTTGACTACTATGGACCACCTATAATCCCTCTTCCTACTTCCAAACTTGTCTATCACATTCCTTGGCTATTCTCCAACACCCAAGCATCAGACATAGACTGTCAGCAGAGGGACCCAGATCATTCCT
>NW_006797892.1:1558188-1588895 GCF_000442215.2 Lipotes vexillifer | reverse complement strand
TTCCTGCTTTTTCCAAGCTCATCCTTGAATCTATTCAGCCTCATCTTACTCTACTGATAAGATCTCCCCTATCCCTAGACCTGACGTTTCCCCATTGTCCTCTGGTCCCTTGGACTCCTTACATTAGCACTCTCCAACTATCCCCTCACACCCTTGCCCCTGTTGACTTGTCCTAACCCCCTTGGAAAGAAGTCTTTTGACAAAGTCAGCCCATTGCAGAAACACAGTGATGACAACTGAAATTCCAGTTTTTGCAAAGAATCTTCACATCCATGATCTCAGGGGATAATCCAAATCCTTTTGGGAGGCATGGTCCTCTCAAAGACCGTGAGATTTGACAACAAAGAGAAATGGGTCCAAACCTTGTATCTGCCAGTGACCAGCCTGGGGACCTTTAGCATATCACTTCCCCTTCTGAGACTCAATTTCTTCATCTGGAGACTGGAGCAGAACTTACCTCCCAGAGATGTTGTGAAGATTAATGAGATAATGCACTCAAGGTGCTTATCACAATGTCAGGCAATCAGAATAGATGGCTACAGTGGTTTTTAGTTAACAGAACCTGTCTTAGATTTGGGGTCTGAGAAGGGGACCCTAAGATAAGGATTTGAATGCAAACAATGTATTTGTGAGGTGATCCCAGGAAGCACCAGAAGGAAATGAGACAGGGAAGGAAAGGAACCCAATAAAGGATGTGTTTTGAGTAGGTCTCCACTGTGGGCAGCTGGGGCTCCATCCCAAGCGAGACCCTAGGAGATGATGTAGAACATTCCCCCAGAGTTATCCCACCCAAGGGGCGTTTATGCACCAACTCCTGTTCCTATTGGTTGAGGGCTGCTTCTGATGGTGTTATATCCCCCCACTCCTGAAGCCTTGCACACAGGACAAGCATGCTCCTAAGACTGGGGGGAAGCCCTCAGGCACAGCTGCCGGCTCCTTGCAGACAGAAGCTGTTGCCGGGAAGAGTGAGTGGTGGTGGGGGAGAGACCAAAGCCTCTGCCCCAGATACCCAAGGTCACACAGACACCGAGTGGCAGTGCAGCAGGAAAGAAAAAGTATTGTTCCAGGTTCAAATTGTAGCTTCACCACTTGCACAGGTGTAAAATGAAGATATTGATACCTATCTGGTGACGTTTTATGGGGAGTGAGTATGCTCAAGAAATGTGATGGCAACAAAACTGCTCAGTGACCTTCCCTTTTCTCCCCAGCATTCTTCCACTAGAATAGGTGGCCTCCCGGAAGGCAGTGAAACTTGTTTTCTCCATCCACCCACCCACCCATCCATCCATCCATCCATCTAATAGCTACTGAATGAATACCTCCTGGATACAACTCCCACATAGGAGATAGAGATACTCTAGTGAATAGACATGGTCCTGACCCTTCTCCTGGATGAAGATAAACAATCAAATAAGCAATTAAGGACTACAGGTGATGTAAAAGCAGTTTCTACAGCCGTGCTTCTCAAACTTTCATGTGCCTGGTCTCGAATGGGGCTTCAGATTCGATGTTTCCAACATGCTCTCAGCTGATTCTGATGCCGCACAGTTTGAGCAGAGAAACTGCAGAATTCATAGGGGAAGCAAAGGAGGAATTCATTCATTCATTCATTCATTCACTCATTCATTGCCTACTCATCAAGTTATCTAGACATTGGTTTCCTCTGCTTCTGGAAAGAGGAAGAAGCTATGACGCTCATGAGCTGGAAAGGATCGTTCAAGATGGTTTAATCCAGATGCATAGGAAGGTGACTCTCTCTTACCATCCCCAAGTAAGAGCCGTCTAGGGTCTTCATGAAGCGGTAGAAACACCTCCCCTCTCTGGATACTTGAGTGGCCAAGAAATTTTTCCATGGCCCCAGGTCTTGCATGGGGGTGAGTAGAGGAAACTTTATAAGACTAACACGCCTCCTGTAAGATCGGAGTAATCTCTTGCCTGCACCTGTGGGACCAGAATCAGAATGCAAGCTCAGTACAAAGTGGACATGCACTGAGGCTGCAGCAACTGAATAAGCCGGGTAATGAGGGGAGCAGACTTCACCATGCAGATTTCCAATCCATCCCCTATATCTTTTTTCCAGAGAAACTTTCTAGTTCCTTCCCTTTTTTTGAACACATCCATCTAATTAAGCCTAAAAGAGCTGGCTGGAAGTGCATTCAAATGGGGTGAGATTTTAGTTGAAGCTCCCTGAACCTAAATATAATAACAGGAGCAGAGAATCTGCCCTGAACAGGCTGCAGAGACCTCTAGGGTCAGTGAAGATTTTCAATAAGCAATGTGTGTATTGTAATTAAACATTTCATCGTATAAGATTATGACGCAATTTGTGGGAGAATAGGGGATGACACCGAGAATCCTGTACTCTTAGAAGAAATCCCCTCCTTTTGTTTTTGCTCAAATTAGCTTGAATAGGTTTCTATGTCTTGCAACTAGAAGACTCTTGATTAAGAGACGGGTTTCCAGATGGTCCAGGCCAGGCAATGTTCCCAGCTCAATGGACATTTATTAATGAATGAATGAGTAACACTGTAACCCCAAAGAAAGTAATTATGTGAAATTTTTGGTATCAGCAAGACACAAAGGAGGTCCTCCCTCACCCTCAATATCTTACTCTGCTGGTACTGCCCAGCCTCTGGCAAAAGGAAGATTACAAATTCAGCACTGGCAAAAGGTGAGGAGAATCTGATGTTTGGAAAGATCTCTGAATCCAAAGATGTGAGTCTGGGTTTTAGTCTCTGCTGCAATACCCAGTGACCAAATGACCTTAAATAAATGACTCAATTCTCAGGGACTTCTCCGGCAGTCCAGTGGTTAAGATTCTGCCTTCCAATGCAAGGGGCACGGGTTCAATCCCTGATCTGGGAACTAAGATCCCACATGCCGTGGGGTATGGCCAAAAATTTTTTTTAAAAAAAGACTCAATCCTCAATTTTTCCTGTCCTAACATGGATCTGTAGTAGAAATGTGTTGGCTGCCTGTTCAGCATCTGCACCCACTGCCTTCTCCCTAACAGCATCAATATCCTTTATGGGAAATTGACTCCAAGCCAATCAGCATTTTTAGAGCCCCCTCAAGCCACTGTCCCCAGTTCAGGAGTGGGCATGTGACCTCTGCAGGTGCAACTGAGGTGAACCTCCAGGCTCCTGCATGCAATGTGGAAACAAAAACACCTTCTGCTCTGTGGATGTGAATGAGAAAGCATAAAGTATTGTTTGTTGTAACCATATTGCAATCAAGAAAGAAGCCAGACTGAGAATGAATCTGACTTGCAAAATAACTGAAAAAAAAAAGACAGAGAAATTAAGTCATAGTAATGATCGCACGGCACCCAAAACTGTTTCTTCCTCTGGGTGTTTCAGTTCTATGTCAGTAAGTTCCCTTTATTTTTATGTCCGTTGGAGTTGAGCTTTCTGTTACTTGAAAATGAATGCATCCATCCATGGATTCCCAATTTTTTCAAGTGTCCTTATACATCACAGGATGGTTTGTAATGTCTGGACCACAATCATATGATTTATATGAAAGGACTTTGTAAATCCTAAAGTCCTGTAGAAAGTAAGTGAGGGTTGCTATTGCCCTGAAGACATCTGGAAGGAAAAGAGTTAATCTTTCCCCTGAGACCCAAAAGATAATTTAGTTCAATGTAATGAAAGAGGCAGAATGAAGGATTCATTTTGATAACAATTGGCTTTGAGAAGCAAAAGCCAATTATTCGAAGCTTACTGCTTATTTATTTGGTTCTGTTTAAGAGGATCCAGCAGGCTGAGCAGGATTTGCTCTAACTGGATTGGTTCAGAGAGAGCTGGGAAGCAGCAAGTTCACTCTCGGGAAAATTCCATCTCCGTATACAAGTTGGAGGAGGCAATCAGGAATTCCGGCTCCTGAGAGATCCCCCCCGCCCCCCACCCACACCCCGGGGGAGGATCCACCACCCCTGCTGTTCAGGGAAGCTCTGGTGTGAGGATGGTTCAGAAAAGCCCGTGGGGGTGGGCTTGCTGTTGGTCTTTCTATCGGTGGAAAGGACTCTGGTTCAAATCCACACTCTGTCACTAAACCTGCACGACCTTGGACATCTCCAAACCTCAGTTTCTTCACCTGCAGAATGGGAATGATAGCGCTTGCTCTGAGCCACATCATGGGATGTGTTAGCAAGAAGTGGGTGCAATTCCATCCTTCTTGCCATTCTATGGGAAAGGAAAGTGACAGGCAAGACCTAGAAAAAAAAATTAATGGGGGAAGTGAGGGATGCAGGTGACAACCGCGTGGATTTTACATTACACCTTGGAAAAAACTTCTGCCAGTGCCTCTTATCTTGTCATATAGGCATTTGACAATCATTTCACAAAAATCCACTGAGTTCCTATGATATTGCCAGGCACTGGGTACAAACAGAAACAAGATGGAAGAGACCCTGCCCTCATAGATCTTACATTCTAGAAAGGAAAAAACAAGCAATAAATATATACACAAATAAAAAATATTATCTCATCTCTGGAAACTGTCCTTGCTCAAAACTCATCTCTGAAACACGCCGCCCTATTTAATACGTAATCCCGCCCACCCCACTGGTATCCCAATCCCCTGCTTTTTTCTCCATAGTTCCTAACTCCTTCTAACATACCAGATAGTTTATCCACACATATATGGTATATTTTCTGTCTCTCCTGTGAGAACATAAGCTCCATGAAGGTGAGAATTATTGTTTGTTGTTTTTTTTCACCAATGTAGCCCAAGTTCCTAGAACAATCCCTGGCACATAGTAGATGCTCAGTAAATGTTTATTGACTGCAAAGGTGCTACAGAAAAATAATGCAGAGTAATGGGATGGAGAGTGATGGGACAGAAGTGGGATTGGGGGCTTCATTTAGATAAAAGTCCAAGAAGGCGTCTCTGAGGAGGTGTCCCTTCAGTTGAGAGCTGCCTGGTGAGAAGCATGCAGCAGATACGAAGACCTTGGGAAAGCATCCCAGGCAGTGAACATGGCATGTGCAAAGGCCCTGAGGCAGCGAGGAGCTTGTGTGTTGAAGGGCTAGAAAGCCAAAGAGGCTGAGGAAGGAGGGAGAGGGGAGAGTGGTGGGAGACAGGGCTGGAGAGGTACAGGGGGTACACAAATTTCAAACCCTGCTAGTTGAACATTCTACAAATTCTCCACTGAATTGCAAAGAGTTATAAGCCACACACATGCTTATCAAAGTGCCTGGGATATAAAGAGGAGGTTCTTTGAGAAATACTTATTAGTCCAATTGACTCTCCTTTTTGCAATGGCCAGTTGGCTGAAGAATCAAAGGATATTTAGCCTTTCAAAGAAATGACCCAGGTAAGTTATGGCAATCTCCATCTTCACATAACTAAAGGGCAGTTGTGGAGAAAGGGGAACAGAATTGTTCCAGGTGGAAAGGAAGTTCAATGGGTAGAGGCCACACGGAGAGAAATCCCAGCCCAGTATGAGATGAACTTCCTTACAAACTCCACAATGGTGAAATTGGGGTAGTGAGTTTCCCACCACTGGAAAAGTTCAAGCCGAGGTTGAACTTCCACTTGGTAGGAATGCTTAGAAGGAGCCCAGGCACTGGGTAGACTAGATAACCTCCCAGGCATGCAATTTGATGACTTTATGATAATCTCTTAATCTTGCCATCCAAACACACTAGTGTTTGATCTTGCCTTTGTTTACAAACCCCATCGGTAAAATCCTCACAGAACGCACCTACCAATAAGGTAGCAAAGACTGGAATGCATAATAAGGGATGAATGCACCCATCCTTTGTTCAATAACACAATATTTCTCTTGAATAACGCATGAGCTGCTTTTCATTTCGGAAATGAAAGAGTCTATAATCCCACTGTGTGTCAAGCAAATATTTTTAAACATTTATAAACGGGAGGCAAAGACGGTGGTAAGAAGCTTAAGGACAGCAGAAACATGCATAGCTGAGAGCCAGCACCGGCGGGGGGCTTCCATTAAATCCCCCACTGTTGGGGTCCCCAAAGTCATGCAAGCAAAGACAAGAATCCAGGTCAAGACACCCACTCTACAGGGCTTTCCCCAGGCCATGCTGACTTCCAGTCTCCAAAGAGGACTGGAAGAGGACAGTCGAGGACCAGCCCTAAAGTTCAGTGCTTTGCTCCCAAATTATTTTAAACTCGTGCTTGCGTCTGAGGGGTGGGTAAATTCATGGGGAGAGTGCCAGAGCTGCAGTGCCTACTTGATGCCCCCTTATTTGCTAGTATTGGAACATAGATCCAGCCCTCAGCCAAAGAAGTATATCTCCCAGGCTCCCTTGCCAGGTATGACCCCGTGAGATGCAAACAGATAAGTCAGGGAATGGAGACAGGGGACTCCCCTACGAAGTCGACTCCCCTACGACGTGCCCCCCTTTGCTCTTTCCATCCTCCCCTTTTCCTGGTCCACAGGGATGGACCACTCTGATGGATGGTAGGCATCAACCCCAACCTAACCCCATGGGAGAAGGGCGTTGCCAAAAGAAGAATGATTGTTTAACAAGGTCAGTGTAACAGACGTCCCCTCTGTGTGGCCAGGCCTGGGAAGATGCAGAGAAAGTGAGGGTGGATCTGTTTGGATTTATGAATGAGATGGGGAAGAACATTCCAGAGGGTGTGGCCACAACACCGGGCCTAGGCATGGAGGTGGGAAATGCCTGTGAGCAGGAGGCCAGAGGCAGGTAACGGCCAGATCATGCAACGTCTCTAACACCAAAGAGTTTCCATCTCTCCTTGGCTGCTTTCTCACGCTAATGACACTGTGGTCCCATCTGAAAGCACTGGGGCCACTTGAATGTTCTCCATTCGAAGAGGAAAATGACAGGTGATGACGTCGTCGTCGTTCTTTGGCTTCCAAGGCCAATGGAGAGTGATGCTTTTTACTTTGAATATTCTCTTAGTGAATCTCTTTCTGTTCCATTTTAGAAGATGTCAGCAAGATGGGTGGAGTAGCAGTTGGAAATAGGGTGAAAGAAAGAAAGAAAGACAGAAGAGAGAGAGAGAGAGAGAGAGAGAGAGGAAGGAAAGGAGGGAGGGAGGGCGAAGATGGGAGGGAGGGAGGGACACAATAACAGCTGACATGGAAGCCTTAAGCTAAGCACTTGTCTGACCTGCAGTTCGTTCATTCCTTATGACAATGCTATAGGGAAGGTAGGACTATTCTAGCTCTTTTATCGCAGAGAAAACAGGTTCTGCGAGGCTATGGATTAACTGAGAGTGCACAGGCGAGGCTGGAGAGCTGGGCTGCAAACTCAGCTCTGCCTCACACTGTAATAGCCAGTTCTTCTAACCACATGCCTCTCTCTAGATCTCTAACTTCTGTGCGTGACCAGAATAGCTACGTTCAAGGAGAGAAACAAGGAGAAGATGATTGAGTTGGCCAGAGAGAGGACAACTCATCTCCCATGAGCCACAGAGTATTATAAATCCAGACTTGCTGATTTCCTGCCCTCTACTGCCTCTGAATCAAAGTTTATGGTCCCATTTTGCAGATGAGAAAGCTGAGGCCAGACAGTGTTAAGCCACTTGGAGTCCATATCCAAGTCCATTGTTCTCTTTCCTGCACCCCAGCTGCTCCCCACACTGGCCTAGCGCACGTGACCCAACTCCCCAAAGCTATGGGTGGTGTTTATTCTCTGCCTGGCGGTTCCTGAGCGCTAGTCGGAGGCCAGGTGCATGGACCAAAGGTGCACACAGATTGATCAGCCCGGAGCTGGTGAGGCTTCCGTGCCGAGGGAGGAAGCCCTTCCTCCCTGCTGGCTTCATCAGTCACGATGCTACAGTGCGCAGTGGCACCCCAGGAAGCGAGGCCTCCTTAGCAGGGGGAAGCCGCAGCCGGTGCCTCAAGCGTTGGCTGCAGAGCGAGCTGGTTGCAGCAGCTGGTTATCCTCCTGACTGCCCTGTCCACAACCTTGTCATCTCAAGACTTTTTCTCTTCCTTTCTAGAAAGTTCAACAGGCCCCCAGAAACTGTTCCCCCTGACAGCTCAGGATACAATTAGGACTGGAGACACCCTGGGTGTAGATCTTACTGCTGAGATAATACGACAACTTCCAAATGTTGAGCCCCAACCTCTGCCCCAGGCTACCTTCTAGACATGGGTAGGGAGGAGAAGTTAAGTTTCGAGAACTGGGGTCCAGCGGAAAGGAGATAAAGAGAGCGCTGGAATCCACTGAGCCTATTCTTCAGCTGCTAAGGTAATACCTTGATAGAATGAGTCAGGTGCTTTTCAACCCTGTGTTATTTAATCCTCTCAGCCTATCCTATGATGGTGACGTCATGCCCATTTAACAGACAGAGAAACTGAGGCCACCTGACTTGTTTATGACCATACAACCGTGAAACAGCAGAGCCAGGATTCAAGCTCAGGTCTGTTTTAGGCCAACATCTTTTCTCTCTCTCCCTTTCCCTTTCTCTCTCTCTCCCCATTGCCACACTGGAGGAGTTTAGTGAGTTACCATCCAGGTACACTGCCAGGTACCTCCAAGGTACTTAGTAAGCATTACTTAGCTAAGCAGCTGAGGAAATTTCCACATCTGTGTTTCCCAAGTAAAATGCCTTATGATGGTACAATAACTTTCTGTTTCCAAAGCACTTTCACGTGTCTGAGAAGCTGGCTACTCAAAGTAGCGACCAGGAACCAACAGCACAGGCATCACCATATACTTGTTCGATAGCCATGCAGAGTCTCGGGCCCCACCCCAGACCCACTCACTCAGCATCTGCATTGTAACAAGACCCCATATGATCTCGGGCACGAACTTAGAACCCTTGATCCAATCAGCCAAGGAGAACGTCCTTGTTAGAACCAGAGCCGTTAAGTGACTTACCTGAAGACACACAGAAAACAGCAGGCCCTGAGTTTGCACGCCCACCCCTCACTGCCCTGCTGGCCTCCTGAGCTCCGTTTCATTAAGAAACTGGCTCCCCTACTTGAGTCCAAGCTCCCATTCACGTCTTCCAAGTAGAAGCAAGCCAAGTTGTGGGGGACACTCAACTAGTCTCGTTAGCCATCAATGAGATAAAACAAAGGGTGGCACTTAGGATACAGTGACGGAGCCTATCCCACAAGACAGGCAGGGGGTTGGTCATTAAAAACAGCTTCTGCATTTCAGGATCGGATTGTGTATAAGGTATGTATCATAGCAACAGGGAGATGGGCTGCGTCAGCATTTCTCTCTCGGAACCAGCTTTTTCCAGGGATTATAATGAACCCAGCACGTGGCAAACGCAAACTCACCCTGTCGTTCACTGCAGACAGTGCCTAGGGTTCAGTGACTTGTGGATGTTCATCTGCAGAGTATGGATAAGCAGAATTTTTTTTTCCATTTTAGTCTTTTTCTATTTGCAAACAGAAAAGAATAACTCAGGGAACATTTTAAGTGGAACGAGAAGTCTTGTGAGTGATTTTGAGTTTTACTGCTGCTTGGAAATCAGTCACAGGATTTTCAGCGTTTATGATGTTGACTTGGCTGTGGGTCAGGCAATGCATTTGCAGCTTCAAACTGAATCGGAGAAAGGAAACACCAGCGATGAGCCTCGTGCTTTATTTTCATACCTGAAATCAACCCTCCCAGTGATGTCTCCTTTTTTCAGATGAGGAAACTGAGGGTCAGAGAGGATAAGCAATTTTTCTCAAGGTCACACAGCTAATGGGCTGGAATACGAGGCCAGGTCAACATGACTGTAAAGCCCAAGTTTTTTCCTTTGCACCACAGAGCCTTGTGCTTTCAAAGCACTTATCAATGTTTGGTTTAATTAATTATTCCATGTGTATTCAGCAAGTGGCCTTGCAAGAAGAACAAGAGACAGCCTTTGTTTCCTCGTCCGCTGTACTATGTACCATCTATTGACTGCCTTCTGGGTGCCAAATCCTGGAAGGGCCTTTGCCTAAAAGCTCATAAATCCAGAGATAATAAGTACCTGTACATGTGTGCCACCTCCCCTCCATCACCCGTGGCAGACAGTCATAAACGACTAAGTCATTCTTTTCCTCTGTACCCAGACACAGCCTCAGAATCTTTCTTAACACCATGCTACAGGAAGCCACTGACAAACAAATCTGAGTTATTGTAAGAGGCTTAACCAGATGTGCTGGGGCCAGTTCATAGTCGCTCATAAGAGCAAACTGTGCATATTACTTCCCAATTCCATAACGGGATTTCTTCAATCTGTTTATCCAGGGCTCAGAAGTTTGTTTAAGGTGGGGATTTTTACTCAGATTTTAGCAGCCACTCATACACAGTGTGACTACTGAATACCACAATCCTTTTTTCCACAAACACTTATGAACACCTACTAATAAATCCAGAAATGCCCTTTGCAACCAGGGTCTAGCAGGTGTGATGGAGTGGTGACGGGGAAGAGGGGGGGACAGCAAATGAAGCTTAATAATAATAATATCTAACATCAGTTAAGCAGCTGTTATGTGTCACCTACTGTTCCAAGTACTCATACACTTATTATCTCATTTAACCCTCAACATCACTGTAAGACTAATACTGTTATCATCATCCCATTCTTTAGAAGGGAAACTGATGCAGAGAGAAGTAAAGCAAACTGCCCAAGAACACACAGCAAGTAAGAGGCAGAGGAGGATGCAAATCTAGATGCCTCGCTTTAGAGTCCATGCTCTTAAGCACTTGACAGAAGAGGGTTTGCCCGAACTGGGTTTTGAGAGATGAGTAGGAGTTTATTTGATCAAGGAAGGGAACATGGAAGACTTCTGAGCTCAGAGGCAGAAAAGTGCATGTCCATTTTGGGGGCACTCTGGTACTTTGTTTTTGTTTTTGTTTTTGTTTTGCGGTACGCGGGCCTCTCACTGTTGTGGCCTCTCCCGTTGCGGAGCACAGGCTTCAGACGCGCAGGCTCAGCAACCATGGCTCACGGGCCCAGCCGCTCCACGGCACGTGGGATCTTCCCGGACCGGGGCACGAACCTGTGTCCCCTGCATCGGCAGGCGGACTCTCAACCACTGCGCCACCAGGGAAGCCCTGGTACTTTAGATAAAAGAGAGAAGGGAATGGATGCTGAGCGTCCCGAACACAATAATCCTGATGCCAGCAGACACTACATACCACTCAACATGTACCGGGCACTGCTCTAAGTGATGTGTATGCTGACTCATTGACCTCCACAACAATGCTGGCTGGGGTCTATGCATTTCCTCATCTTACAGTCAACCAAAGACCACCAGAAACACACCTGCAGTTAGAAGGTTGGCCTGACTGACTCATTGCAATGAGGGAGAACACACACCACCGGGAAACATAAGGTACGTCTGTAACAAGGTGTTAGAAAGGATTTATTATAGGATTCAGGCTCATGTTGGGTGATTTTGGGAAGAGGTTAAGGAAGGGGGGCTTTATTCTGGATTGGCAGTATCAGGAAGTGAAAGTAGTTCTATGACAATTTTAATAAGTCTCATCAGAAGATGGCAGGGATGAACTGAGACTTAAGCTGATCAGCAAAGAAACATCAGTCCCTCAGGTCAGCCAGGATAAGGGATTGTTTGGTCATTTTTGTGATCTGGACAGTGCTCACGTTTTGTCTGTGTTTAGACATGATTACAAAGTGGTCTTGTTTTTGTCTTGACCCATTATGGTTACAGAGGTTCCTTTTCTTTTTTTGTAATTCATTAATGTATTTTATTGAGATGCTCCTGACATATAACATCATGTGAGTTTAAGATGTACAGCAGTGTTGGTGTGATACGTGTATATGTTGCAATATGATTGTCACTGTAGTGTGAGCTAACACCTCTACCAGGTTGCGTAATGATCAGTTCTTTTTTGTAGTGAGAACAATCAAGATCTAGTCTCTTAGCAACTGTGAAGTTTATGATACAGTATTGTTGGCTGTAATCACTGTACTGTGTGTTAGATCTCCGGAACTTATTTATCTACTCATTGCAAGCGTGTATCCTTAAACAGCATCTCCCCAATTCCCCCTCCCCCAGCCCCTGGTAACCACCATTCTACTCTCTGTTTTTACAAGTCACAGAAGGCCCTTGTCTGACGCTGACATCCTGTGAAATTGTTCATGCTCAAGCAAGCACACCAGGGTCTAGCTGTGAGCCGGGCCAGCCCCAGGTAACCCAACATTTGCTTATAGTACAGGTCAGCTCCTGGATGTCAGGGGCCGCTTTTCTCTTTCTCAGAACTTGCCCCAAATCACATAGCTGGTTAAATAATGGAGCTAGGACAAAAGTGCAGGCAGCCTGCCTCTAGAGTGTTTGGTTTAAACCACTGCATCCCCTTGCTTCTCTTCCTTGATGTTGCAGGATCCCAAGAACTATGACAGAAGGAGGGGAACACATTTCCTAAGCGTCTACTCTCATCAGGCACTGACACAGGTCCTTTCAACTCTTTAAAATCATCCACCCTTGTGTTAGTTTCCTAGGGCCACCATAACAAAGCACCCCAAACTGGGCAGCTTAAAACAATAGAAATGTATTCTCCCACAGTTCTGGAGACCAGAGGTCAGAAATCAAGGTGTTATTAGGGTCTTGTACCCGCTGAAGCCTGTAGGGGAAAATCCTTCCTGCCTCTTCCAGCTCCTGGCGGCCCTGGGTATTCCTTGGCTTGTGACAGCATCACTCCAGGCTCTGCCTCAGTCTTCACGTGGCTGCCTCCCCTCATGTTTCTGTGTGTCTTCTCCTCTTATAAGGACACTAGTCATTGGATTAAGGGCCCACCCTACTCCAGTATGACCTCATCTTAACCTGATCACATCTGCACAGACCCTATTTCCTAATAAGGTCAGATTCACAGGCACCAGCGTTAGGATTTCAGCGTATCTCTTTGCGGCTTACAATTTAACTTGTAACAACCCTCGAACAATGCTCTCCATTTCACAAAATCAGGTTTGGAGTCTCAGAGAGGTTTAGTAACTTGGGCAAGGTCACACAACTAGGACATAGCGGAGCCAGGATTCAAGCCCCAAGACCTTCACTCCTCACCCACCGCCTCAATATCTCAGAAAACCGCACCCCTGGAAGTGAGACGTGGTGGGGACGGAAGGCGAGGAGGCACCTCCTTCCAAGGACTGAGAGTTTGTTTTATTTTCTTTTGTTTCTTAAGAGTTTCCCCGCAGGAGAACAGTGTGGACCCAGTAGGAAATAGGCCGGCACAGACACACCCTGGGCACCAGCAAGTCCCCAGCACAGCCCCGAGCTGTACAAGAAGGAAGCCTTGACGGAGCAGCCTGACACTGAGAAACCGCCGGCCCGCTTTTCCAAAGATTCCCAGAGCTCGCGTTTCCTTCATTTATACAATTCAGTTAGGAATCCTGAAATGTGTAAACCTTGGCATTCTTACTGCACCATAAAAGAAACAAAGTATTAAATGCTTTAAATGCATTTCCTTAAATATTGGCACTTTAGGGACTTCCCTGGTGGCTCAGTGGTTAAGAATCTGCCTGCCAATGCAGGGAACACGGGTTTGAGCCCTGGTCCGGGAAAATCCCACATGCCGCGGAGCAACTAAGCCTGTGCGCCACAACTACTGAGCCTGTGCTCTAGAGCCCACCAGCCACAACTACTGAAGTCCGCACACCTAGAGCCCGTGCTCCGCAACAAGAGAAGCCACTGCAATGAGAAGCCCACGCACCGCAACTAGAGAAAGCCCACACGCAGCAAGGAAGACCCAACACAGCCATAAATAAATAAATAAATAAATAAATTTAAAATATATATATATATTGGCACTTTAGTTTCCATTCGCTTCCAATATGACAGGCAATCTTTTATGATGACTCCTCTGAGGATGACAGATCCCATCACTCCAGGGAGGCCATTGCGTCGGGTGTCGGGGAGTCACTGGGATTCCAGGGAGAGGGCACAGAGGATCAGCGTAATTCTAATTATTATGATAACAACGGTTTTCTCTGCTGTCGTTCCCTATTCCTTCTCAGCTCCCCATCTCCCTTCCCCGACCCTGCTCACGGCTGCTGCGGCCAAATTCAGTAAAACCCCATTTTCCTCTTGCTGTTTTCCTGCCTACAGAGATTGATCCCAAACGTCTGTCCCACCATGAGAGAGACCAAGATGGCTGATAGGGAGACACAGCCACGATAAAGCATCCAGCAAAAAAGAATAAGGCAAGCGAAGCTTGCTGATGGCTGATAGGGAGACCAAGATGGCTGATAGGGAGACACAGCCACGATGAAGCATCCAGCAAAAAAGAATAAGGCAAGCAAAGCTTTAATACATCATTGAGTGTAATGCCTCCCTTCAAGCCCCTGCATTGGCCCCTCCAGGTTGTACGACCTTGGACAGGTCATCCAGCCTCCTGGAGCTTCGGTTTTCTCATCTCTAGAAGGGCGGTGACGGCGCCTGCCTTGGAGTTCGATGAGCTCACTCATACAAAGGGCTCCACGTGGCATCTGGCACACAACCAACATCCACTCGACACCAGCTCCCTTTCTCAATGACTGAAAGCCGAAGCATGGGATCACTCCAGCCAGGAAGCAAACACAGATCGTGTAATTAATCTCCACCACTGCATCTCGGCAGCCCTCGGTTCCAGTCCATTCTGTCTCCTGCCTACAAACAGGTGACTCACCTGGGGCAGAAGAGCTGCACTGGGACATGGTAAGCTGGCCTGGCTTCTGCTACAGCCCTGGCAGGAAGTCCAGCTCATCAATACGGGGCCACGATGCGTGCCTCAAGATGCCCTGATCTCCTTTAGAGTTCCCATGCAGTATAGTATGATGATTAGGAGTCTCCTTGCCATGTTCAAATCCCAGCCCCACCACTTGCAAGCTGTAGGACTGTAGCAAGTCACATGGTTTCTCTGGGCCCTCGTGGACCAAATTAAGTACACGGTGAGAGCTGCGCTAATACAGTAGCCACCGGTCAACCCTGGCTCTTTACACTTTAACTCATTAAAATTAAAGAAAATTTGAAACCCTATCCCTCAGTCAAGATAGCCACATTTAAGCGCTCGATGGCTATGTGCGGTTAGTGGCTACCCTATTGGATAGCACAGATAGGGAATGTTTTCATCATGGCAGAAAGTTCTACTGGGCAGAAAGTTCACAGTCTTAGGTTATTGTGAGGTTGAAGTCAATTGATGAATATATGGTGCTTAGCATACATCTGGCAGATAGGAAGTGCTCAGTACAATGGAGCTATGGTGCTATTAGATCACTTAATCCTGTCTAAGGGGGGGGCAGCGTTGCCCCCACTTAGCAGATGAGAAAGCTGAGGCTCAGAGAAATGAAAATAACTCGTTGAAGTTTTTGCAGCCAGTAAGTAGTAAAGCCAGATTTAAACCCTGATGTGGGGACTGCCCTGGTAGCATGGAGGTTAAGAATCCGCCTGCCAATGCAGGGGACATGGGTTCGAGCCCTGGTCCAGGAAGATCCCACATGCCGTGGAGCAACTATGCCCGCGTGCCACGACTACTGAGCCTGTGCTCTACAGCCCATGAGCCACAACTACTGAGGCCACATGCCACAACTACTGAAGCCCACACACCTAGAGCCTGTGCTCCACACCAAGAGAAGCCACCGCAATGAGAAGCCCGTGCACCACAACGAAGAGTAGCCCCTGCTCGCTGCAACTAGAGAAAGCCCGCACGCAGCAATGAAGATAAATAGGAAATAATTAATTAATTTTTTTAAAAACCCTGATGTGTATGATTTCAAAAGCAGTGTGTTTTCCATGGGGCTATGGACCTCTGTGCAATGGGAGGAGAGACTGGAGAGAAGGGTGGCAGTGATGCAAAATGCAAAAAAACCACAGCTGAATCCTCAGAATCCAAGAGAATACAGTCCACACGGCCTCAGAGAAGAGAAACCTAACACCACCCCCCTCCCCAGGACGTTTGGCCTCAGTAATAGGACCTTGGGCTGGTCCCAGCCCCTCTCTAAGCCTCAATTTCCTCTTCTGTAAAATGGGTTGTTTTGAGGATAAAGTGGGACAACACATTTCCAACCAGAGTAGGTATTTCAAGAAGGGTTTTTTGAATCTGTAGTATGACAACCAAGGAGCTGAATTTTAAGGACCACCTTTGGGTCTGGTCCTACCCAAGAGAGCCACATTGGCTTTTTGACTGTCTGTAAGAATCAGAAAGTGGTCAGGTCTGTGCTCTCCAGGAAACAGAAAAGTTCACTGCCTCTTGGAGCCCGGCCCTTTAATTTGTTAATCTTTGTAAATCAAGGTTCCAGAGCTTTGCAAAGATGCGGAACCATCCAAGCTCTCTACAGAAACAATTCCTTGATTAAAATCTGACAGCTTAATTAATTACTGCTTAATAGCTCAACCTTAATTATACTCGACACCATTATTTGATAATATTCATAGATTTCCCACGTGGCTACACAATCATGTCTTTTATCAACTGATTACAAATGCCTGAACTTGACCTCCATCCTCTGGAAGACAACCGAACATGAAAGACTTCAGTTAATACTAATGCCGACCTCACCAAGGCCAGCTCCCAATCTAGAATTCTCTGATTAGAAAGTTCTTCGAGAATCCACCAGAAAGAGTTCTCACCACATGGTTTATTCCCTTTCCACCTCAACACTTTTGCAAGTTTTAGAAAGTATTAAATAATATCACTGGAGCTTATTTTCACCTGAATAAGATACTCATAGCTTTTATTTTTAACCAAGAGAATGGGTTGGTTTCTAAATGAGGTGAGAGTCGCTGAAATTCTTCAGATGTGGTGGGAGAGTTGTGAGAGTTACCATAGAAGCAAAGGAAAAAATATGAGCCTTGAAGCCATGATGACCTGAGCTTGAATCTTAGGTCCTTTTTTTTTTTAATTTTTTCTTTTTGGCTGCATCGGGCGGTGTGTGGGATCTTAATTCCCCAACCAGGCATCAAACCCACGCCCCCTGCAGTAGAAGGGCAGAGTCTTAACCACTGGACTGCCAGGGAAGTCCCAGAATCTTAGGTACTTTTGAGCTGTGTGATCTTGGTTCAGTTTCTTCACCTCCCTGATCCTTCATTTTGTGAAATTTTTGTAAAATGAACCTCTTCATTTATAAAATGGGAACAATAATTCCTAATCCTTGTGTTACCAAGTCGGGTCCCGTTGCTCATTGCTTACATTACTCTCAGGTTGTTGATGTCAAGTTTAAGGGGATGGGGAAGTGCCTGGCATATAGTAGGTGCTCAATAAGTGTCACACAGGAAGCCAGCGACTGTTGCAGAACTCTGCTTTGTCCAGTTGCCCATGGAGGCCACTCAGTGGGAGGAAGGGGTTGTATCTCTGTATTTGGGGGCTTCTGGGGAATCAGCAAATAGAAGGGCTGTCGGAGCTGATAACACCATTAGATTCTGTCACATAAGCCAGCCTCTCCATGGATATGTCTTTCTTTGTGAGGGGTGATGTCTTTGTGAGGGGTGGCCTCAAACCTTCCCAGAAGTTTCCAGAACTGTTTCATGAGCTGTGTCCTGGCCCAGAGGAGAAAGCCTACACTTTGAGTTGAGATACCAAGCCTCCAGGCATGGATTTGTGTCCGGTGGCATTAAGCAAGTCCCTTACCTCCCGGAACTGAGTTTTCTCAATTGTAAAAGACACCAGCCCCTTCTTTCCAAAGACCTGCTCCTATTATAGAACCATCTGGAGTGTTTTTTGTCTTTTTGGGGTTTTTTGCCATGTCATGTGGTATGTGGGATCTTAGTTCCGTGACCAGGTATTGAACCTGCACCCCATGCATTGGAAGCTCAAAGTCTTAACCACTGGACCTCCAGGGAAGTCCCTGGTATGTATATTTAAATTGAAATATTGAATATATTATATATGATACACACACACACACACACACACACACACACACACACACAAACCAGGTAGTGACTATTTTGACATAGGAACTTTTTTTATATACTGATTTCTGGGCCTCAACCCCAAAGACATTGATTCCATGGGTCTGCAGTGATTTCCAACAGTCTGTTCAATTTTCCAAGGAATTCTGATGGGCAACCAGATTGGGGAACAAACAGGGCTGCCAACTTCTGTTTTCCCATCCAACTGGAAATATTGGCTCTGATTCTTTGCCTAAATCAGGAGACCCGTGTTAGTCCCCTTCTTTCCCTCAACTCACAGTATCTGCCAAGTGAGTGAGATAAGGAGATAAACTAAGATGCTGAAAAGGGCAGGGAAGGATTTACCCACAATCCCCCACTCCCTGGGCTCTGCGACTACTCAACTCTATAGATTCCTGTTGCTGCTTCCAATTACTCTCAGTATTAACCACACTCATCATTGACACAATGGAAAGTCTACCCAACACACTGGCCATTTCCATAAATTAGATTGCTCTCATCAGTGGGGGATTTTTGTTTCTCCCCAATATTATTTCCCATTAATTTCGAAAAGCATTTTCGCTGGATTTTTTTCCCCATTATTTTCCCAGCATGGACCTAATAGCGACCAAGAAGTACTTTCAAAATCCCATTAACTTTATCTAATGGAAATTCTCACAATATCACAATTGCCAAAGGTCTTTTTTATTCTGGGGGAGCTTTTAGATGTTCTTTGGGGCAGGCACAGAGGGCCGAGGAAATCTTTCACCTCTACATCCTCGGAGAGCTTGGCACGCTTGGCTAAGTATAGAACTGCTCATTCCTAATTTGTTTCTCTGGGTGAATATTGATTTGACTGTTGTATCTCACAAATGCACGCCAACCTCCAGCAACACAGGGCACTGAGGGTTTTTGTTTAATATTCAACTTGGAGCAACTCGAGTGCTTACAGTTTTTTCTTTGTTTTGATCACTCCACCTGTGGCTCCCCCAGATGTCTGAGTTAAGAACATTGTATACAGAAAAGTCATTGTCGTGGCTGTTAAATAATACAGGACCAATTTTCCTTGCTCTGCTGGGTATCTTTATGATCCCCTAGAGGTCAAGCTTAGAGAAACTTCCAAACGGAGCTGCTCATTTGGACCTGGGCAAATTCAGTGGCCACTCTTATTAAGTAGCAAACCTGTCAAGGTCTGCATTTCCAATATATTTGTTCTTTTGTGCTTTTGTGCTGGTTAAGTCAACACTCAGGGGCACCTAATATTGCTTTTTCCCCCCTTTTTCAGCATTCTCCTTATTTATGGGGAAGCCTTCTATGCTGCATGTTGGAGAGAACCTCTATGGTTCTGAGCAATATCTCTGGTGCCTAGATGTTTGTAATCCTTTGATTTGAATGAAGGTTTTTAAATGATAATTATTAGGGGCAATGTTCTATTTTAAGAATCCAAGAATGTATAAAAAGAACATAAGATTCTAAGGGCAAGCATGTTTGATTGAGGGGGAGGGGGGAATCCCTTGGATACTAGTTTCTCCCCTCTTTCCTGTTAATACCCCATTGCTTATTGTGATAGCTGGGTTGTCAAGGTGATGGGAGTGATTTAGCAAAGATGTCACAGTGAAAAGGCATTGCCTATCCTCCTGGGGCAACTGGGAGGCATTAAGAGGACAGTAAGTTTCCTAAGATTTTGCAAAACTGATGGGATCCCTATTTTGTTTTATCACCTAGGGACCCCAGGGGGCCCTCAGCTACTGGGATAGGGGCAGGAATCACAGAGCCAGCAGCCACTTGCAGTGATGTGGGCACTTTCAAAGTGGAACGAACCAGATGTTGATGGCACACAAGACTGCACAGGCAGGAAATGAGCAATAAGACAGGTGTCAGGAATTGGAGAGGACGCAGGAGATGCAGCGGGACCTGGGAACCCTCCTTTTCTGATCAAGCCTGGGGAAGCGGGAGGCATCTTGGATCCTGAGCCAAGCCTGCCTGATGCACGACGGCTCAGGTGGGGGTAGATGACAAGCCGTCCCACTTTGCCTGGGACAGAGTCATTTCCCAGGATGCAGGGCTTTCCATTTTAAAACCAGAAAACCAGGATGAGTGGGTCACCCTAGGTATGGGAGACAGTCTAACATAGTTTATAAAGCATTGTCTTTAAAGTCAGACAGACCTAGGTTTGAACCCCACCTGTGCTAGCTAAGTGACCTTGGGCAGGCTACTCCCCTCCCCTTGTCTGTAATACGGGGATGATTAAGGTACATCCATCACAGGGCTGTAGTAGGATAAAAATGGATGCAAATGAAATATGTAGATTCAGGGAGGAAGAAATTTTTCTCTACCCTTCTAGATGCTTTTGAATGATCTAGGAATTAAACTGACAGAGAAAATGAAACAAAAGTTTAATAACATGTATACATGGGAGAGACCCAGAGAACTGAGTAACTCACCAAAATGGACAAAATCCTCACCTTAAATACCATCTTTTAGCTAAAGACAAAAGAGGATGTTGGGGGTAGGGGTTTGGGACTTCAAAGCAGAGGAAGGCAATTGACATGGAGATGGAAAAGCAAATGTTCGGTAAACAAATGTTTTTGCTAGGCCAACAGAGACAGTGGGACACAGAGAGGACTCTTAACAGACTTTGCTGGCTTCCTCCCCGTCTGCACACCTAGTTCACACTATAGTGATCTCTGGTGATGCTCCCTTCTTGGATCAGGTCCTCTAGCTACATTCTTTTAGGCAGTTAGGGGAAGGTCAAAGGTTCTTCCTAAGTCTTTTGGGCTTTGATTGTTTTCAGCACAAAATAATCCTCAGAGAGACATTTTGGGGTGACAAACTGTGCTCCCCTATAGTAGCATAAGGCCTGGAGCTGAATAAGCATCCAGTACATGTTTATTCTCATCATTCCGAAGAAGTGACCTACCAGGGTGCATTCTGAATGCCTGCCAAGCTCAAAGGGAGGAATCAAGCCCAGATGTGGGGATGCAGCCGGACACCGAGAGACAGGGCAATCAAAAGGCCATGAATGGGGCTTCCCTGGTGGCGCAGTGGTTGAGAGTCCGCCTGCCGATGCAGGGGACACGGGTTCGTGCCCCGGTCCGGGAAGATCCCACGTGCCGCGGAGCGGCTGGGCCTGTGAGCCATGGCCGCTGAGCCTGCGCGTCCGGAGCCTGTGCTCGGCAACGGGAGAGGCCACGGCAGTGAGAGGCCCGCGTACAGCAAAAACAAAAACAAAAACAAAAGGCCATGAATGAACTCAAATCTGTGCTGAGACTGGGCCACATGGAGATCCAGGTTTATACGGGGAAGGGGAGTAGAACTTGACACCCCAAAATACGCCTCTCTGGCATCCAGATTACTTTAGGCTGATTATTTTTAAGCAACAGCAGACACAGGAGGAGCTCTGAGAACCCAGTAGTCGAAGTTACCTTTTGTAAGAGAAATTTACATTTATAAGGGAAATCTCCATTTGTAAAGGTGTCTCCCTGGACCAAAAGAAAGATGACTAAATCTCCACAAAATCTTATCAATGGAGAAAGCAACTGACTTAAATCTGCATCACAACCTTACCCCTGTTTACTATGTTTTCCTGGCCACCTCCCAGAACTGGCTCCCCCATCCCTTTCCCCAATATATTCTTTTGTCTTTAGCTGGTGATGGTATTTAAGGTGGTGGCTTAGACCATTTCAGGGAGCTACTCAGTTTTCCCTGCGTCTCTCCCATGTGTGCAGAAGGTATACATATTATTAAACTTTTGTTTCTTTTTCTCCTGTTAATCTGTCTGTTATTACAGGGGAATCTCAGCCAAGAATTTAGAAGGGTGGAGGGAAAATTATTTTTCTTTCCCCCACTACAGGTTACACTAAGTACCATTAATTAATGTTCACAAAATGCCTCCTAAGCTCCAGGCATTGAGTGCCTATTGCAATAGGCTGATTGCATTGATTGCCTCAGTTAATGATCTCCCTGCTTGCATATCTTTCCAATGTGACTTTGCAGCTTCTCCCGTCAAGAGGTAGATTCTATTTCCCCAGCAGCTTACCCAGGCTGGTCCTATCACCTGATCTGGCCAATAGAATGTAGTGGGTCGGATGGCATTCTAGTTCCCAGCGGAGGCCTTAAGAGACTTTGCAGTTCCAACCATCTCTCTTGGGCCCTTGCTTCCACCATAAGAACAAGCCCAGGCTAGTCTTCTGGGAGACCATGTGGAAAAGAACCAAGAGACCTCAGCCAATAGCCAGCCAACCTCCAAAAAAAGCCACCAAGCTGACCCTCAGCTGACCACAGACACAGGACAGAGCCCCACTGGGAGTCAAAGAACTGCCCCCCGCAAATAGCCAACACACAGGATCATGAGCAAAAATAAATGTTTATAGTTTTCAAGCCCCTTAGTTTTGAGATGGTTTGTTACACAGCAATATCTGTCTGCTACACTTAGCAAGTAACCAATGTTTCAAATATATTATTTTTATCCTTGCAACTAAGAATTTCTAATTCTCTTTGTTCTAATAGGTTTCATGGCAGAAAGGAAACAAAATGACTTGCCTGAGGTCACTCATCTGGTTAGTTCCACAGCCAGCATTGAAATTAGTTCCATTTAATTCAAAACCCATCTTTTTATGTGCCTCACTCCATGCTGCCTAAGACGATGCCAAATCTGCCCACACCCAAGTTTGTCTCTATATTTTAGGAGAGCTAATAGGACAGGTCTGGACATCAGCTACTGAAGCCAGACTCCTCAACGTCCAGGCCAACACAATGGGATCACAGCCCAATAGGAAATAAGCATCCCATGAAGGCTGGGCAGAATATTAAACCTCATAAAAAACACTACAATGTTGAGAACAATGAGAGGTGTGGGAGTCGGCAGAGCTAGAGTTGTCAATGCAAGATTTATGGAAGATAAACAAAATCCGTTTGATCAAATGGGAAATGAAATTGCAGAGTGTAGCAGAACATTTCCAATAAGAGGTAAATAGACACTCTCCAAAACCTGTTAAACAGCATGGAAGTCAAGGATCTCTGTTTACACACTTCCTCGCTGTTGTAGTCATTCTACACATACACACACACACACAAACACACACATACAGAGAGAGGCAGAAATAATCTTGAAATGTACAACACCTAGACACACAAAAATACACATGCAAAGACATATAAATATTCACAGAGACATGCCCACCCTCTTATGCACAAGCACCTGGGCTTACACACACATGCAAACGCATTCATCTGCGGGCACGCACTCACATTCACCTTCACCACCCCAGACAGGCAGGAGGAAATACCCTGCCTACTTGGGAGTGAGTTTGTCCCTAGAGGATTTGTCCTCAGAGTTAGAGCATTTCACCTGCAAACCATGCCAAGGAAGAATCTTCCAGTTCATCCTTTGACCCTCCCCCTCTCCCCCAGCAAGAAAGCTCAGCCCTCCCTGGCCCCTAGGGCCAGTCCTTACCTCAGCAAGAAGGGATTTTTTTTTTTTTACAAGTAATAAATTTTATTAGAAGTTGAGTATCTGTTAATTAGCAGGCAGCTATATAACTTACTATAAAGCCACTACAATTCAAACATTGTAGCACTGCTACATGAATGAACACATATACAAATTAAACAGAAAAGAATATCCACAAATAGTTCTAAGTATGTTTTTATTAGAAGTTGAGTATCTGTTAATTAGCAGGCAGCTATATAACTTACTATAAAGCCACTACAATTCAAACATTGTAGCACTGCTACATGAATGAACACATATACAAATTAAACAGAAAAGAATATCCACAAATAGTTCTAAGTATGTCTGGGAAGTTTGATTGTGATAAAGTGAAGTTGTAATCTTTAAAACTGATGCCTAGAAAACTGCACACCCATTTAAAACTAAAATCTGTACCTCACACTACATACCAAAATAAATTACAGGGATTTAAAGAGCCCTGGGCTGAACTATATTCAATATCCTGTGATAAACTATAATGGAAAAGAATATGAAAAAGAATGTATGTATATGTGTAACTGAATCACTTTGCTGTACAGCAGAATTTAACACAACATTGTAAATCAACTACACTTCAATAAAATATTTTTTTAAAAAAATAAAATAAAATAAAGAGCCTTGAGCCAACTGCAGGGACTAATTGTGAAGTAAGCGCTTTGGGTTCCCTTTTGGGAAGTCACGCCTGTGCCCCATCCGCAGGCTGAAATGGGAGTAAAAACATTAGCTTTGACATCAGGAAGACCAGGGTTCAAATCCTGCCTCTGTTACTTCCCAGCTGCATGAACTTGGGGCCAATTACATCAATATGCTCAACTTCAATGTCCTCAGTTATAAAATGGGGACAGTGAATCCTACCAAACAGGGATTTGTAAGGATTAAAGGTGATCGTGTGTCTAAGTGCTTGATTCAGGACCTGGCATATACTAGGTGTCTGTGATTGCTGGGAGAGGGAGTAGATATTTTCAAGGCCAATTGCTCCATCCATGTACAGCCTTAGTTTTTTTTCTTCTTCCAAGTATAACATAAACCTAGGCTACTTTGCATTTATATTCAATAACTTTTTATGCATCATTATTTGGATATTTTATCCAAAATGATCCTTTTTCCTTTAATTCTCTCCATGTAAATGTCTTGGGTATGACCATAGGCTAATTTCTTCTGTCCTTGGGCATCCTCTGTTCTGGGCGACCATATATGTGGTTATGATCATTTAAAACCATTCAGCAAATTGATTTTCCTAAACCCAAATTCTCGTTATAGGCAATATTTCAAGACCCAAAGTCTCCCGAAAAAAGAGACTTAAAAGCTGCCATCTCAAAGTCGGAACCAGACTTTGCTCTTAAGAGAAACCTGTGTTTAAAGGTGGTCCTTAGGGACTTCCCTGGCGGTCCACTGGTTAAGACTCCAGGCTTCTAATGCAGGGGGTGCGGGTTCGATCCCTGGTTGGGGAACTAAGATCCGACATACTATGCGGCCAAAAATAAGTAAGTAAATAAAAATAAAGGTGGTCCTTGAAAAGGCTGGTTTTAAATTCTCATTTTAATATTTATTCAGTCAACAGCACAGACATTTCTGAGCACCTACTATGTGCTAGGCCCCGTAATCGAAACCCAGTTCACAAAGATACACAGAGTCAAGTGCCAAAGCAAAGTATATAAGTAATCGTAATTCAACACGGCCAGAGAAATTATTTGTAAGATATTAGTTTTTTTAATGTACAAGATAAAGACCAGAAGAAGGAATAATAAATTCTGCAGCAGAGAGGTCAAGAATTCTAATTTCCTTTGGTGGATTCTCCCTCCCCATTTACAGGCAGTCTTTCTGAGGCTGCCAATCAGGTGGCATCCCCAGGGGTGGCCATTTGACTCAAGTCTAGCACATCTATCCCTCATCCATCTCTAGCACAAGCCCAGGAATATTAAACAAAGTGATTAAGCAAAATGATACAGAAGCAACAAACAGTTGGCACTTGGAAGAGACGCATCTTTGAATTCCTTGACTTACATTCCCCAGAGCGGCCCTGGCTCTGTCTTCCAATAAATTGTTTTTTTCTCAGGTTATACAGAGTTGAATGATTATCGTCAGAGATAGAGAAATCTCCACGGAGGGAGAGATCTGACTTGAGTTTTGAAAAAAGGAAAGGAGCTCACCAGAGGCCAAGGGGAAGAAAGGGCAGAAAGCCTGGTGCAAAGGTGTGACACCAAGCAGCACATCTGGATAAGGAAATCATCATCATCACAGCATGGCTGGAAAATGCAAGACGAGAGCCATAAGGACCTGGAAGACAAAGACCACTGTCCTCCAAATCTCCAGCACCCAACATAGAGCCTGGCACACAGAGGTGCTCAGTAAATGTCTGTGGAGTGAATGCATGATGGGAGAGCAGCAACAGTGTCAGAGAGAGAGTGCTGTGACCCACACTGGACCTTGCATGGACCAGAGGGCAAGGTGGAACCCCTGAAGATTTCTTTAATCAGAAGAAAGATATAATTCAGAAACGACTTTTCTAAATATTCATTTTTAGTTGTGTGACACAATTGAGGTGTTCCCTAACCCTATGGTGGTAATCATTTTGCAATACATATGCGTAACAAATCATCACATCATACTCCTTAAACTTACACAAATTTCTTTACAAGGTAATTCTATTCAACATTCAAGGAACAGATCATTTCAATGGCACACAAATTCTTTCAAAGAACAGAAACTTCTCAACTACTTTTATGAATCTTACGTAACCCTGATACCTAAACTAGATAGTGACAGTACGACAAAGAAAAAAAAAAACACCCTACCTTACTCACGAAAATACTTAAAAAAATAATAAATAAAATATTAGAGAAAGAGTCTCATGTTATATTGGAAAGTTGGCTTTGTGAGGTTGATTTTTAAATTTTTATACAATTTTTTTTTTGGCTGCGCTGTGGGGCATGCAGGCTTTTAGTTCCCCGACCAGGGATTGAACCCATGCCCTCGGCAGTGGAAGCACGGAGTTCTAACCACAGAACCGCCAGGGAATTCCCTACGCTTTTTAAAAGTTACACTCCAGGGGCTTCCCTCGTGGCGCCGTGGTTAAGAATCTGCCTGCCAATGCAGGGGACACGGGTTCGAGCCCTGGTCCGGGAAGATTCCACATGCCGCGGAGCAACTAAGCCCGTGCGCCACAACTACTGAGCCTGCACTCTAGAGCCCGTGAGCCACAACTACTGAGCTTGCGTGCCACAACTACTGAAGCCAGCGTACCTAGAGCCCTTGGTCTGCAACGAAAAGCGAAGCCACTGCAGTGAGATGCCCGCCCACCACAATGAAGAGTAGGCCCCGCGCGCGGCAACTAGAGAATGCCTGCGCAGCAACGAAGACCAAACACAGCCAAAAATAAATAAATTAATCAATTAATTAATTAATTTTTTAAAAAGTTACACTCCATTTACAGTTATTACGAAATATTGGCTATATTCCCCATGTTGAACCGCACATCTCTGTGGCTTACTGTACACTCAATGGTTTGTATTTCCCACTCCCCGCACCTCTACATTGCATCCCTCCACCAGTAACCACTAGTTTGATCTCTATATCTGTGGGTTTACACAATGGTTTGTGTCAATTATATCTCAGTAAAATAAACTATTCATTTTTAAATTCAACTCTGGCTGCTGAGTGAAGAACAGACCAGACATGACCAGGGCTGGAAGCAGGGATCCCAATTAGGAGACCAGTGCGGTAATCTGAGGAGGGTGATGCTGCCCTGAAATTGACCCCTGGCGGTGGGTATGGACTTGACAGATCTTGGTGGTTGTCTGGATGTGGATGGAGAGGAGGAAAGAAAAATATAAGGATGACCTGAAATTTCTCTCCTGGGTGGGTCCCGGTGCCATTCACTGGCAAACAGAGTGTGAGAGATCCCAGCACCATTCACTGGCAAATGGAGTATAGGGCAGAAAAATGATGAGTTAAGTTTGGACCTGTTGGGTTTGAGACTCTGCAAAACAGCCAAGATGAGACGTTAAGTAGGTTTAGAGCTCAGAAGAGCAGTCAGATTGGATCGAGTTTAGGGATCTATCTGCATGCAGATCTTAACTTGGGGTCTCTGATCCGTAAGCTTGCATGCGATGTTAGGCACGCGTGTGCATTTTTCTGGAGAGAATTTCTAAGTCCGACATCATCTTCTCAAATGGGTCTGTGCCCAGAGCATTAAGAAACACTAACAGAGATGGTGGATGAAGCCACGGGAGTGGCTGAGTTTGTGCATCAGTCAGGGTTCTCCAGAGAGGCAGAACTGACATGGACCCCATGTTTCTTGTTCCCCCAGATTTCATATGTTGAAACCGAACACCCAGTGTGATGGTATTAGGAGGTGGGGACTATGGTATTAGTACTCTTATAAAAGGGACCCCAGAGAGAGCCCTCACTCCTTCCATGTGAGGACGCAGTGAGAAGACAGCCATCCATGAACCAGGAAGTGGGTCTCACAAGACATGGAATCTGCCGACTTCTTGATCTGGGACTTCCAGCCTCCGGAATGGTGAGAAATCAACTTATGTTGTTTATAAGCCACTCAGGCTATGGTATTTTGTTATAGCAACCTGAAAAGACTAAGACAAGAACCAATAGGAGATATGATGATAGATACATAGATAGGTGATAGATGGATAGACAGGCAAAGAGAGAGGGTAACACGGAGAGACAGAATAAGAAAGAACAATACACAGCGATTTCAAGGAACTGGTGTATGCAGTCATGGGAGCTGGCAAGTCCACAGTGGGTAGGGCAGGCCAGCAGGCTGGAAACTCAGGCAGGATTTCCATGTTACAGTCTGGAGGCAGAATTTCTTCTTCTGCAGGACATCTGTGTTTGTTCTCAACATCTTCAGCTGTGGGTGTGGACGAGACCACCCGCATCCATTTTCAAGGGTAATCTCCTTAAAGTCGACTGATTGTAGATGTTACCCACGTCTACCAAAGACCTTCACAGCAATACCCAGATGAGTGTCTGATTAAATAACTGGGCACCGTCGCCCCACCAGGTTAACACATAAAAATAACCACCCCAGTCAGTGAGTAGAAATCTGCCTGTCAGCAAAGGCAGCCGTGGACTCCAGACATGAGCCACAATGGCCCAGAAAACGGAGAATTGCCCATTCCCATTCCCACTGTTTCCCCATGAAAATCCAGAGGCTTCAGGGAGCCTAGGGCTCACAGTGGCCAGTACATTCAAGCAGTGTCATTGACCAAAGACAGGAAGCAGCAGTGGTTTGGTAAAGTCGTGAACACGGGGAAAGACAAATATCATATGATACCACTCACATATGGAATCTAAGAAAATGATACAAATGAATTTATTTAGAAAGAGGCTCACAGACATAGAAAACAAACCTATGGTTACCAAAGGGGAAAAGTCGGGGGTGGGGGGAATAAATTAGGAGTTTGGGACTAACATATACACACTATTATATATAAAACAGATAAACAACAAGGACCTACTATATAGCACAGAGAACTATACTCAATATTTTATAATAACCTATAAGGGAAAAGAATCTGAAAAAGAATATATATATATATATATATATATATATATATATATATATAAAATATATATAAATATAACATATATATCTGAGTCACTTTGCTGTGCACCTGAAACTAACACAACATTGTAAACCAACTATACTTCGACTTAAATATATATATAAGAAATAAAGAATTAAAAAGCATTACAAAAAAAAATCATGAACACGGGGCTCGTGGTCCTTGCTTCCAATACATTTTCAATGGAAACTAAGTTTTCTGATGCTGTCACAACCCTTCCTGGGGAAAGGAAATCAAAACTGACTCTTCTAGGCACCTGTGCTGGAATTGGGTGGCTTCATTGTTTTCTGACACCAGTGCTGGATGTAGGAGTTTGTTATTCCCTCAAAATGAGAAAACTAAGTCACAAAGAGTATGCGACCTGCCTGCGTTAAACAGGGGCAACGTGGCAGTGCGGGATTTGAACCTGGGCCCTGTCCTCTCTGCCTTCCTCTCTGACAGATTCTACACTGACAGGTTCCTGGGAGGAACAGCTAGCCTCCCAGTAAGGATTCCATCGCACAGAAGATTCTGCAGCGTCTTCCTAATGGCAAAAAGCATTGCGACGGTGAAGAGCAGAGAATATCTGGTACAGAGGAAACTAAGCCGGGAGGATTTGGTCACTAGTCACTCCCCCTTCCTCCCTTCCAGATTCTAACCAGCAGATAATTCACACAAGGAGAGAAGAGGGCATTAAAGTACAGTCAATTCTTGTGGTCCAATACGGCTATAATCTATAAAATCACCGCGAACACTGAATCAGCAAACACTGCCCCTTTGCTCCTGGGAGAGATACTTTGGTCACAACATTTCCACCACTCGATCACTGCATAACCTTGTTTTATCTGGATTTCTGTTTAAAGACACCTTATTTAATAAACATCTTTGTTTCATAAAAACTGAACTGATGGCCACTGTAACTCATGCCTGAAAGCAGATTATCTAACAACTATTTTCCCTATAAGGCATACCCTACCCTTCCTGTGCGTAGGAATGCAGTCAGCACTTCAGCTCTACACTTGGGGGCCATTTTAAACAGCAAAATCACCAACAAACAGCACCAAAATGCCCCAAAAATGACAGCAAAAATCACCAACAAAAAGCACAAAAATGCCAAAAAAACAAACAAACAAACAAAAAACCATGGCACTACATAGACAGCAAAAAGGACACTTGGTTACAGTATGGACTTTGTCCAGTTCATCCTCAGCTGGGAGTGTACCCATCGGGTGACTCAGAACATTAGCACCTCTTCCTTGTCCACAAACGATCATGAACGGGCCTCGAGTGTTGATTGTGGGATTACAAATCAATTTCAGCCAGTAGGTGAATTCGCAGATCATGAGGAGTGACTATACTCGATTTGGTCATAGAACAGTTTTGGAGAAGGCATCAGGCTCTGGCCCACCACCCCATCCATCCACCCTACGGCAGGCAAAGAAGAAAGGAGAGTGTGGACCTTCCCAAAGCTGTCCCCCAGGTGGCCGGGGACACTCTCAGTCCCGCGAGACATCAGCGCCAGAGAAGGAGCGAGACCAGGGAGCCAGCTTCTTGCTTTGCTTCTTGTCTCCACCTGCAGAGGGCGGTACTGCTCCTCCTGGCCCAAGGAAGTCAAGCTCCAGCTACTGGAAAAACCACTCTTTGCTTAGTGAAGAGGGAGTATGGGGTCACGAAGGAGGGAGCGCCCCCCCTCCAGGATCTCCCTGAAAAGGTGAGGTATTGGCAAAATCCCTATTTCAAGGGCCCTTAGTCAGCTTGGGCTACTATCACTAAACACCATGGACTCCAGGGCTTAAACAATAAACAGTGACTTCTCACAGTTCTGGAGGCTGGAAGTCCAAGGTCAAGATGCAGGCAGATTCTGTTCCTGGCAAGAACGCTCTTC
>NW_006797892.1:1549171-1557841 GCF_000442215.2 Lipotes vexillifer | reverse complement strand
GGGAAAGAGCCTTCTAGTGTCTTTGTCCTCGTCTTATAAGGACATTAATCCTTACAAGGATTCCCACCCTCACCTCATCTGACTAAACCCAATCACTTTCCAAAAGCCCGCCTTCAAATACCACCACATTGCAAGTGAAGACTTCAATATATGAATCTGGGAGGGACACAAACATTTGGCCACGACAGGTCCAGACAGAACATGAGAGAGGAGGATATAGAGCTGTCCCCCCGCCCCCGCCATTCCAGGAAAACAAGTGCCCGTTACAAGAACTGCTCAGGTTGGAGACAGCTTTTAGAAAACCCAGGGGACAAGGCAGCTGCCTTTTATGATTTTTGGCACCAGCAGACCCGAGATCCATCATCAGCCTCCCTGGGGGCAAGTCTATTGCTGTTTTAATTTTGACAATGGCTTTGATCATCACTTTGACGTGCAGGTGTGGAGGATAGAAGAAGGAATCGGGGCACTGCAAAGACACTGTGAAAATAGAACACACGGCCATCATCAGCATCACGTCCTTACTGTTAGTTGCGGACTTACTACGTCCAAGCAGTTAATATATACTATTGGCTCTCATTTTCACAAAATCCAAGCTTACATTTATAGAGGGTTTGCTGGGCACCTGGTGCTGTGCAAGGTGCCATGATGCCTCTGGTTTTTTTGTTGTTTTGCGGTACGCGGGCCCCTCACTGCTGTGGCCTCTCCCGTTGCGGAGCACAGGCTCCGGACGTGCAGGCTCAGCGGCCGTGGCTCACGGGCCCAGCCGCTCCGCGGCACGTGGGATCTTCCCGGACCGGGGCACGAACCAGCGTCCCCTGCATCGGCAGGCGGACTCTCAACCACTGCGCCACCAGGGAAGCCCCAATGCCTCTGTTTTTAAAACAACCTCCCAAGGCAGGCACCGCTAGGGAACAGAATATTGACCAGGTTAAGTGACTTCTCCCCAGCCTGTTGGCCATGGAGCTGGGTCTCTCAGCCTCAGCACTGCTGATTTTTAGGGCTGGATAATTCTTTGCTGTTGGGGGTTGTCCTGTGTACTGTAGGATATTGAGCAGCGTCTCTGGCCTCAACTCACTAGCGGCCAGTAGCAACTCTCCCAAGCTGTGACAACCAAAAATGTTTCCAAACATGACCAAATGTCCCCTGGGGAAGGAGGGTACAAAATCACCCCAGGTTGAGAACCAGCGCAGTAGAGCAAAGATTTGAATCCAGGCAGTCTGACTCCGGAGCCAGCTTCTCTAACTGCTACGTGACACAAACACCTTTACTGTTCATCTCCAATCTTCGTCTGAAACAGAGGTTCCCAGACGGAAGTCAGTCCCCACCGTCACACGTGAATCCAGGTCTGACCCCAAACCAAACCCTCTTCCCAGCCACCATGCAGCATCTATTTTGAAAAGAGACCCTTGATGCCTGTACCAAATCCTGGGCTTGAATTTGGGCAGGAACTAGGAAGGATTCACGCTTATAGCCATGTCCCAAATCACATGGCTAGGAAGTGGCCAGCCTTGGATCCAAACCCAGGTCTGCTGTTTCCAAACATGAGCAGGTTACACTCGGCTCTGCTGCCCCCAACTCACGGCAGCTTCCTCCCCTCCACCTTTCCATTCCCTTCCCTGGTCAATTACAGCCAAGTTTCACATCCAGTGATTCTGCAAACATCCTCTTTTCTTGTTCAATGGCTGATTCCAATTGCCAATACCTTATTTGGGTGGTAAAAAAGAGAGTCCATGTGACCTCAGGGATTCAAGAGTGGCACGTTGGAAACTTCAGTGCTTGGCTGGATTTTTTCTTTTTTAAATTTTTTTTCTATTTCTTTATTTATTTTATTTCTTTATTTATTTTTGGCTGTGTTGGGTCTTCGTTGCTGCACATGGTCTTTCTCTAGGTGCGGCGAGCGGGGGCTACTCCTCGTTAAGGTGCGTGGGCTTCTCATTGTGGTAGCTTCTCTTGTTGTGAAGCATGGGGTCTAGGCACGGGCTTCAGTAGTTGCAGCATGTGGGCTCAGTAGTTGTGGCTTGCGAGCTCTAGAGAGCAGGCTCAGTAGTTGTGGCGCATGGGCTTAGTTGCTCCGCAGCATGTGGGATCTTCCAGGACCAGGGCACGAGCCCGTGTCCCCCGCAATGGCAGGCGGATTCTTAACCACTGCACCACCAGGGAAGTCCGCTTGGCTGGATTTTGAGCTGTACTGGGCAGGAGGAGATCTATGGCTTATGAGACGTCCTTCCCCCACCCCACGACGGTGACTGAAGAGGGAACCATGCTTGACAGTTCAGTTAGCTCTTACAAAGAAAGCAGAGCCCTCAGAAGTCGGTCAATCAGTAGGGGAAGAAAGAAACAAGTCTGGCTTCTAATCAATGGCTGTTCCAGTCTCTTCCATCAGAGGCTTGATCTGTCATTTTCTATTGTCTGGAGTTAACGAGTCAGTTTGAATTAAGCCTTCCATGGTTCCCTGTGATAAAGGGAATTTGCTTAACTCTGGGGACTGCTCTATCCTTGATAGCATCGCTCTGTATGTTTCTTGGAGAGCTTATAACTATGACAGTTGCCTGTGTATCAACCATGTGTTGGGCAGTACATCAAGGACCCTGTGTGTCTTAACTCTTCTGATCGTCATGTCAACTCTGGCCTCCTGGTCCTGCCACTTACCAGAAGGACTGGGGCCTTCCATGTCCTTGTTTTCTAATCTGTAAAATAGGGATCATAATAGCTGTTGTAAAGATTCAATGAGTAATTTTTGTAAAGTGCTTAGAATGGTGCCCGGCACATATAACTGCCTGTAAATGTTTGTTCCGTTTATTACCGTCCCCTTTTTACAAGCAAGGAGACTGACGTTGATGGGGGTTAAGGAAGCAGGCTGAGGCTCAAAAGTAGGCAGCCAGAGAGCTGAGACTTGACCCTGGTCCGTTTGGCTTCAAAGCTGAGCTCTTACCACTGGACCGTGAAAGGGTGAGGGAGGGAGGGATAAAGGAGCCGTGCAAAGCAAATGCCAAGGAAGTGGGAGCAACAGAACTGGCCCCCACACGAAAGCCAAGAGCAGGGCCCCAGCAGACGTGCTGCACTCAACTGGAACAGCTCGATCCAGAGGAGGGAGCCCCCATCCCAGGGTCAGGGTGACCTAAAGGGCTGCCACAGGAGCTCCACACACCCCTGAATAAAGTCGAAACTCTAGCTTGGCGTGAAGGCTCTCCTGTACCCTCTCACCTTCCTGGCTTCATCCTCAAGTCCTCTGCACCCTCCAACCACGCCCTACTCACATACACGCACACTGGACCAGCATCTGTACTCATGCCCACCAGTCTTTTGAGCTCCATGTCTGTTCATGCATCCTCTCCATTCTATCTGAAGTACCTTCCTCTTCCCCATCCCCTGAAACTCAGTTCAAGAGTCACCTCTTCCAGGAAGCCTTTCATGACCACCACACCACCAGCTGGGCTAGCCACCTTCGGCAAGCTGCCACAGTGCTCCCTTCCTTATCTTTCCAGGCTGTAATTGCCCTGGAATTACAATTCCCGATGCATTTGTCTGTCTCCCCCATGGGCCCTGGAACTCCTCCAAGGCCCAGCCCAGAGACCAGCCCATAGTGGGTGCTCAGGAAATGTTTGCAGATAAATGAATGAATGAGTTCTTGTGGGATGGGTAGCCTATTTGGATGCCCTTCTCTGTGAAAGTGCGATTTCATTAATTCTGTGGATCCATACAGGGCATAAAACCCACTAGCAGGTAGTCTCCCAGGGAAATACACTGACACAGAGTAGGTACACTCACGCACACCACCACAGCCAATGAACTCCCCAGGACTGGGCATATCCAAGCAGAAATGACACTTGTTGGGGGAAATCATAGTTAATTTCTGAATTACCTAAGTGATGGATGATATTTTAATGCTTTCAGTCTGCCTTGATTGACTCCAAATCTTCTGAGACAACCTTAAGGATGATGATGATTTTGATGGTGATGGTGTTGATGATGATGGTGGTGATTATGGTGGTGATGATAGTGGTGGTGATGATGGTGATGATGTTGATGATGATGGTGGTGATGATGATGGTGGTGATAATCATGGTGATGGTGATGATCATGATGATGGTGTTGATGGTGATGGTGGTGATGATGATGGTGGTGATAGTGGTGGTGATGATGGTGGTGATAATGATGTGATGGTGAGGATCATGATGATGGTGTTGATGATGATGATGATGGTGATGGTGATGATGATGGTGGTGATATAGTGGTGGTGATGATGGTGATGATGGTGATGGTGGTGATGGTGATGGTAGCCGTAATTCAGGAGGCACCTATATGTACCATGCACTAAGGTTGGTCATTTACATATACAGCAATCACCAGCCCTGTGGGCATATATAATGCACAACTGCAAATGTCTCCAAAATTTGAATAATCAGTTTCTCTGTTGGGGGAGGGAAAGATAATCTTTGTATACAGTCTTTAATTAAACCTCACTTTCCTGATGCAGTCTTCGACCCTATATTTCTGGCATTTTCATACATATTCTTCCATTTTATTCTTTTCTCTCACAGCTGAGTGACAGACAGTAAGCTAAGCCCAGAGATCTTCCAGCTAAAGTTAAAGACCTGCTGCGCTAGATGACTTTTATGATTTTATCTTCTTTTTTTTTTCTCCCTTTGGCTCAGTTGTGTTTGTTTATGAGACTCATGCTCCTTTACCAGTAGGATCAGCACTTCTTTCTGCTTGGTTTTATACAGTAATCACAAAAATCCAATAAAATATTAAAGTCCTTGGCATAAACTGCTGTGCGGACAAAGGTAGAGACCATCCTGGAGAGGAACTGCCTGCCAAGAGGCATCATCACACAGTTGTCAAGATGGATTTGTCTCAGCTGTTGTTCAAAACCCCGAACTCACACAGAAGAAATAGTGTATGGGCTTTAGTGTAAAGGCCTACAAAGCACAGTTTGTCCCAAAGATGGATATAGGAAAATCAGAACTTCCAGTATTGTTCTTATATCCATTTGTCTGATAAGATATTGTAGCTCAGAGCAGTCAAGTAACTCACCCAAAGTCACACAGGCAAGGAGAAACAGAGCAGGATGTGAATCAGGGTGGAATCCAGCACCTGTGTTTACCAACAGTTGATGATGTTTACTGAGCACTTTCTATGTGATAAATACTGTTGTAAGCACTGTCTGTCTTTGACTCAATCAACACAGCACCCCAAAACAAGTGCTCCCCTATTACAGATAAAGAAACTGAGATGCAGAGAGACTGAACAACTCACTGCAGTCACCCCACAACAAGCAGTGGAACCAGACCTTGAACCTGAGAGTCTGGCCCACAAGCCTCTTTCTCTCTTAAGTTTTCTCAAAGTGCATGGGCAAAAGCCAAAGGCTCAGCACAGACACTGAGCATAAAGCGTTCCCCCATGGCAGAAGAAAGACTGAGGATGCGGCCGAGGGGAACCACATGCCCTGGGGCTGGGTTCACTGCAGGTGTTTTCCTGCAGGGAAGCAGGTCCACCATCAAAGTCTTGTGTATCAGAAGCCGACCTTGCAGCTCAAGGACGTCTGAGCCAGGGCCGGAGCTGCTTTGCTAAGGGCATTGCTCTGAGAAAACCCTTCTGGAAACGCTTCTCCTGCACGTCCCCTTCTCATGAGAAGCCGTCAGGCTTCAAAGAGCTGAATCAAGAACTTAATTTAATGCTGCAGTGGGTCTCTATAGGCTCTACTATAATAGCATTTGTGTTCTGACCATTAAAGCACCAAATGTAAGCCACTGGCCTCTCGGTGCAAAAAAAGAAGGGCTTGGAAGTCAGGAGAACTTAGATCAAGTTGGGGCTTTGCTACTAACTCACTGTGTGACCAGGGGCCAGTTACTAAGCCTCTCTGAGCCTCAGGTTTCTTTGTACACTGAGGGTGATGAATCGGGGCTTTTCGAAGTTCCCTGCTGACTCCAACATCCAGGGTTCCTGTGCCACTCACTGAATACGCACCATGAACTGGTTTGAGCTTCTGTCTGCAATTGTGGTTTAGACCGATGTGATTGGGACCCAAATGGGGAGGTTGGGGGGGGGGGGGGAATCCTGAGAAAGAAAAATAATACCCTGCAGGACAGCCTAGAAAAATCTCTACCCATAGTAGTGATTATGCAGTTACCTGAATGGCCCTCAATATCTGACCAATTACGTGGAATTGTTACCGAGTCCAAGCTCTCTCTGCTCGCCGCAGGACAAGCCAAAGGATCAGAGAAGAGGTGTTGAGGCAAGGAATACCGGAAAGCCAGCAGACGGAGAAGACGGCAGACTAGTGTCTCTGAAAAACCATCTTATCCGGGTCTGGATGCCAGTTTCTTTTATAGCACAGAGGGGGGAGGAGATGAGGAAGTAAAGTAAAAAGGCCGTAAGTTCTGCAAATATCCCCTGGAATGGCCAGCCTCGGGGCGGGGATGTGTTAATTTCTTCTTTCTTGTAGCCATCCACAAATGGACAGGGTCTGGACATTTCCCGGAACAAAGGCACTTTGGTTTAACATTTAGGCAGAGGGGCAGGGTTCCCCGAGGCAGGCCATTATGTATAGACAGTATCCTTTTAGTGAACAAAAGCAGAGGAAAGTAAAGGTTAAAGTAAAAGAAACAGGGACTTCCCTGGTGGTGCAGTGGTTAAAACTCCGCCCGCCAATGCAGGGGACACGGGTTCGATCCGTGGTCCAGGAAGATTCCCATATGCCGCGGATCAGCTAAGCCCGTGCGCCATAACTACTGAGCCTGTGCTCTACAGCCCGCGAGCCACAACTACCGAGTCCACGTGCCACAACTACTGAAGCCCGTGCGCCTAGAGCCTGTGCTCCGCAACAAGCCACTGCAATGAGAAGCCCACGCACCACAACGAAGAGTAGCCCCAACGAGAGAAAGCCCACGCACAGCAACGAAGACCCAATGCGGCCAAGAGTATTTTTTTAAAAAGTAAAAGAAACAGATCCAGCGTGTAGTCAGATTGGCTATTCCCTGTTACAGAATGATCCACATCATGTGGTTGTCCTATTAATAGATGCCACTTACTGAATACCCTACTGCATGCTAATCGGTTTACTCGGCACAAAAATCTGGGAGATAGATGCAAATTACGCCCATGAGAAAAATTAAGAAAGTGAGGCTTAAAAAGGCCAGCGTGCCCAAGGGAACACGGATAGTAAATGGTACATATAGGTCTAGACCCCAAGTTTGTGTGACCCAAAGTCTATGCTCATTCCACCACTTCTCTCTGTGATCTCAGACCTTGGTCTGGCAAACCAAAGCTTTAGAACAGCCCATATGTTTCGTATTCATTCAACAGGTTTCCACTGAGCACCAGGTTATGGTACCAGGTGCCACGTGCCTCATTAGATACACAGCAATAGTAAAGACGAATCAGGATCCCTGGGTTCACTGGACCTCAACTGCTCCCACAAGGGGGGACAATGCAGTTCGAATAAGATACAATCGTGGTCTGAATGTGAATGAGACGTCGGCAGATATACGCAGGAAGCATTCGTTTCCATTCCCATAAAAGAAGACCATTGGTGGGTGGCAGTAAATGTGTCACGGGGTGGGACCAAAGGAAATTGTGTTCAAGCCACATCCATAGATTTACTGCAAAATGTAAAACATTACTGACTGCGAAAGTGCTGAAGATATGAAATTGAAACTGAATCACAAACACAAATCATGTCTGAGTTTCAGAAAAGTTTGAAGTTCATCTGCATAAAATTTATCCGGAAGATGGGTGAGATGAGGAAGAAAGGGAGAAATGTGTGTGTTAACACGTCATTCCAGGGTATTTCTCTCAAAAGAGCGTGGGACCTTAGAGTACATCTTTTGAACACTTATTTCCTGATTACTTTACTCATTCATCCAGCAAACACTTATGATATTGGGAAAAGGGAAGAAACAAGACTCGATACTAAAGAAGCCTGGAAATGGACTGGGGTGGAACATGACATAGATTCTGTAATAATAATACTTACAACACTATAATGTCGTAAAGGCTGTGGGCTCCAAAAGAAAGAAGGAATTTGTTCCTACAAGTCTTCCTGGAAGGAAAGACAAATGAAATAGTTCTCAAGGGTGAATAAGAGGGTGTCAGGGCAAAAAGAGAAACAAAGAGTAATCCAGAAAAAGGGAATCAGAGATGCAAAAAGAGGGAGGCATGTTCAGAAGTTAATGAGAGGGTCAGGATGGTGCTGTGGGTGGTGGGAAGATGGGAATAAAACAGGGCCTATCAGCCTCAGCACTAATTGATAATGGGGGGCACATAATTTTGTGTTATGGGGGGCTGTCCTGTACATGGTAAGATGTCTAGCAGCATCCCTGACCTCTACCCATTGGGTGCCAATGGCACACACACACACACCCCCAGGTGTGACAACCAAAAACGTCTTGAAACATTGCTAAATGTCCCCTGGAGGTGGAGGTGCAAAATCACCCCCATTTGGGAACCACTGACTAGAAGCATCAGCAGACCAGACTGGGGAAGGACCTGAGGTCACACTCTAAAATTTAGACATCAGAGTGTCATCAACATCTTTTATTAAGCAGAGGATAGAGACCATTTTTATTTTTAGGACGATCAATCTGTCCACAGTTGGGTGAATGAGTGGAGTAGAAAAAGACCAATGGCCAGAAAATGGACCTTGCTGGCAGAGTTCAGACAAGGTAT
>NW_006797892.1:1520379-1549161 GCF_000442215.2 Lipotes vexillifer | reverse complement strand
AGCAGGAATAAAAAGGGAACTTTGACTTAAGTGACTTTTCTAAAATAGAATCCACAGAATTGGGGAAAAGAGCATGAGGACTTAATGGGACCACCTTGTCTATAATCCAAGGAGAGCTGTCCTGTAAGCAATATGCCAACTGGCAAACTAAGGTTTGTAGTTCTATTATCTAAAAATACTATGTTTTGCATACTACGTAAGCCATCATACAGTCATTCAACAAACAGTTGCTAAGCACCTACTATGTGCCCGGTCCCAATATTTAAAACAAATCACAATAACACTCTTGCCAAGCACAGTACTAATAAACATTTCACATGGGTTAACCCAATAAACCATGAGAGAGGTATAAACAGGATCCTCATTTTATTTCTTTTTATTTATTTATTTTTTTTTTTTTTGCGGTACGCAGGCCTCTCCCTGTTGTGGCCTCTCCCGATGCGGAGCGCAGGCTCCGGACGCGCAGGCTCAGCGGCCATGGCTCACGGGCCCAGCCGCTCCGCGGCATGTGGGATCCTCCCGGACCGGGGCACGAACCCGCGTCCCCTGCATCGGCAGGCGGACTCTCAACCACTGCGCCACCAGGGAAGCCCAGGATCCTCACTTTAAAGAGCAGAAAGATGGTTCTTAGCGAAGTGAAGTAGCTTGTTAGCAAATGCGACAGCCAGGATTCAAACCAAGGTTTGTTTCTCCTAGGGGTTCATATCTTTAACCGTGGGAATTTCCTGGCGGTCCAGTGGTTAGGACTCCGCGCTTTCACTGCCAAGGGCACGGGTTCGATCCCCGGTTGGGGAACTAAGATCCCGCAAGCTGCGCAGCGCGGCAAAACAAAAACAAAAACACACGTATCTTTAATCATGCTGCTCTATACCACTTTCTACCAAAGGTTCTAGAAAGCAAAGAACACTGCTTAATCCCAGTTTACAAGGACAGCATAGAGAAAGGGAGGGGAGGGAAAGGGAGAGGGACAGAGGAGAAAGGAAAAGACCAGGGGAGAGGAGCGGAGCATTAGGGCATATTAGCTTGTGTTACACTCAAGCGTGTACAAGGCAGAAATTCATACACATTATAGCATTTAATCCTCTCTCTCCCCAATACCCGTGAGTACAGAGCTTTGGTAAATAAGCATCCATTAATTGTCCCAGCTCCATGTTAATGCCTGCTTTGGTTTTGTTTCTATTTCTCCCTCCACTATGGCTTCTACTCTGCAGTTAAAACCTCTTACCAAGTGACCTGCCTCTTGGACCAGCCCTCGGGCTGCCCGGGGGGCCCTCACAGATCAAGGGAAGAGGATGACAAAGCCACCCTGTGAAGACCTGCGTGTCCTGCTCTGGGAGGGCCTGGACGCTTGCTTAGATGAGAGTGCTGGGTCTTTTAAAATAAGACAAAATAAAACAAGGCGCTAAAAACCTGCCACAGTGCGCCACGTCCTGCTCCTACAAGATCCTTCCCTACTGTGCCCCGTTCACCTGGTCAACCCCTTCAGAGGGGCCCCCAGCCCCTCTCCCTAGACACACGTATCTCCTTCCATCTTCAAGCTTTTTGCATACAATCCTCTGTGCCTGGAGGGCCCTCCCCACCACGCCCCACCCCCAGCCTCTTCACCCTGCCCCCTCCGCTCACCTCTCAGGTCTAAGACCACACATCACCTCCTCCAGGCAGTCTTCTGCACTGCCCAAGCCTGGGTGGGGACTCTGCTCTGAATGCTGTTTACCCCCTTGGCGGCGCTTACTTCAATAATTTATCATTGTCTAGTTCCGTATGTGTCTCCCCCACTAGGCAAAGATCAGGGAACTACAGCTGGGGGCCAAATCTGTTTTGGTAAACGAAGTTTTCTTGGAACACAACCATGCCCACTCTTGGGCAGACTTTCTAAGGCTGCTTTCGAACTTTATCAACAGCAGAAATGAATAGCAGCCACAGAGATCGTATGGCCAGCAAAGTCTAAAATATTATCTGGCCCTTTGTGGGAAAAGTTTGCTGCCCCTTGTTCTAGACTGCGGGTTTTCTAAGGGCAAGAATCCTGCCTGGTTCGTTAGTGTGCGGCCACCAACATCTAGTGCCGAGCCTGGAAGACAGAAGTTCAATGAATATTTGATGGCTGTTGAGTGGGTCTAAGTGTTAAGCTCTGTGACCACGGGACAATGCTGGCACAAAAGACACACATCAGCAAGATGGTACCAAACGCTAAGACACAGTCTGTTATCTGAAGCAGAATCAGTCCAGAAACATACACACACACACCCTCCTGGCCTCTGAGCAAAATGAATAGCCCGTATGTTGGGTTCTCAGTCGCGGAGATGCACACAAAGAGGTTTGATGAAGGTAACTTCCTGCTATGAGCTTCTACCATTTTTCCTTGAATAGTTTTTTTCCCCTCCAGTGTTTTGAATAAGAACAATCAGTTGTTGAATTAAACCTGAATTTCATCAGCCTAGACATTTGAATTGAATAATTCAGACGTTCTTGAGGCTTGGAAGGTGGGTATACCATCTCTAAAGGATAAGCATGGCCTCAGCTCCTCAAATCAGCAGCATCCCAAGAAATAAACCCTTGCTCCACCTGTCCAGCCAATAAACTGAAGCTCCTCTTTTAGGAACTAGTTCCTACGTCACTGCCTCCTTGAAGCCTTCTCTGATCCACTTCTCTAAATAGTACCTCCCCGTTCCAAACTGTAACAGCATTTTGCTCATCCTTGTATCACAATCACTTCTCAAACTCGCCTGCGCATCTGTTTACAGCACTGGGACTATGAGCTCCCTGAAGAGTTCATGCCCCTCTACATTCCCAAGTACAGAGTAGGTGCCCCACAAATGTTTATGGAATGGTTGAAAGAAGAAATGAATAAGGCAGAGGGGGGAAAAGGAGGTGGTTGAACCAAATGAGTGAATGCATGGATGGGTGGACCAGTGGGTAGGTGAATGCTTGAGTGTAGAAATGAATGGATAGGTGGATAGATGGATGGATGGATGGGTAGGTGGGTGGGCGGATGGATGGATGGATAGGTGGATGGATGGGTAGGTGGGTGGATGGATGGATGGGCAGATTGGATTAGGTTGTGTTGTGTTGTGTTGGATTGGGTTGAAGTGACTGGACTGAAGTTATGAAGGAAATGAATAATATCCTCAGAACTCTCAACAGCTAGTATCCTACAGAAGTCGGTCCCCACATCTCCCCCACCCCCACGCCTCAGGGTTCCCTCCTTCAGGGAACCTTAATGGTTCCACGCCCTAGAATGTTTCTTCCCAGCCCTCTCACTGCATCTCTCCATCATTTCCTCACTTCTCTTCTCTAGAGATTGCCCCAACTCTCCCTGACTCACAAGTCAGCTTTGCCCAAGAATCCAAGAGGGCAAAGGTTTCTTTGTTCATGGGATGTGAGCAAATGGCTGGCTTCCAGCTCCCCCAGGAAGACTGGAGAGAGGCCACCTGCCCACCCATGATGGATCTAATTAGAGCAGATGTTTTTCTCCATGAATTACAGAGCTTGGTTCTCCTCACCTGTCCCCTCCTCTGGAACAAAACAGTGGCGTCATGATGGAAAGTGAGCTCTCTCAGGGACAAGGTTGTGGGTTCTACCTCTGAAACTCCTTGTCCTCTAACCAGCTTTCAGTTCCAGACTCAAGTGACCCACAGAGGCAAACCCGTTTCTCAGGAGCAGCCCTGAAACCCCAGGACTCTGGGGAACACAGATTGAAAATCTTTGCTCTGGCAAGAGAGCACCACTTGGAAGATGGGGATACAGAGGACCAGAGAGGGAAAGTGACTGCCCCATGATCACCTCGTGAATCGGGACTGGGAGCCGGAGCCCAGACCTCCTCCTTCACAATACAATAGTGAAGAGTGGCACTTTGCCGCTACACCGCTTCAACGTGACAAATTTTGTGTGATTTCCTTGGACATCCCTGGATGAAATTCAATACCATGTCCAAGGGAGGTGCCCTATTTCAAGCTCATTTAGCATTCAGCATCAGTTGGAGCTGATTAGAGTTCTGATTTTAATGCTGAAATCATTTTTACTTCCAACCTTTAGTAATTTAGTATCAGGTGGGCATTAGTCAATAGGGACTTAAAAAGAAATTGTAAGCAAATCATAACAGAAAGGAAAGTTCACACACACACACACACACACACACACATTTACATACACATCTTTCTTTCATTAGTTTAGTTTTAATTAGGTTGGCCCAGATTGATCTGGAAAATTTTCCAGACCCACAATGCATTTCTCTTTTATGATTGTGAAAATCATGAGGTTTTTCAGAGAATGGGACTCCAGAGATAAATCGAGAGAAGAGGCAGCTTTGGGCTCCTCCAACAACAGCAGGGAGACAAAGCCCTTGATTAAAATCAGAGACAACAGCCAAAGTCAGACAAACATGCAGTCTGGATCCCATTTCTGTCCTTCTCTCGCTGTGTTACCTTGGGTGACTTACTCACCTTCTCTGAGCCTCCACTTTCAACCTTGCACACATACCCCATCACACAGCTCATTCTTTGGAAGGAGCCAGATTTTTCCAAGACGTAAATGAATCCAGGCACCCATCTGATTAAAAGCCTTCAACATCTTCCCATTTAACTTGTAATAAAACCAACACTCTGCAATGTGTCCAACCTGATTTCGCCTTATATCATTGTATGTTAGGATTACATTTGGCTACATGTAATAGAAACTTAAATATATTTGCATAACCAAACAGGGGCATATTTTTCTCACGTGACAAGAAGTCCAAGAGTGGTCCAAAGAAGCTCCAAAATCCCCTTGGAATCCCAGGATCCTTCTACCTTCCTGCTTAGCCATCCTCAGAAAATAAGAAGCCTCTTGGTCACAAGATGGCTGCTCCACCTCCAGGCTTCGTGTCCAAGTTCCAGGAAGAAAGAAGGAAAAGAAGCAAAGGAGAAAAGGCACATGCCAGTTCGGTCTGTCCCTTTTTATCAGGAAAATGATAACTTCTCTTTAGATTACAACTCACAAGTCATTGGCCAGAACTATGCCACATCACAATGGTAGCCTCTAGGGGGCCTGGGAAGCCAAGTCTGCTCAGATGTGCCCCTTGCCTTCTGAACAAAATCAGGGTTTTATTGATAAAGAAGGAAGGGAGTATTAAATATTGAGCAGGCAACCAGCAGCACTTGCCATACGGCTCCCATTCTTACTCACAATATGCCTGCAGTGGGCAGAATTCTACAATGGGGCCCCCTGTTACTCACAGCCAGTACAATTGCCTCCCTTTGAGGATGGGTGGGACTTGCCTTGGCCAGTAGAATAGGGCAACAGTGAAGTAAGATCTTGTGGTAAGATAAGGTCCCAAATGTTGACTCTGACTTCCTCAAAAGGGAGATCACCATCGGTGGGCCTGGCTTAATCAGGTGAAAGCCCTTACAAGAAGGACTGGGATCTCCCTGAGCTGAGAAGTCCTCCTTGCTGGCTTGGTGATGTAGACAGTCGTGTTGAGGAAGCCCATACAGCAAAGGGCTGCAGGGGCACTCTAGGAACTTCAGACTCTGGGACCCGAGAGTCACCTCCAGCCAACAGCCAGCAAAAAGCCCGGGTCCTCAGTCACGTATCCTTAAGGAAACAGATGCCACCAACAGCCTGAATGAGGTTGGAAACAGATCCTTCCCCAGTTGAACCTTGAGACAAAAATGCCATCTGAATGCAGCCTAGTGAGACCCTGAGCAGCGGACCTGGCTAAGCTGTGATCAAATGCCTGACCCTCTGACCCTCTACCAGATAATAAACCGGGGCTGTTTTAAATGGCCAAGATTGTGGTAATTTGTTACTAAGGAAGAGGTAACTAATATAGCCAGGGCCTCCTCCTGACACTTGGTTGTGAGTACTCCTCCCACCTCAGGGCCTTCACCTTCACCTCCTCGTCTTACCTTCACTGCTCTGTCTGCCAGGACCACCCTTTCCTCGCTCTCCGCAAAGCCAAGCACCCCCCTCCTGCAAGTTCCAGCTCAAAACCCCACATCCGAGATGCCTCTCTTTATCATCCATCTAACCATCCCTCTTGCTGCCGCACTCTGCTCCACTGACCCTACAGCCATCTAAAATTATCTTTATTTATTTATTTAATTCCTTAAAATTGTCATCTCCTCTGATAGAATGTCAGCTCCAGGAGAGAAGGGAGTGTGCCTCCATGGCATGTAGAACAGTTCCAGCCATATGGGAAACTCAGAAAACAAATCATCCTCTCTCCACATTCCCAGCCTCCTGGTGAAATGCTGAGGCTGCTGGAAAACAGGATTCCCCAACCCACCTCAGCATAATGCACTTGCTAATGTTCCATGAATATAGCCGAGGGCACTCCTGGCCCTTTGCTCTCCCCACAGCCTCCCATCTTCCACCAGTCCAGTTCTGCGGTCATCCAAAGCCTCAGCCCCTCAGCCATATCCATTTCCTCCCTCACACATTTACCCTTACGATAGTCAGTATTTAACTGTAAGTTACTGTCTCACAAGGGCTAGCAGGAATTTTGGGGCTAATGTCCAGTGTAAATGGAAGATATCCTAGAAATATAAATACAGCTTCCTTGTTCGTCTTCCTGCTGTGTCCTCACATGACAGAAAGGCTGAGGGGGCTCTCTGGGGCCTGCTTTATAAGGGCACTAATCCCATTCTTGGGGGCACTACCCTCATGACCTAATCACCTCCCAAAGGCCCCACCTCCTAACACTCTCCCACTGGGGACTGGGTTTCAAAATAAGAATTTGAGGAGAACACAAACATTCAGTCTATAGGGACATATTTAACTATATCTCAAAAACAAATGCAAAATAGGGCATCTTTCAGAAGAACAAAAGCTAAAAGCCTTAACCACCAGTAGACGAACTAAAAGAACTTCTAAAGGATATCGTTCAGGAAGAATGAAAATGACCCGGGGTAAGAAGGTCTGAGATACAAAAAGAAATGGCACAGTGGGGCGGGAGATAACACCTGGGTAAGTCTGGAGAGTGGTTTTCATAAAGTGAAAACAACTGCCTAACGGGTAGGTTTAATGAAAAGACCAAACTAAAATCCTGAGCCATGAGCGCATGTAAGTTAGCAGGGAAATGACTCCGGTTAAAATACTGCATCATCTTTGTATGTTCAGGCAGAGAAGGGAGGTGGCGACAGTCAAGGTATCCACATTAAGATTAGGACGTTTCATGTGCACAGTAAATATCAAAGTTAACTGTTTAAAGAGTAAAAACAGAGGCTATAACTTTCATCCCAAGAGAGAGAAAAAAAGTAATATGAAAAACATCTTAGTTTTTACAGACCAGAAAAGAAAAAATTATAAATATTTTAATTATAATATTGCATATATAATTATATGTGATATTATTATATGTAATATAATATATATAATAATTAAAATGTATAATGTATTTATATAAATATATTTTATATTAACATATAAAATATATATTATATATAATATAATATAAAACTATATATATATGAAACAGGACAAATAGAATACAAAGAAGTTAAAATGAGAGAAACAAGTCCAATTATATTAATATTCACAATGAATGTAAATGGAATAACCATCCCAATTAATGAGATTATCAGATCGGACTTGGGAAAAATCCACCTATCTGCTACAAAAAAAAAAAAAAAAGCTAAAACATAAAAACATAGAGAGATTGGAAGTAACGGGATGGACAACAAAGATACATCAGGCAAATACTAGCAAAATAAAGGTGGAGTGGCCATATTATTTAGTACCAGACAAAACGATCTTTAAGTCAAAGAAAGAACGATTAGGGATAGAGAGGGTGACCCCAGAATGGTAAAACATTCACTTCACCAGGATGACACAACGCAAAGAGTACAGGCCCCTCATCAAATAAATTTACGATATACAATGCAGTGCTTCTTTCACTTTTGCTGGTTGCAGGAAGAAATGACCTTGGGTGTCCAGGGCAGCCCTTGGATTTTGTATCCCCAGCCTGGGCAAAGGGTCCAGGGAATGACAAGCCTTCCTCATCTCCCTGGTTGTGACTCATTCTTCTTCCGGTGAGAAAGAGGCAGCTCGGGGTCAAAGCTGCTACCCTACTTGCTTGAGAGGGCAGGTGTGTTAGGATGAGTCCTTTATGGGCTGGGGCAGAAACACACAGAATAAAGGAGCAGTTGCCATTGGAAAGGCAGAAATCCCGAATTCGTGGAACCCAATATTTCTCTAATTTTGTTTCTTAACACCTTCAGATCTACGGAATTTGGGCAAACAGCAACCTGAGTCAATCCTTTCATTTCAAAGATGAGGAAACGGAAAACCCAGGGAGGTGACACGGCTTGCCCTAAGTCACGCAAATAATATGTGCATATCGTCATTAATATTCACACGGTGGCCCACAAGAGATTTTGAAAACAAATGAATCTAAATGTTAAAATGGCAAATTCCCCCTGAATAAAGAAAAAAGCCTCTATCAAACAGCCCTGATAAATTAAAAAACTCACTCCAGTAAGTCTGCTTTGCCTCTGCAAAGGACCGGCAAACAAGAAAGCTGTAACGAGCTGTGCATGGCATTGAGATGGCAGATAGCTGCTGACTCTGGTAATTCATCATCGAATTGAAAGCATTACATATGGAAGAGCAAAAATCTAATTCCAGCTCATTTCAATGAGAACTGATCTAAGAGTTCATTACACAAAGTAATTTTTACTAACACAACTTTGAACGTGTCCTCAAATGAGGATGACTCTCTCCTGATAGCTGAAACCGGTAAGGTGAAATTTGCATACAGATGATGGGACACTAAGTTGCAGATTCCTTGTGTTCATCTTAACAGGTTTGGTTGTTTGGCGGTGGGGGGGGGGGGGGGGTTGGGGTTTTTTTTAATGTTTGCTTAATGTTGTAGATGAAGGAGAGAGAGGGCTGGGAAACCAGAGTTTGGGGTTATTTTAAAAAGGCATCTCAAATCCAAGTTTTTTGTCTCTAAGAGCTGTGTGACCTTTGTCATGTAACTCTGCTTCTCTGAGCCTGGACTCCTTCACTGATAAAGAAGATCTCTATCTCTCATTTGATAATTTAATAAGGAAATGGATGTAAAGCACTTAGCACAGTTTAAAGTTCCTGATGAAAGGTAGCTTTTAAAAAAGCTTTCCAAACCCCAGTTTACTAGTCTGTGATATCAAGATAATAATACCTACATGGTCAGGTACGATTTAAAAAGTGAATGTGTGTGGGATGCAATTACTGTTAGATCCAACCCCTACCCCCTTGGGTCGGCTTAAGTGAATGCCTCCAGGATCTAGACGCCCACGGCCTGTGTCAAATTGGCATCAGCGCTGGGGCTCAGACACTTGGACCCAGAGACACATAATTCCTCAAGCAAAGGAAACAATTCTTCCGTCCCTTATTAAATAGGCTTTCTGGACTCAAAGAATAGATCTCTTGCGAAATTCAGAAGTTCTCAACCTTAGCTGTTCCTTGGGATCTTCAGGGATGGGGGTGGGCTGCTTTTAAAACCCCAATACCCAGGCTGCCCTCAAAACCAATTAAAACAGAATCTCTGGGCAGGGGACCCAGACATCAGTATCTTTATAAATGCCCAGGTGATTCCAGTGAGCAAACAAGGTTGTGAACCACCGGAGCTAATGGGAGAGAAGAGGGCGCCGGGGTGCTAATCATAGAGACGGGTTTCCCCTGCACTTAGGCCCCAAAACTTCTGCTGGTAGCTTGAAGGGTAATGTGATCAAAAGACTAAGGAGCCAGAGTTTTTGCCCCACTTTCCAGTAACAAAGTAACAGGGAGTTCCAGAGAACGGGGGCTTTGTGGTTAACAGAGAAGGTCACAAGATCTCTTTAGATCACAAAAAGGCCTGATTTCAGTCCATGCCTTGGTCAACAGAAGAGAGAAACAGAAAAGAGAATGACTCCCCTTCTTTGACTTTTGTCCTCCGAGACCCAGCACCTGTGAACCCCGCAATGTGAAAGGGGAAACCATCTGTGGCTCCATGTTCCTGCAGTGGGAAGTGGGCGGACATGGGTTTGAGGGCAGTGGGGAGCCTTAGAATGTTCTATGCACATGAGTGATCTAGTTGAATTGACCTTTCTGCAAAGTCACTATCACTACAGAATAAAGACTGGATCGGATGGGCGTGTGGCCAGAAGCAGGAAGACCAGTTAGGAGCTGAGGGTGGACCCAAGGTCAGACATTTCTAGGACAGTGGTTCTCGAACCTGTGTGGCCTCTGGATTCCCTGGAGGGCTTGTTAAAAAACAGATTGCCTGACCCCACCCCGGAGTTTCTGATTCAGCAGCTCTGGAGCAGAACCTGAGACTCTGCCTTTCCAACACGTTCCCAGGTGATGCGGACGCTGCTGGCCTGAGAACGTTGAGCGCTGTTGCTGTCGACCGCAGTGATGTGAAGAGGAGGATGTTCAGAAAGAAGCTTCATAGTTCTAGGCTGGTGGTTCTAGGTCAAAGTTTCATGCTGGCTCTACATTTAAAATCACCCAGAAAGACTGGGCCCTAACTCACCCCCTACATCAATTCAATTGGTCTGGGGCTAGGCCCAGACATGAGCATTCAAAAGCCCCCAAGTGATCGTAGGATGAAGTGAGAGGTGCGAACCAATCCTCAATACTCAAAGTGCGATCCGTGGACCAGCAGTAACAGCCTTATCCAGAAATGGAGAGTCTCAGGCTCCATCCCAGACCTACAGAATCAGCCTCTGCATTCTAACAAGATCTTTGGGTGATTCCGGTACACGTGAAAGTTCGAGAAGCACTGATACTATAGTACTGGCCCAAAATGGGATTCCAGAAGCAGCTGGAAGCATGGGGGAGATGAAGTCTAGTCCCCAGGGTGAAAACCAGAAACAGAGAGAGAAATCCATTCCTTTGGTCACATGAGCTATAATGATGTGCACTGTGTGCCCAGCAGGTGCTGAGTGCTAAAGGCAGGCACCTGGCCTCAAGGCTGTCAAGACAACAAAACAATAAAACGAGAGGCCTGGAGAGGTTACTTTAAAGGTCCAAGGTGCTTCTGATGACAGCCTGTGTCAACCACACGTGAGCTGAGACAAGGACTTCGTCCCAGCACCCGGCAAGCCAGGCACCTGTCTGGTCCTCCGTGAACTCTTACTGAAGGAACGCCGGACTCGGCTGCTTTGGGGCAGGATCTCCAGCAGCAGAAACGGGCGAGGGCCCGGGAGCTGTAAGGGGCTGGCGTGTGTATGAGGGGCCCGAAGCCTGTCGTGCCCTTGGGCTGGATCTAGAAGAGAGGCTGGCAATGCTCTGAAAAGGGCCAGATGGTAAATATTTTAGGCTTTCCAGGCTGTGCTGTGTCTGTTGCAGTGACTCGATTCCGCCCTTGTAAAAACGGGAAAGCACCATGGACAATCGGTAGACAAATGGACATCCCTCTGTGCCAAGCAAACTTTATCCACAGCGACAGGCTGAGGGTGGATTCGGCCCACGGGTTGTGACCCAATCTGAGTGAGGACGAGGGGAAAGAAGCTGAGATGCAGCCACAAAGGTGGATCGGAGGTTGGGAAGAGGCCGCAGGAGGCCTTGGCCACCAGGCAAGGGAAGGGAGACCTTGACTCGGCAGTGCGGAGCTGGTGCAGGACCTGGGACAGCAGAGTGAAAGCAGCCGAGGCCGGTAACTTGGCAGAGGTGTGAGAGGTGAGATCAGGAGCTGGGGAGAGGGCTGATGGTGGGGGACAGTTAGGGGATGTGGGGACGGTTCCCAAGAGAGCTGAACGACAGAGAACCAGAGCAAGCAACTGCAGAGGAAGCCTGGCAGGGGACATATGCTTTGGTGACGATCCACAGGGCTAAGGGTAGGGAGGGCGAGAGGAGAGTTGCTAAGTGTGTTTCTGGTCCCTGGGGTGATGGGGAGGATGCTGTGGCCTGAGGCAGAGGAGCTGGCGCAATCTGCGGACGGGTGGGGAGCCGGACCTGGGAGCTCAGGGAAGCGTGTGGAGCAGAGCCGGACCCACAGCAGCTTGTCGCCTCCGTCACACCTGAGCACCCAGGCAGCTGGAGAAGACATTCAAGAAAAAGTTAGAATACAGGGCCTTGCTGAGGGCTGCTGTGCTACAAGATGCAAATCTGGGAGATGGAGCTTGCTTAGGGCTGGGGGTGAATCCCAGCTTCCTAGGGCTGAATCCCAGCTTCCTGGGGCTGAATCCCAGCTCCCTGGGGAGAAAAAAATCCCAGCTCCCATGGCTCCCTCAGAGCCATGTCCTCCAACTTCGATGTGCCACAAAAGCCCTGGAGATGCTGTGAAGGAAGATTCTGGTTTGGTGGCTTGGACGGGGCCCAAGTCACTGCATTTCTAACAAGCACCCATGTTACCCACGCTGCCAGCCCAGGACCACACTCTGAGAAGGGAAGCCTGGGAAATGGTTCCAGCCTTCCCCTTGCCACCGTTGTCTCCCAAACAAGTGCAGTGAGGCTCTTTAAGTTACAATTTGTTGAGTGGCTATTTTGTGCCAGATGCTGGAGATACTGAGAAAGGAGCAAAAGCAGCAAGGATTGGAGTCCTTGTGATGTGGCAGCACTGTTCTAAGACGTTCACATCTGTGACTCATCTACTCCTCACTATGGGCCAGGAGGGGTTTCCACTAGTGGCCCATCTGCCATACACTCAGTGACATGAGAACAGGCAGGCAAACTCCAGGGCCAAAACTCCATCCCTCAAGCTCAGAGGGGGAAGCAAGTGGCCCCTCAAGGCAGTACCATGAGTCCCAAGCTGGCGCACTCTCCGCCAATCGAGGCCACCTCTCCCGGAAAATTCAAAACTTTAGTTTTGAAGTTCTTCGATTACGACGCTGGACCCAAGGCATAAGGAATGTCCTAAGTCCAGTGGGCTGGGGGCTGAGACACCGGCGCTCAGATGATTCTTCAGCTTTGCTTCTAAAGCACTAACTCAGCCCTTAGAAGAGACACCTCCACGGGGTATCTCCTGCAATGCAAATAAATAAATGCCCCCAAATAAAATGGGGATAATTTAGGGGAGAATTTTGTGGCTGGTGAGTATTGCATGGGCATCATTTTCAGAAGCGGCCCTTTGTTACGGTCCTGGGGCGCGGTCCCCGCCGCGCGTTGCGATGCTGCCACCTAGTGGTGATGGGGAGACCTGCTGCGGAAGTCGAAGCGTCCAAACCCCCGAAGCGACAAGGGGAGGCTGCATCCTATTAACACCAGTCTGGGCGGTGGCTGTTTTTAGCTGGGTCTCTCCTTCTGTGCCACTTTCATCATGGAAACTGGCTCTCTAGACCCAAAAAAAGCTGCGACGTGCTCTGCAAAAGCTGTTCGAGGGCCAATTTTAGCTGCATTTCTTGGAATTTGGGCTCCCAGGCGGGAGGAGGAATGTACAGTTCCCAGGAAGTTGGGTATCTTTTTAAAACTAGTACCTGGAGACCAGTTCTTGCCGTGAGAGGTGTGAGATCATAGATCCCCCTGGGTTCCAGCTTCTTCAAAGGAATATAAATTTGGGTGGGGGGGGGTGGGGGGGGAGGTTAGCAGCAGCCACTGTGTCCTGGGAGGTTTACTGTATACTATTAAGAGCTTTCTTTACTTGAACCACCTCATTGATGCCTCGAAATAACCCTAAGAGGAAGCATAGAGTTACACCCATTTAACAGATGAGGAAATCGAGGCTGGGAAAAGTTAAGTGACTTGGCCAAGATCCTAGAGCCGGTAACTAGCAGAGCCATGATTTGAATTCTAGAGTCTGTGTGTCAACCCAGAACCCAAACAAAGCAATGGATCAAGAGTTGAAAGTCCTGGGTTCATCCACACTCTGCTGCCAGCTCACTTGACACTGGAGACCTGGCAAGGCACATCGGTTTCCTTTTGTGGTCAACCCCAGTTGATGGCTAGCAACACACAGAAGGACTTTGAGACTTGCTGTGATTGATTAGTGATGTCTGCCTTGGGTGTAGGAGTGGAGAATAACAGCACATTTAGCCTAGGCTTGGGATCCTGCTGTGGGCAATAGAGAGGCATTACAAATTTCTGAGCAAGGAGTGTTTTCATGAGACTACTCAGGTCATGGTGTGCAGAGTGGAGATGAGAGCAGAGAGCCTGGGATTCTATGAGGCAGTATTTTCTTCCAGATGTGGAACTGGGCGAGAGGCAACCTACCCAGTAAAAGTAGTAAAATATTTTTACTGTTTCCTCCACTTCTTAAATGGTTGTTTTAACTCTAATAATCTCATGCAAGAGCTCCAAGGAACTCTGTAGACCCTTTCTCCCCCAACTATCCCTCATCTTGTTCTGTTCTCTCATAACTGACTCATTGGGGGGGGGGGGGGGTGCGGCAGGGGTAGCAGACAGGCTCAAGGAATAACTAGAATAAGCGAGAATGATCTGATAACCACCCGGTTAATTTTAAATGACTACCCACGGTGCTGCAGCATTGAGATGTCTTCTCTGAGAGGTGGGGAGCAAGGTGGCCAGTAGCCAGAGGCTACCCCCATATGTCCTCCACACATAGCACCACCGGCTGGTCAGCACCTCTGCTGTTCAGAAAACAATCCTTGGTGGCCAAGTTGGCTTCAAGGTATCAACAAGATGGACTAAAATCACAAAACCGAGATGCTGGAATGAATCTTAACACATTCCTTTATCAAGTGTTTTAAACATCTCTATTATTTGCCCAAGTACCTCAGAGGTGGTGGGGGGGTCCATCTTCTCATTTCATATTGAATCCCTCCTACAGCATCCATAGTGAATCGCAGTAACTAAGGTGTTCAGAAGCCCAGCATTTTCTCCTCCATTCCCTACTTCTATAACAGAAGCTACTCTCAACCATTGATGTGGACATAGGACCCAGGTCACACCTGGCCACACCCACACTGACTGCTTCTAGGGGTGGGCATATAGCCTGAGCTGAGCCAATCAGAGTCCTCCCTTGAGGCATTCTCTTGCCGTCAAGGTTGTTAAGCTGGGAGGATATGGAGTCAGGACTGATGGCCACCATCCTCCCCATTATGTGGACCAAACAGTGGGAGAAAATGAAGCCAGCACAGAGAAGCAGGTCCAACCTCCAGAACGGATGGTGTCTGCAGCCCCTCCTTCAATTCTGTGGACTACCTGAGAATTCTTCTTGACCACAAGAACCAGTATATTTCCTCCACTGCCAATTTCAGTGGGGTTCATGTCACTTTCCATGATCTGACATGATACACCATCCCTGAGTCTCTCTCTCCTTTTCTTGATCTCCTCCAGTGATGGGGGACTCACTGTCTTGACATAGCCCTTCTTTTTTTTTTTTTTTTTTTTTTTTTTTTTTTTTAACCCTTTTCTCCTGCATTGGCAGGCGGATTCTTAACCACTGTGTCACCAGGCAAGCCCTGAAATTTTTTTTATTTTTATTTTTTTTGCAGTATGCGGCCTCTCACTGTTGTGGCCTCTCCCGTTGCGGAGCACAGGCTCCGGACGCGCAGGCTCAGCAGCCATGGCTCACGGGCCCAGCCGCTCCGCAGCACGTGGGATCTTCCCGGACCGGGGCACGAACCCGTGTCCCCTGCATCGGCAGGCGGACTCTCAACCACTGCGCCACCAGGGAAGCCCAGCCCTTCTTCTTTGAGGCACTTTGCCAGAAAGCTTTCTCTTAGAAGGAGCCAAAATTTGCCTCACAGGGCATATACGTATACACATATACACAAATACAAACACACATATACACGTGTACATATACACAGAGACGCACAGACACGTGCAAGCGGATGCACACGTGTGACAGCTTCTATATACATGTGTAACATACACATACATGTATAGGTACATGAAGGCACATTCATAAACACACAAAGACCCACATATATGCACACATACATACACACAGAGAGAGGCACACAGATACACAGGCACATTACATCCACACATATACATAATTACAAGCACATGTAGACACATACACATATACATATACACAGCTATATGCATACACACATACACAGATATGTAAATATAATATACACATGCATACAGATACACAGACACATCTGTGCACACAGAGACATACATATACACATACATACATACACAGAGATGCACACATGTACACACTATACAAACACATACCCATACACTCAGGGACATGCAGAAATACACACACATACACACACACAAACACATACACAGAGACACACACATACACTCAAGAGACGCATACACACACACACACACAAACACATACACAAAGACACAGACACACACATACACTCAGAGACACAGACAGACACACAGAGACACACATCAGGGCTCATTATATAAGCTGCTGAGGACAAAAGAACCCTCAACTCACGTCACACGTCACCTGGAATGATGACCCCACACACATTTTGGTCCACTCTCCCTCTTATACAATTTTCAAACCATTTTCCCTGCAAATAAGACCCACCGCCCAAGTTAAAAAAACCAAACCGGGTATTTACTGCCCACCTCTCACCACCTTCAGGGCTGGCATTGGCTTCTCCCATCACCATGGAAACCATGACACCCCCAGCACTTGCCATTCAAAAAGTTTGTGCCCTTCAAACCCGTACAAGAACATCAAAATGACATCGATACTTTCCAGGGGGTGACCCTAATTTTGAAGGCAGTTCCAAGAACCCCTTGAAGGGAGAATGCAGAATGCCTTTGCTGGCCACACGGTGAGTCACCAGGAAAAGAAGGCAGTGCTGCCAGTCCGTGTGCCTTTGGAGCCCTATCTTTTAATGCTGCAGGCAGTCCTGACAAGTGCCTTGCTTTACATCCTCAACAATTGTCTGTTAAAACATATAATCGAGTTCTATTTTGTGTGATGTCCCTGATCAGTTATAGCATTTTACATCATAAAATGGGCCTTAGAAGTAAATTCTTGATTGATAACATGGTGCTTTTAAGAAATATGGGTGCTCTGAGGCTCAGAGAAATTAAGCCAACAGCATAAGATCACACAGGAGAGTCAGGATTTGAACACAAGTCTGACCCTGAGGCCCCCACTTCAGAACTCTCCCTTCCTAGGATTGGGTAGTTGATGTTTTAAATCTAATGCAGGACCCTTAGCTCTTTCTTCATGTCCTTGAGAGGCCCTCACCCCAAATTCTACACTCCACCCTTCCAAAGTGCTTGCATTTCTCTGCATATTCATTTCCTAGGGCTGTGATAACAAAGTACCACAAACTGGATAGTTTAAACAACAGACATTTACTGTTTCGCAGTTCTGGAGGCCAGAAGTCCAAGGTCAAGGAGTCGTCAGGGCTCGTTCCTACTGAGGCTGTGACGAGGAATCTGTTCCATCCTCTAGGGCTTCTGGTTTGCTGGCCACCTTGCTGTTCTTGACCTGTAGAAGCCTCACCCAGTCTCTGCCTCTGTCTTCACGTGGCCATGACCGTGTGCCAAGGTGCTCAGCAGCTGGCAAAGGCCTTTTGGGGGTCCCGGTCCAAGAGAATCCTCTGGGAAGACCTCCCAGGAAGGGGCCCAGCTGGCAGCAGAGGGAAACTCTGAGGACACTAAACCAGGGTCCTGGGGATTCGACTTCCAAGGCTGCAAAGTCTCTCCATGCAGGTGGGTGAGGCAGGTGGAGTGGCTGGTGCCTGAGAGTAACCCTGTGGCTCTGAGGGGGGAGCAATGAAGGTCTGCTCTGTCTCTAACTCATTCACTGCACACACACTCACACACATACACGTGCACACACACACTCACAAACACACATACACACATATACACAAACACACCACGTACACTCACACACAAACACACAAACAGCACACAAACCTACATACACACATTCACACACACACAAGCATACACCCAAACAACAAACTTGCATACACATAGACATACACACGCAAACACACGCTCACACACACACAAATCTGCACACACACATTCACACACACACATACACATATGCACATCTAAACACATACACATGCATGCACCCCTCCTCTGCCCATGCTCTGCCAGCAGTTCTCAACCAAGATATGCTGCATTGCAAGCAGTCGTGAGGTGCATTACCAAGTCATCTATTGCTAATAATAAAGTGCCAAATGTTGCAAATGTATGTACGAATAGATTCAAGGTTATTCCTATGAAACATCGGATTCACTCACTGCATTCTGATTAGGTGCCCTCAGTGGGAGAGGAAAGGAGGGAATTTACAGCTGGAGCATAAATGGGGGTCTGTCCACAGGTGATGGAATAGAAAGCCTGGCATAGCCTCTCTGGACCCCATACCCCTATGAGAGACACACAGAAATGCCAAACTCTCTTCTTCATAACATACACAGATGCACAAACTGGGGGTGGTCCTGGGGAAGGAAAGGAGGTATGCATGGCCAGCAGAGATCAGGAAAGATTCCCAACCTCACCAGTGACCCAGAAATGCAAATTAGAAAGAGGAGACGCCACTATTCATCCATCCAACTGACAAACCATGTGCTTTTGATCCTAACAGGTATTGGCAAGGGTGGACAGGTGGAGAGAGGGTTTCCCTCAAACATGGCAGAGAGGGGATGTAATTGATATGACCATTTGGGGGGCTTTGCAGGATCTGGATGCCATTACCTTTCTGACCTCAATTCCTACTACTCTCCCCCTGCTCATTCTGCCCTAAGATCTCCTTGGACTCACCAGGTATGTCCCCACCTCAAGACCTTTGCATTTGCTATTCCCATCGCCTGGAATGCTCTTCCCCAGCTTTCTGTACGGCTCATTCCCTTTAAGTCTTTAGTCACATGCCGCATGTGTCCCTAGCCACACATCACCTCCCACACACATACACACACTTTCTCTCTTTCTCTCTCCCTCTCTCTCTCTAACCCTCTTCCCTGCCTTCTCTTTTTCCATAGCATTCACAAATCACCAGATATACATGTTTTACATATTTTTTGTTATCATCTGCCTCCTCCTAACACATGCCCACAAAGAATGTCAGCTCCAAGGGGGCAGAGATTTTGTGATTTCATTATTCCCTACTGTGTCCCCAAAGCCTGGAGCAGGCCTGGGCTAGATGGGCAATACATATTTGTTGAAAGAACTAAGATTTTAAGTTCAGTTAACTGGGTTTTTTTTGTTTTTTTTTTGTTTTTTTTTGCGGTACACGGGCCTCTTACTGTTGTGGCCTCTCCCATCGCGGAGCACAGGCTCCGGACACGCAGGCTCAGCGGCCATGGCTCACGGGCCAAGCCGCTCCACAGCATATGGGATCTTCCCGGACCGGGGCATGAACCCATGTCCCCTGCATCAGCAGGCGGACTCTCAACCACTATGCCACCAGGGAAGCCCCTCAGTTAACTTTTGATTCCACTTTTAAGACACCATCTGTATTTGTCTCCTATTGTTGCACAAATTATCAGCCAAACACCCACATATTCACTCCCAGTTCCACAGGTGGAGTTCAGCCAGGCATGGCTGGAGTCTCTGCTCAGACTGAAATCACTGTGCTGGCCGCTGTGCTCTTCTCTGGAGCTCAGGATCCTCTTCCACTCTTATTCCTGTTACTGACAGAATTCAGTTCCTTGCAGTTGTAGGACTGACGTCCCTGATTCTTTGTTGGTTGTCAATTTGGGGCTCTCTCAGCTTCTAAAGGCCACTTGCATTCCTCTCCACATAGACTCTGCATCTTCGGGACAGCACAGCGTGTCATACTGTCTCATGCTTCAGATCCCTCTGGCTCCTTTCTGCTCCCAACCAGAGAAAACCCTCTGCTTTAAAAAGCTCATGTGATCGGATTACGCTTACCTGGATAATCTTTATATCTGAAATTAACTGACTTGGGGCTTTAATGACATCTACAACATCCCTTCCAGAAAAACCTAGATTAGTGTCTGAATAACCCGGGGACTGGAATCTTGGGATAAAACCTTTCTGTGCCTCTGCTTCCTCCTCTGTAAGATGGAGATGCTAATAATACTACTACCCCACAAGGACTGTGTGGATTAATTAAGATAATGCATGTAAAGTGCTTAGTACTATGTTGGAACAAAGGGTATGCTAAATAAAGAGCAGCTGTCACCATCACTATTATTATTATTATCACTATCATCATCATCATCATCATCATCAACATCATCACTGTTATTTCAGATGTGCCAATGGGGTTTCCTTATTCCACAGGATATGCCAGGATTTGGTATTTCTGTACATCCAGATATGACACGTTTTACTCTGCTGTAGACAGAGATATGGGATGTCTTTACTCTTATTTATACCAATAAGGCAAGTGTCACTGTAGGTTACATAGACAGCGATCAGGCACTTTATGGCTATTTTTAGGCAAGCATCTCTGGATGTCATGTACACAGTTAGGATCTGTGTCTATTTACTCCTCATGAGCCACAGACCTGGCAGGTTTGGGTTGGTTGCCTATGCTTGGTTCACACTGCTGACATAGACAGTGATGCAATCTCAGAAAAGACTGAAAAAGACCTGAGACATAACAAGAGTCATGAGGGGGTTCCCTGGATGCAGACTGTTGGTCTGAAAACGAAGAAAGTCCCAGGCAAACCGGGGCAAGTTGATTACCCCAAATACAACCTGGGCAGGCGTTCCCCAAGCACTGCTCCTGTATGCCCCACACAGGCGACCGCATAGGAGCACGGACTCCAGAGTCAGGGGTCTGGGCTCAAAGCTCAGCTCCACCCCTTCCTAGTCACATGGTTTTGGCAAGACCAGTGCTCAGTTGTAAAATGGAGCTAATAATAGAAGCTGCCTCATTGGTTATGAAGATTAAATGAGTTAATAGATAGAAAGCGCTTAGAATCATGCCGAGCCCATAGTAAGCTTTCAGTAAACCTTCGTGATTATTGTTATATCTGCCAACACCTCTATTATCTTTTAAAATATTTTTTATATCTCCACACTCTTAAAAGGCATAAAATGCAATTACTGTAAAAGGAAATCATACTTCCCTCCCTAAATGGAAAGCTGGTACTGTTAGCCATAAATAGAAGGTAACTGGAAACATAAATGCAAAACTATTTAGCAAATAGAAACAGCTCAGGCCCCACTGTTGGGACGCAGACACCCTTTGGAAACCCAGATGTTCTGTACGAGTGGAGACAGGCTCAGAGACAGGGAGGGACAAGATGAGGTCAATCGGGGCTGAGAACGGATCTGTGACAGGTCTGTGGACGCTAAACACATCACACAGTGCCCCAGGGCCACTACCAAACGTTAAGGTAGATAGCTAGTGGGAAGCAGCCGCACAGCACAGGGAGATCAGCTCGGTGCTTTGTGTCCACCTAGAGGGGTGGGATAGGGAGGGTGGGAGGGAGGGAGACGCAAGAGGGAAGAGATATGGGAACATATGTATATGTATAACTGATTCACTTTGTTATAGAGCAGAAACTAACACACCATTGTAAAGCAATTATACTCCAATAAAGATGTAAAAAAAAAAAAAAAAGAAAGAAAGAAAGAAAGAGCCCTGAGGAAGCATTTGGTCCTTCACAAAGCAGGTATCTAAACTGTCTCTACTCCGTTCTCACCTAAGTTGATCCTCAGCAGATAGGTTAGGGTTGCTGTTAGGGTCCTCCCTGCACTGACTCTGCCCCTTAGGACAAGGCACTTCATCTCTCTGAGCCTCAGTGGTCACCACTGCAAAACAGGCGTTGTGATGCCTGCCTCTCAGGGTCCCTAAGAGGATCAGGTGGAATAAAGGTAAACATACTCTGTGACTTTCAAACCATTCCAAAAACGTTCATGTTTACCATCGGGCCTTTTCAAACACCAAGAATCATTCTATGGAAGCTTTTCGTCACTGGGGAGAAGCTATCTGCTTCCCCTAACCTCATTTGCCTGGATAAGCTGTGAAGGATATATAATCAGAGAGCTCTTTAGAAAGCCGAGAATGAAGGGATGTTAATTTTACCACTTTTAGGTAATTTTTTTTTTTTTTCCGGTACTTGAAAACCTGGGCTCCCACTTAAAAATACTTGAAACGTTGAGCTTGAATCACAGTATGAACTTCAAGTGACAGACTCGTAATACAATTAGGATAGCTCCACATTATCTCTCATTATTGAATAATATGTTCATTAATAGCTCTCCCCTTCCTTTACCATAACATTCACCTGCTAAAAATAAACATAAACGCCAAGACCCAGGATGACTGAGAGCTGAACTTGACCTCAGAGTGGCCAGCAGCAGCACTGTGGGCACGACCAAGTCCAGCCTGGGGCCACCTTTCTGATCCTCTCATCTGGGAGCTCTCACACATCAGGCCACGTAGAGACATCAGAGAATGAAAAGCTTCACACATATTTTATCTGGTGTCACCCTCACCACATCCTTGCAAACCACGCATTATTACCAGGATTCCCCCATTCACAGATAAAGAGACTGAGGGTCAGAGAGGTCCCTTGATTTGCCCACCCAAGCCAGAACCGTGAGGAAATGTTAGAACTAAGACGCAAACCCTGCTCTCCACCTTACAAATGTGGGTGCCCTTTCCCACAAAACAGGTAATCACCTGTGTCACCTCCTCCTACTTTTCTCCCTCCTCTCTCCTTCCAGCGTCGGCACTGAAGGCAAGGAAGGGGGTCATTCCTTAGGATGATGACAGATTGACTGTGCATGTCTATGTGCTGGGAGCCGCTACCCAGGGGGTAGCCGGTGCTTAAGGGAGAAAGGAGCCGCTGTGCTTTCTCCCTTATGGGGCTGAAATTGTCTTTGTGAAAGAGCTGGGAGTCATATAAATAGCTCAGGTACATGCCATCAGCCACCTTCAAGCTCTGATGTTACCTTCTCTTCCCCTGAGATGATTCAGGGACTCAGGGAACAAAAGGCCTCAACTTGCAGGATCTTCTGTCCCATGACAGTGAGGACACCATGTCCAGAAATCATCTTCATCCTGCTCCTGGGCTCTCCCTCACTCACCCCTTGGAACCATCCTGGTCCATTATTCCCACTTCATAGAGGAGAAGCTTGCAGGGCACAGCAAGGCCTGCTCTCCAGTTAACAGATGGGGAAACTGAGGTCCACAGAAACTGCATCAGCAAACGTGGTGGTTAATTTTGGGTGTCAGCTTGGCCAGGCTATGGTGCCAATTGTCTTGGTCAAACACTAGACCAGATGTTGCCATTAAGGGATCACGTAGATGTGATTAATATCCACCACCAGTTGACCTTGGGTGAAGGAGTTTGCCCTCCATAATGCAAGTAGTTCATCCAAGTAGTTGAAGGCCTTAAGAGCAAAAACTGAGGTTTCCTGGAGAAAAGGGAATTTTGCCTCCAGACTGCAACGTAAAAACTCTGCCTTAGGACTTCCCTGGTGGCGCTGCGGTTAAGAATCCGCCTGCCAATGCGGGGGACACGGGTTCAAGCCCTGGTCCGGGAAGATCCCACATGCCACGGAGCAACTAAGCCCGTGCGCCACAACTACTGAGCCTGCGCTCTAGAGCCCGCGAGCCACAACTACTGAAGCCTGCGGGCCTAGAGCCTGTGCTCTGCAACAAGAGAAGCCACTGAAATGAGAAGCCCATGCACCGCAACAAAGAGTAGCCCCCGCTCGCCGCAACTAGAGAAAAAGCCCACGCGCAGCAACAAAGACCCAACACAGCCAACAATTAATTAATTAATTAATTAAAAAGCAAAACAAAACCAAAAAACTCTGCCTTAGTGTCCAGCTTGCTGGATTTTTGGACTTGTCAGCCCCTACCATTGTGTGAGCTAATTTCTTAAAATAAAATTTTAAAAAAGTAATACGTATATGTATTTAAATATAGGTTTATATTTTTTAATATATTTAAATATATAAATAAATGTAAATAGATGTATATTTTTATACACATACACTAGTGGTTCTGTTTCTCTGGAAGACCCTGACTAATAGCAAGTAAAGACAGACAGAGACTAAGAGGGTGGAGAGGACAAGAGCGTTTATATGCATGAAGCATGTTTTATGTGCCAGAAGCTCTCGCCCATATTATCTCGTTAAACCTTTACCCACTACCCATAAAGGCAGTTTTCACCATTCCCCAGACTCAAGGGGCCTACGTGACTTTGCTAGGGACCTTACCTGGGAATCAATCCCATGCCATCTGCCTTCATTATCCATACTCTCCATACACTATCCTACCAGCAGGAGGATGGTACCTAGGAGTCTGGGTGCATCATTCCTTTCCAGGATCCCAAGAGGAATTCTTCCTCAAATCATACTATGAAAAGTCATCAAGGTCAAAAACCAAGTTGAGGGCTTCCCTGGTGGCGCAGTGGTTGGGAGTCCGCCTGCCGATTCAGGGGGCGCGGGTTCGTGCCCCGGTCCGGGAGGATCCCACGTGCCGCGGCGTGGCTGGGCCCGTGAGCCATGGCCGCTGAGCCTGCGCGTCCGCAGCCTGTGCTCCGCAGCGGGAGAGGCCACAACAGTGAGAGGCCCGCGTACCGCAAAAAAAAAAAAAAAAAAAACCAAGTTGAACTTTCTTTTAGAAAAGATGGAAAACCCAACTCAAACTCTCTTAAACAATAAAGGGAACATCTTCGTTCATGTGTGAGAAGCCCAGAGGTAGACCTTCACACGTGGGCTGAGAACGGGGGTGCCAACAGCATCATCAGAGTCTCCACCAAAGTGTCCCCATCGCTCCTCCGGATGGCAGCCTTTTCCAGCTCTACACCGTGGCCCTGGACGCCTCCAGCTTTCATCACCTGAACTGCTAGCAGCTGCTATAGTAAGAGAAATCCTCCCCTATAGTTCTAAGCCTTGGGATTATGACTCTTGGGACTGGCTTAGCTCTCTTCTCTCTTGCCTGAACTAATTGAGATGCAACCCAGTAAGGTGGTCAAGAGCCATACTGACAAGGTTCAAACCCCTGCTCCATCACTTACCTGCTTGGGACCTTGGGCAAAGCCTTAACCCCTCTATGCCTCCATTTTTCCATCTGTAAAACAGGGCCAATAATTGTATTTCCCTCAAACACTCGTGGTGAGGATTAAATGGATGAACATACATTTATAAAACACTTAAACCAGTGACTAGCACATAGTATAAAGGATATGGAACTGATTGTTAATTAAATTACTGGAGGGAACTCCCTGGCGGTCCAGTGGTTAGGACCCGGCGCTTTCACTGCAGAGGGCCGGGGTCCAATCCCTGGTCGGGGAACTAAGATCCCACAAGCTACACGGCACAGCCAAAAAATAATAATAATAATTAAATTAATGGAGCTGGGGGTTGAAATGTGCTAACTTGACAGGCCTGGGGTGCCTACCCTTATTTGGAAACTGGATCTGCCCCCAGCTGAGTGGCAAGGATTAAAAGAGGCAGAGGACAATTCTCCGAAAGGAAATGGATGTGCTGTTAGCAAAAGAAAGAAAAATGGAGAGCAGAAAGGCGAAGACAGCTGCTCCCTAGTAGAGTGGCCCCAGTGAAATGTCACAGTACCTGATTAGTTTCTTTCCTGTTGGGTACAAGCCTGAGGTCGAAACCGCCTTAAATTGGAAAGATAAAAAATATCCTAATTATGTGCAAGAATAAAACGGAGCAGGTATTCTGTCCTACCGTTACAGCTTTCTTTGTGTTTCTACCCACTGAAAATGAAACCAGTGAAATCAGGCATTTAAAATCTACCTTTGACTCAGTCACTCATTCAACAGACATTTAATGAGCCCTCCAAGATGGATTTCCCTGAAACTAAAGAGGGTTAAGCATCAGGGGCCCTCTCTTACATGGGTCCCTTCCAAGGCCTTCTACCTAATGTGATATTTGTAATTGTAGATTCTGTTACCTAAAGAAGCCTCCTCAATTATATAAACTCCAGGCTACACAAAATCTGGATTTGTCCTGCATGAGCTCCTATTAAGTGGCAGGTACTACAGGTACAGAGATGAATAAATGATGATCTGCCTTCAAGGAGCGCCCTCTATTGACGGGGACTGAGAATGAGCCTGAGGATCATTTCCCAGGTGAAATATTTGCTATCTATTCATTCATCCAACGAACCAATACGTTTTGAGCATTCCAGGATGAGGAGGCAGGAAGAGACGCTGCTGTCAAGGAGCATATAATCAATCAATCAATCAATACCAAAAAATGAGTACAAAAGAATAGGATGAGGTAGTGAACAATGACTGGAGGAGTTTTTTGGGTCATTGGTCAGGAAAGACTTCTTTCAGGAGAGAAGCTGGTATGTAAATATGGAGACTCTGCAGCTGTGCAAAGAAGGGGGGACAGTTCCAAACAGAAGGAACAGCAAATGCCAAGGCCCTAAGGAAGGGGTAACCTTAGTGACTGAGGGAGCAGAGAAAAGGCCAGGATGGCCAGCATGAAGTAAGTCAATGGGAGAGAATAACAAGATGAGGTCAAAGAGTAGGAAGGGCCTAGGTTATGTAGGACTTTGCTGCCAGGTGAGAGGGTTGTATGTTGGAAGTGGAAGCCATCAGCGTTTTAGGCAAGGGAGAGACATGATATCACTAACATTATAAACAGAGCTCTGGCTGCCGTGGACAGACCAGATTGTTGAGTGACAGCAAAGAGCAGTCCAATGGCTTCTGTCCTAACCGTTGGCAAACATCCTCAAAGTTTTACAACCTACTGTTGTAGGTTGTGGAGAAACAGACTTTTCAGGTGTTACTGGTGGGAATGCAAAAGGGCGCAACTCCAGTGGAGGGGGGTTTTGCGATATCTAACAAAATTATATATGCATTTATCCATCGACGCATAACCCCACTCCTAAAAATCTATCCCAAAAATACACTGGCAAAAAGACAAAAAAAGAAGTGTGCATGAAGCTATTCACTGCAGTATCATTTGTGACGGCAGACTGGCAATCACGTATATTGGGGCATTAGCAGGAGCTGGTTGAATTAATAATATTAAACACTGACACAACACCATCCACTACTCGAGCTGCCAAAGGAAGGTAGAATGTCTTACGTTCTGCTCCAGAGTGGTCTTCACGATGTATTCTCAAATGAAAAAAATCAAGGTAGAGAAAAATGTGTATATTATGCTGCCATCTACCTAAGAAAGAGGTGGAATATGAACACGTTTTTTAATGGGAAAATAAATAAAAAACAAGAATAGCTACCTACCAGGGGAGGGAGGAAACAGTTAAAGAGGGGAGAGAGAGAGAAACTAGATTTCAGTGAATAAATTGTGTAAATTGGACTTTATAATATTATAACTATTTTGTATACTAAATTTTTAAATTTAAAGAAATAATTTAAAATTAATTTTTTTAATTCCTAAAAATTGAAAGAAAGCAAAACAAAACAAATGAGCCTCCTTGTATATTGAGTTAGTGGCAAAACCACATGGAAAGAAACTATTCAAGTGAATTTTAAAACACAGTGATTTTAAAACATCCCTAGTAAGATATACATTAAGGCAAAAAAAAAAGAAACCCTCAAACTGTTTTCATTAATCAAATCATCAATGGCAGTGTTGCAATCATTTTCCTAAGATCATTCTTTGTGTGTTATGGAATAAAGCAAATGAGTAATTATGTTGGTTTCTTTGGGAGTCAGGAATTTGGATATGGAAGAAAGAAGACACTGGTATAAGATTAAAGAAGTAAAAACCTGCTGGTCCTGAGATTGGATTTGAAGTCTCAGTATAAACTCAAGATGTATTTTATTTAAAAACAAAAAAAAAACAAAAAACAAGGCACCTCTAGCTCCCAGACTGTGGTCTCTAAGTACCCTTCCCCACCAAGAGAAGCCAGGGATCAATGCACAAATGGCTGATTCCATGTCGGGAGCAGAGAATAGCAAAGAATAGAGGCAGAGAAGTAGAAAAGGAAATTATAAAGTAGCTGCCACTGAATATGTGGAAGACCAAGAAAGTGAACACCGAAGCCAAGAGAAAAAAGTGTTCTAAGAAGATGGGAGTGTTGAATGCTAGTAGGATGAAAAGTAAAAGGACAGCGATGCTGACCATCGAATTTGGCAATCTGGAGGCCACCAGTAGCCTTGACAAGTGTGGTCTCAGTGGAACAGCAGAAGCCTGATTAGAGAGGAGAGAATCCAAAGTATAATTATCAAGAATACCAGGAAAATTATAAGATTGTTTCAGAAACGTCTGATGAAATAAAAACTAACACAGCCAAAGGAAACAGATCCAAATCCCGCCATCTGCATACTCACCTCTAATAGGAACCTGGCATTTAGAAAAGGTAAGTGAAAAAGACAAGTACTTTTCCTTACACTTGTCATCAAAATGCAGGCGTCATTTCTGCACATGGAGATATTTAAGCAGGGGAGCATTATCCTGGCCACCCTGACCCAGATGAGACAGTGAGCACCCCATCTCTGAAGGTGATTAGGAAAGGAAGATCATCCTTCAGGGATGCTAGAGAGGTGCCCCAGCTTTGGGTTTTGAAATAGGGCTTTACACGCCATGGGCTCCCCAGAGCAGGAAAGTGATGGGGCCTAGCAAACAACAGGGGATTAATAAATGTTCCAGGCTGATCTGTGGGTCTTCCCAAGTGCCTCCCGTCTCCTCCAGCCCCGAGATCTTGTTAAGTCCATGGTGTCTGTTTTGGATAAAAGAACTCCCTACTTGGATCCCCATCCATGGAGCGTTTCTCCAGGTATTTCTCTCCACTGGCTTCTCCTCCACTCTATCTACCAGAGGGTCTCCTGCACATTCTGCTGCCAGGATTAGCCACTGAAAAACAAGCAAATAGGGCCCTTTTACTGACACTAGCAGCTGCACACTACAGCCCAGGGCCTGTGTGCAGAGTCCAGTCATGTGGGTTGTGAAGCAAGCCCAGAGCACATCTGTGCTTCCTTCTCTTATTTACTCACAGAGACAGAAAGGGAAAATGACCAGTTCTCAGCGTGACCTCCGAATTAGCCAGGATTCTCCAGAGAAACAGAACTAATGGGATATATATAAAAATAGGGAAAG
>NW_006797892.1:1493700-1520207 GCF_000442215.2 Lipotes vexillifer | reverse complement strand
AGGGAAAGATTTACTATGAGGGATTGGCTCAATTATGGAAGCTGAGAAGCCCCATGATCTGCTGTCTGCAAGCGGGAGGCCCAGGAAAGCCGGTGGTGTGGTTCCAGCCCAAACCCACAGACCTGAGAACCAGGAGGGGATCCGTGGAGTAAGTCCTGGTCCAAGTCTGAAGGCCTCGGTTAATGGGCGTGAGGGATCTCAGTAGGGCAGTAGCAATAGTTGCACAACTCTGTGAATTTACTAAAAAGTTGTTGAATTGTACACTTGAAATGGAAGAAATACGCAATATGTAAAATATGCCTCAATTAAGTTGGTTTTGTTTTTTGGTCACACCATGCAACATGCAGGATCTTAGTTCCCTGAACAGGGACTGAATCCCGGGCCACACAGAGAAAGCACTGAGTCCTAACCACTGGACTACCAGGGAATTCCCAAGTTATTTTTTTTTTTAAGTGTTGACACCAAGGGCCCCAGTGGATAAGCTGGAGGAAATTCAGAAGAATAGAAAAGAGACGCCCCTGACAGAGGGAACGACACCCATCAGCTCAGTGGCAGCAACCACGGGAGCAGTAGCAGCCCCATGTGTGGAAGCCTGGTGAGCAGACAAGAGCACCCTGGTGTCCCATTAAATGTTTAAAAAGGATTTGGGGCAAGATAACATCCTGTTTTATTATTTTGGTGGGAGAAGGCAAGTGGAGAGGGATGGGTCACCATAAGGACCAGGATACCATTTGTACCAGGTTTAGAGTAACTCAGATTTACACTTGTTTTGCTTGAAAACTCTGGGGGGAAAAAAAAAAAAAAGGTCCAGGATGTCATGACCACTTCTCTGAGATTGATTAGTGGTGACAGGCTGGAGCTTTGTGTTGAAATTGATTAGTGATGTCTTCTATGGGTACAGGAGTAGGAGCAGCAGTATGTGTGCTATTTATTTGCCAACACTGCTTAGACAATCAGAATCACTGCCCTGGTACAAGAGAGAGGTAGCATAAGCATGAGACACCTGGTGGGCAGGGAGAGCAGGATCATCCTGTCCTGGATCCAACAAAGCAGAAAACCTGTGATACTGTACAAAGGGAGCTTCCATGGTTTATTAATGCCTCTGAAGCCTAGAAGAGGATCTTTTTCCCTTAGAGCTTTGTTCACACAAAGGAAATGCTTTTAAAAAAGTAATTCACGGGCTTCCCTGGTGGCGCAGTGCTTGAGAGTCCGCCTGCCGATGCAGGAGACGCGGGTTCGTGCCCCGTTTCGGGAGGATCCCACATGCTGCGGAGCGGCTGGGCCCGTGAGCCATGGCCGCTGGGCCTGCGCGTCCGGAGCCTGTGCTCCGCAAATGGGAGAGGCCACGACAGTGAGAGGCCCGCATAACGCAAGAAAAAAAATAAATAAATAAATAAATAAAAATAAAAAAGTAATTCACTAAAACCAGAAACTCTAAGGAGCTCTATTGACACATTTAAATTGCCAAATTGTCATTTCCATAGAAGCAAGGAAAACTACAAAGCAGTAAGTCTAGCCCCATCTCCCCAGACCATTAGTGCAGTTGGGAAAATTTTCCCAACTCTTTATTTTGAAAATTTGTCATTCCATAGAAAATTTAAAATAATATGATAATGGACACCTAGGTTCATCTAGATTTACCAATCATTAACACTTTGCCACATCTGCTTATCTCTGTTTTTTTTTTTCTGAACTATTTGAAAACAATAGCATTTCATCCCTGAATACTTCAGCATATATGTCCTAACAACAAGTACATTCTCCAACATAATCCATTGTGTAATAACACCATTAGCACACCCAAGAGATTTAACAGTCATACAATAATGCTACTTTATATGTGGCTCATATTAACATCTTCCCAACACCCCAGTGATATCTTTTTAGTGATATCTCAGTGATATCACTTTTCTTTGTTTAATCCAGAATCCAATCAAGGTTGTGTATTTCACTTTGATGTCATATCTCTTTAGTCTTTTTTAACCTAGAACAGCCCCACTGCCTTGTCTTAACTTTCATGACACTGACACTTTTTCAGAGTCCAGGCTAGTCATCTTGTAGAAGGACCCCATCCTTTTGAAAGGGGCACAACCCTTCAGAAAGGCTTTAACATTTCCATTTCTCTGTAATATAAAAGACTCCTCCCCAACTTCTGCCCGTGATTATGAGATTTCAGTAAGCACCCTATGCATGACTGATTTCATTCTGATTCTTCAGTTAAGGATGGATTCGAGGCAGCTATCTATCTCTTCTCTACATGCTCCCCTCATTCAACGTGGTTGCCAACCACAAGGCAAGTTCCATTCAAAGTCAAGTCAAGGTCATCTGGCTGTCTACCGCCTACCCAAAGAGGAGAGAAAATTCACTTAGGTTTGGGGCCTTTGATACTGTTTTGATGCCTTTCTAAAATAACCTTCTTGCTTCTTTATTAATTCCAGTGGATGTTTCATAACAGGTGACAGCTTTGCCCTTTAATTGTTGAGAGATTTTAATTTTGCACTGCTGTTTGCTGTTCAAAATGATTTACCTTAGTTCATAAACACTTGTATCACAGGGATTTCCTGTATGGCTAGAAAAGTAAACTCATGAGCTGTGTGATTCAAGTGCACACACAAACACACACACACACACACACACACACACCACCTCTTATTAGCACAGTATCTCCTAACATCAGAAGGTTCATACCCTCTTCACAATGTTAAGCAATATCTGTAATTACTTACTTAATATTTTTCTTTAAACCAATTGCTTTTCTTACCTCAATAAATAACTTTTCCAACAAGACTTTTTATCATTATTACAGTGTAATAATTACCATAATCAGCCATAAAAGTAAATACAATGAAAATCTAGCTACTGGGGCCCACAGAAGGCTCTGCACCTGAGGACTGTTCCGTCTTGTTTAAGTGGAAGATCAGTAAAAGTTAAAGACAGATGATGCCAAACTGAGACTTTTGGCTTCAAATAATCAGAGGAATGAGAGGAGATTGAAAGAGGATTGATTTTCCTCTACAGGGTTTGAAGTTATGTAATGTCAAGTCTGGAGACCACTTAGAATGATCTCTCATGCCCAAAGAATGGCACACACTCTTCATAGCAGAATTATTTACAATAGCCAAGACATGGAAGCAACCTAAGTGTCAACAGACATTATATATATATAATGGAATACTACTCAGCCATAAAAAAAGAATGAAATAATACCATTTGCAGCAACATGGATGGATCTAGAGATTATCATACTAAGTGAAGTAAGTCAGACAGAGAAAGACAAATACCATATGATATCACTTATATGTGGAATCTAAAATATGACACAGGGAATTCCCTGGCAGTCCAGTGGCTAGAACTCTGCACTTTCATTGCCAAGGGTGTGGGTTCGATCCCTCATTGGGGAACTAAGATCCCACAAGCGACCAAAAAAAAAAAAAAAATGACACAAATGAACTTATCTATGAAATAGACTCACATACATAGAGAACAGACTTGTGGTTGCCAAGGCGGAGGGGAGTGAGGGAAGGATGGACTGGGAGTTGGGGTAAGGAGATGCAAACTATTACATATAGAATGGATAAACAACAAGGTCCTACTGAATAGCACAGGGAGCTATATTCAATATCCTTGATAAACCATAACGGAAAAGAGTGCGAAAAACAATGTATATATATATATATATATATATATATATATATATGTATATATATGTATAACTGTATACATGTATACTGTATACTGTATATATGTATAACTGAGTCACTTTCCTGTACTGCAGAAATTAACACGACATTGTCAACCAACTATACTTGAATAAAATAAACTAAAAACAAAAAGAAAGAAAAAGTATACCATCCAAGTTGGGTATTTTATTAGTTTCCTGTGGCTGCTGTAATAAATTACCAGAAACTGGGCAGCTTAATACAACAAAAATGTATTCTCTCACAGTTCAGGAGGCCAGAAGCCCAAAATTAAGGCGCTGTCAGGGCTGGTCCCCTCTGAGGGCCGTAAGGAGGAATCTGCTCCATGCCTATCTCTCCGCATATGGCGGCTGCTGCAATCCTTGGAGGTCCTTGGCTTGAGTGTGTAGATGTATCACTCCAGTGTCTTCCTGCATCATCACATGGTGTTCTCTGCTGCATCTTCTCCTCTTTCAAATCCGCCAGTTGGATTTGGGGCCAACCAGATCATCCAGGATGATCTCATCTTGAATTCCTTAATTCAATTGCACCTGCAAAGACCCTTTTTCCAAATAAGGTCCAGCTCAGTGGTTCTGGGTGGACATATCTTTGGGGGGCTGCCATTCAGCACACAGCAGGTTTCCAACACCATTACCCCAGGCAGGAACAAGCCGACATTTACAAAGTGTCTTCCATGTGCAGGCACTGTGCAAAATGATTTCTACCCATTAGCTCATTTATCCCCCTCGTAATTTGTTCCACTTCAGCACAGGAAAGTGTGGCCATCATTTCCCCAGCCCTTAAGTGCCCTCAGAATAATGATGGGTGAATTAATAAGTGGCGCCATCCAAAAGTGGAAGTGAGCACCACCCCCACTCCTCCGCGATCCATTCGCCTTTGATGATCCATAATTTGATCACTTTATTTTATTTTATTTTTTTTTTTTTTGCGGTACGCGGGCCTCTCACTGCTGTGGCCTCTCCCGTTGCGGAGCGCAGGCTCAGCGGCCATGGCTCACGGGCCCAGCCGCTCCGCGGCATGTGGGATCTTCCCGGACCGGGGCACGAACCCGTGTCCTCTGCATCGGCAGGTGGACTCTCAACCACTGCGCCACCAGGGGAGCCCCATATAATTTGATCACTTTAAAGGAGGTAATTAACAGCCCTGCTTCAAGAGAGGCATCCCTCTTATGTTCTCCACGGCTTTCATTCTGCTGGGGACAAGGTTTCACAGTGGAACTGGGATTTGTTTCTTTAAAGCTCTGTCAGTGATGCTAGGTGTGGAGTTTGCCCAAGGTGGGGGAGGGGCGGGAATAAACTAATTTTTTTTTTTTTATTCCAAGTTTGGGGATTTTCAACAACACTTGGTGCCACGTGGAAGTAACAGTAGTAAAGTAATAAGAGCAATAATAAAGGCTAACGTTTCTTTATGGAGTACTCTTATAAGCACTATACACGCTCACTCATTTCAACCCCACAACAACCCCGTATGGTAGATACTAAAATTACTCCCCATTTTACAGATGAGGAAGCTGAGGCTCAGTGAGAATAAGTAACTCCCTAGAGGTATAGAGCTAGTAAAGAGCAGAGCTGGGGTTTAAACCCAGGAAGTCTGGCTGCAGGAGCTTGTCTGCACCACCATGCCGTTCTACATCAGGGTACCAGGACAGTTCTGAGTCACTGAGCAAGGAAGAAACCAAGAGTCAAAATTATTCTTAAAGCCTGTACATAATCTATAAAGCAGTGATTTTGTGAATACAACCATAAAAAGGCATTTTTGAAGTTTGAGCTAAACCATGATTTTGAGCCCCACCCCCTGTCCCTGGGGACATCTGGCAACGTCTGGAGGAAAGTTTCAGTTGTCACTAGATGCCACTGGGAAGAGACCAAGGATGCTGCTAAACACCGTACAGTACACAGGATGGCCCTACAGCAAAGAACGAATGCCCAAGGTAGCAGCTGTGCCAAGACTGAGAAACCCTGAGCTAGACTAAAGGAAAGAACAAAGAGAGAGCCTGCATGCCCAGGTCTGGGCAAGGTGACCATCAGACCACCACAGCCTTGGTGTGGAGGGTGCTGACAGTTCCCCCTCGCCTGCAGCCTCTGTTTTGTCTCGCATGGCAGAGACAGCCGGTGGCCCCCAACAGCCCTCATCCTTTCATGCACAAGGAAAAGTCAGAAGTTTTACCTGGACCCGTGGCCACACGGAATGAAGGCTGCATTTCCCCACTTTCCTTGCCATTAGCAGTAGCCAAGGGGCTACACTTTGGCCAAGGGGACAGAAGTGGCCATATGTCACAGCTTCCAGGACTGGAGACATCCACTTCCAGGAAGATGGAGCAGACATGCTTTTCCCTAGTCCTCCCAATGAGTGCAAGTAAAACCTTGGACATTATATAAAACAATTGTAAGAAGATTCTGGAAGGTGAGGAGAAGACAGACCAGCTATAGACCTCAGGACCCAAGGAAGAACATGGTGGTACTTCCCTTGGTTTTCTTTTTACCTCATCCCAGAGTTGAAACCAAAGAAGGCAACACCTTGGAAAAACCCACGAGCACAGTCCGGAAAAAAAAAATTTTAAAAAGCTCCAACAAATGCCTGCTCTCTCTAGCCAAAGCTCCTAGAGGCCTCTCTCTGGTCCTTGTGTTTGAGCCCCCCATCTCAGAGCCAGCCCATCAAATCCTTCTCACACTTAGAATCCCTCTAACTTCATCTTCTGCTACATAGAGCTACATAAGGCACAGCCCATGCTGCACGGGAGCAAACAACCCAGAGGGAAAGGCAGGCAGGTCGGGGAACATTATAATTAGGGGAGACGGTGGGCTGTAGTACTGCGGGGAGATGCACACACAGCCCAGTGGGTGAAGAGGTCAGGCAGCATCCCTGCACACCTGACACCTGATCTGAGGCTGTGCAACCTAGGAGAGCTGGGCAGACACTGGTCTCAGCTCTCAGGTAAGGAAATCCAGGCAGGGAGAACAGTGCATGCAAAGACCCAGAGCTGATAGAGAAGCTAGTGAGTGAACCAGATACTGCCCAGGAACTAACAACATTCCTTGGGAGCAGCTCTTGAGGACACAAAATAGCAAATACCCACGGGGATCTTAGCAGGCACCTCAAGCGTATCACCTGGTTTAATCCTTGCCGGAACGCCATGAGCTCCGTACTATCATGAACCGCTTTTTCCAGCTTGTCCCCGCAGCCTCTCACCGACAGACCATTTTGGGCGAGCTGCCAAAGTTCCCACTATGTGGTCACCACAAAGATAAATATTGAAATTTCCAGTCCTCAAGATTTTCCCTCCCAACGCACATTTCTGGTGCCACCGAAAATATTTTGACATCTGCTGGTAGCCAGTTCTAACAAGTACCTTTTTTTCTTCCTTGGGCTCTACAGAATGTGAAAATTAAGCCTAAGGAGCTGACCTTGCTAGTTTGACTGGGAAGGACAATGGGGCAGAATGGTTAGAGCACAGCCTTTGGACCAGACTGCGGCCAGAGTGCTAATCCCAGCTCTTCTGTGTGACCTTGGACAAGTAAATTTGCCTCTCTGGGCCTTGGTTTCCCTACCTGGTATAATGGGGGTGATAATTGTGTTGTTGTGAGAATGAAATGACTTGATGTAATTAATGACTTGACGTAATTACTTCTTCTGTAAAGGCCAGATAACTATTTTCAGTTTTGCAGGTCACAGGGTCTCTATCGCAACTAATCAATTCTGGCTACTATAGTGTAAGAACACCCAAAGATAATATGTAAATGCGGGGTGTGTCTATGTTTCAATTAAACTTTATTTACAAAAATAGGCCAGGGGCCAGGATTTGGGTTATGGGCCTGCAGTTTGCTCACAACAGGCCTGGCTTCACATCCCAACTGTGTCTCTTACTAGCTGTATGAGCTGATGCAAGTTACTTAACCTCTCTGATCCTCAACTTTCTCATCCGTAAGCTAGAATGAATAGTAGAACCTACCTCCTAGGGCTAAAGGGAAGCTTAGCAAAATACTGTTTGCAAATCAATTAGCACAGAGACTATAGTGCACGTGGGAAAGACTCCGCAAACATCAGCAGCTGTTATTACTAATAAAAACTGCTGCCCCTTTTCTAAAATCTTTGGGCAGGGACTTCCCTGGTGGTCCAGTGGTTAAGAATCCACCTTCTGGGCTTCCCTGGTGGCGCAGTGGCTGAGGGTCCGCCTGCCGATGCAGGGGACACGGGGTCGTGCCCCGGTCCGGGAAGATCCCACATGCCGCAGAGCAGCTAGGCCCGTGAGCCATGGCCGCTGAGCCTGCGCGTCCGGAGCCTGTGCTCCGCAACGGGAGAGGCCACAATAGTGAGAGGCCCGCGTACCGCAAAAAAAAAAAAAAAAAAAAGAATCCACCTTCCAATGCAGGGTGTGTGGGTTCGATCCCTGGTTGGGGAACTAAGATCCCACATGCCCCAGGGCAACTAAACCCACGTGCTGCAACTACTGAGCCCACGCACCACAACTAGAGAGAAGCCCACGCGCCGCAATGACAGATCCCGTGTGCTGCAAGTAAGACCCGAGGCAGCCAAATAAATAAATAAATATTTAATAAATAAATAAATAAATTTTAAAAAATAATCAAATCAAATCAAATGACTCTTTGGAGAGTGTCAGCCCTCTCAGCCCCAGCCCACAATCCAGCACTAGTTGGACTGCATTGTAATGACCTGCTTGTGTACCTGTTTGCTTCTCCACCACCCTCTAACTGTGAGCTCCTTGAGCCTAGGGTGGCATGGCCTGGTACACAGTAGGTGCTCAATAAACACTGCTAGAATGAATGACTACCTGGACCTCTTTCCTAAGCAAGGTGCCCTGTGTGCAAACTGGAGCTCAGTACCACTGGGGTACACTAGGCAGACAGTGCAGAACACACCTCAGAGTTTCCCATCTAAGGGGTGAGCAATCGGGGGTATTTTCCACCAACTTCCAGGCCTTGTTTGCTGAGGGGTGCTTCCAAGGATGTGAACTCTCTGACACTTTCAACCTCCCCGACGCACAGACAGATCACACTGTCAGTCCAAAGGGTCGTCGGGATAGAAACACGAGGAGATGGAGGCACGATGGAGATGGAGATAGCTGCTGAGGGTTAGGTAGGGCATCGACATCTTCTGCCATACGCGCTGGAAGGACACAGTGGTCAACTGGTCTACCTCTTCATAGTGCAGAAGAGTAAGTCCCATTTTGGACTAATCATTGATTCTGGCAGCATCAGCTTGATTTCATAACCATATTTGCTCCATTTAAGATACCATTGCCTGGGGCTTCCCTGGTGGCTCAGTGGTTAAGAATCTGCCTGCCAATGCAAGGGACATAGGTTCGATCCCTGGTCCAAGAAGATCCCACATGCCCCAGAGCAACTGAACCCGTGCGCCACAACTACTGAGCTTGCACTCTAGAGCCCGCAAGCCACAACTACTGAGCCCGTGTGCCACAACTACTGAAGCCCATGTGCCTAGAGCCTGTGCTCCGCAACAAGAGAAGCCACCGCAATGAGAAGCCCACGCACCACAATGAAGAGTAGCCCCCGCTCGCCACAACTAGAGAAAGCCCGCACGCAGCAACAAAGACCCAATGCAGCCAAAAATAAACAAACAAATAAATAAATAAATAGATTTATTAAAAAAAAAAAAAAAGATACCATTGCCTGTAAGATGCACATTTGGTATAATAGCTTTTCCAGACTTAAAAAACAAACTACATTAAATGCACACAAAAGGTATTCTATTTTCAGATCTGTTAAAGGGTTTAAAAGAAAGCATCTCAAAATCTAGACAATATGGCTCTGTCCTGCTGTCCCCATAAGATCATTTGTACCCTTCTGACCCTCTGTCTCAGTTTGGGCTTGGAAAATAGAGTTATTTTGTTTGACATGTGTTCTGGCTCTGAAGTTCTGTGGTTTTCTATCTCCTTGCAACATCTTTGTCATGGCAACACAATGCACATTTGTATTTCAAAAACTACCCCTGCCTACTCCACACCTTAAAACAAGAATCAAGATCCCACCTCATGTAAAAACAGGCAGCTTCAGCCGGTTGTGTCCAAGTACCCTCCTGCAGGCAACAGAAGGAGCCGCCGTTCCTCATTCACTGCGTCAGTATCTTTCAAATGCACATTTATTAATTAGATGCATTAGGGGCTGGCTAATTTTGTTACAAGGAGAAGAACATTTATTAATTGACTGCTGCTCCTAGATGCTGCACCATGGCTTCAGATGTACCATTTCATGCCAGCCTCACAACCCCTCACGAACAAAAGAAACTAAATCTCAGCAAGGTTATGTCACTGGCCCAAGGTCACAGAGCTGGCAAGGTGAGATAATGTTGGTAAAATTGCTTACCACCACACCCAGCATCTCGTCAGGACTTACAGACAAAAGGCAGAGACGACAGAGAAGGGAGAGGAAAGAGGAAGAGGGGAAGAGAAAGGGAAAAAGGGAGTAGAATTCCACCCCCAAAAGATCAACCCTCCCCCTGATGCTGGACCACCTGACCTTGCTAAGACACAATGGCATGCATACTCTGCTTTCTGATTCCCAAAGGCAAAGACTGAGTCACTCCAAGAAAAGAGGGAGAAACTTTCCTCTTCCTTTCCTTTATCCATTTCACCCCCTCTTAAATATTCTCCCACCTACATCAGGGAGCCAGACTCCTTGGTTGTGAGATTTATTTTGTTATCTGCTCTCTGGTCCATTTAATTTAGCATGTCGTTTTTTATTAATATTTTCCTTTCTCCTTCACTCTGAAAAAAGTTTTAGAGAATAGGAAATCTGGCCTTTTTATAATCCGACATGAATCTCTGAGACTTTGTGTTCCCACTTTGGGATAATAATATCAGTAACTATGCATTAAGCGCTAATGTCAGACAAGCACGGTCTGTAATGGCCAACTGAAGAAGCTCCAGGCTGTGTCAAGCCCTAGGATCTGTGCAACCCCCTGTAATAATTCCACTATTAAAGATTCATTCCTTTGGCTATTCAAAAGTCATCTCTAAAATCAGATGATCCTGGGAGAAGTGACAGACACCCAGTGGTTCTTAAATTTTTTATGTGTCAAGAATGTGGGGAGAGGAAGGAAGGCTATAGATCCTCTTCCTAGAAAAATGCAGACAGATGCAAAACCCTACATAACCCTTGGATCGCCAAGTGAGAATCCATGTTTAAATCAGTTATTTGCTTGAGAGGATGGGAGTCTCTCACTGTGGCAAGAATTGAGGACCAACAAGGAAAGATGCTGATAAGGAGAGCTAGAGAGGTGGGAGGGAGCCAGAGCTTGAGGGCAAGGAGGACAAAAGGATGGGAAAGGTGGGCTTAGTTTGTTGAAAGATAATCCTGGGGTGAGGAGGAAGCAGTTCCCAGAATCCCAAGACAGAGAAAGTTGTGAGGAGAGGGCTGTCGGGCAGGAGCTGTGACCTTCCATCAAGAGATGCAGTTGACCCTGATTGACCCTATAAGGTGGGAACAAAGAGAATAAATATCCTGACCTCACTCCCCACTCCTCCTAATGTTCTTGTTCCCATTTTACAGATGAGCAAGATGAGGCTCAGAGAGATGAAGTCACCCGGATCAGGTCACACAGCTGGGAAATGGAAGAGCCAAGATTGGAACCCAGTTCTCCTCCTCCCCAGAGCCACAGCCTTGACCCTTGACTATCTCCAAGGCCGGCCAAAAGGGATCTGAGATGAATGTGTCCCCAGAAACCTGGATAGGTCTGGTTTATTGTGATCCATCCGTGGCCAGTTTGCGAAATTTAGCTAATAGTGCCTTAAAACACGGACGTGTTGTGCTACCAGAGGAACTACAGGAGATTTAGATCTTGCAGCTGAAATTTACCAACAGGGTAAAATGCATTGCATTGGTGTTGTTATTGTCAATCATTAAACAGAGTCGGTCCCTGGCAAGTCTATGCCAGGAGCATCACAGAATCTACAGAGTCTTCACCAATTACCCCAGCCTCCCAGGATTGGAGAGAGGGAATAAAGCCCACCCAGGAGTCTCTCACTACCTGAGACTCAGTCCCAGCAAGGGACAAGAAGCTGACATTACTAGCAAGGGAAATATTTCTCTTCCCCTTCTGCTCTCCCCAAGCCTCCAAAATCCTTGCCTTCAGCCTCCAACTGGGCCCAAGGTTGTGGCCATTCCAGGATGGGGGCACAGGGCTGGCCTCATGCCTTCTGAGGTCAGTCAGCTGCAACAAGTCACCAACTTGTATCCATTTGGGATACCTCTCCCTTGGGGGGGAGGGGGCGGGGGCAGGGAAGATGCTACAAAAGCTCAGACAACGGATCCTGATGGCAATCCAAAGCAACCCCAGCAAAGCAGGCATCCCCTCAAACTTGGGGAGATTCCTTCCCTAAAGGGGTATCCCCAGGGATGCAGAAGCAGCAGCGAGACATGGGTTAGGAGGAGTCAACATTTTCAGAGACAGCAGATGTGCTCAGTGATCCTTCTCTGGGCTCAGAAAGAGCTCAGTGATTCATTAAGAGTTCATGGCAGTCGGGCTCATGGAGGTCAAAGGAGGGAGTCTACTCTGGGTCAGGGCAGAGCTAGGCTCTGAGGATACAGTGGGGACCAAAAAGGACACAGGCTCTGCTCCTGGAGCTTACGGTCCAGAAGAGGAGACAGGTATTAATTAGATAGTCACACCAAAGAGTGCAACATTGCAAATGAGATGAGTCCTGTGCAGAAAAGAGAAAAGGTTAGTGAGCAGCTCTAACAAGGAGGGCTTCCATGAGGAGGTGATATTTGAACTGAGATCTGAAAACAAGGTAGCGTTGATTCGGCGGGGAGAATCCCCTGTGGAAATGGCGGGGAGGCCTGCCTGGGGGGCCAGGAGCTACCCACCACTGAGAGCCACCATTCATCGACACTGGCTGCATGCCAGGTGCCAGGCTGCAGCTTTGCTCACTCATCTCACTTAATCTTCATGGGAATTATAAGAGGCTGGTGATGTTACCCAAGTTACAGATGAGGAAACTGAGGCTCACAGAGGATCAGTCACTGGCCAAGAGTCCCACGGCTACTAAGCGACAGAGCTGGGATACACACCCAGCCAGCCTCCAGGATCAATGTCCTTATCCACTGGCAAATAGGACACACTCCATCCACTTGGGCTGGGTTTTGATATCATCTGGGCAAAGACTGGAAGGTAAGGTCAAGAAGTAGAAAAAATAGCCGTTGTAGAATGGGGCCATGAGCAGTCTCTCCCTTTCCTTTTTTTTTTTCAAAATTTAGTGTTGGTACAAGAGTGTTTTACTGTTTAAATGGAATGGGATTGGTGGGGGAGGGGAGAAGATAACCCTTCCTCCCACCCCCAAAGCCATGTCTGGGTATCACCTTCAGGGTAGGAGGGGCGGGAGGCATTCCAAGGCCTGCTGTCTTCTTGGGGGACAGCAGGGCTGAGGGCAGGTCCCGGTGGCGCTCTGTGAATGAGAAATGGAGAATAGCATCTCTCCCCCGACAAGAGCCCCCAGAGCACCTCCAGTCCCAATACTGAGGAATGGCGATTACTAGGTCAAAGCCATCAGGTTTTTATTACAAATTCTGAGCAGTCTGCACTTTCTTTTTTTTAATTGAAATATTGTTGATTTACAATATTGTGTTAGTTTCAGGTGTACAGCATAGTGATTCAGTTTTGTTTTGTTTTGTTTTTTGTAGATTATATTTCATTATAGATTGTATATTCCATTACAAGCTATTGGGTATAATTCCCTGTGCTATACAGTAAATCCTTGTTGCTTATCTATTTTATGTATAGTAGTACGTATCTGCTCATCCCATACTCCTAATTTATCCCTCCCTCCCTCCCCACTTTGGTAACTACAAGTTTGTTTTCTATGTCTGAGAGACTGTTTCTGTTTTGTATATAGATTCATTTGTATTATTTTTTAGATTCCACATATAAATGACATATAGTATTTGTCTTTGTCTGACTTATTTCACTAAGCATAATATCCTCTAGGTCCATCTATGTTGCGGCAAATGGCAAAATTTAATTCTTTTTTATGGCTGAGTAATCTTCCATTGTATATATTTACCACATCTTAGGCCAGTCGTCTGCTAATGGGCACTTGGGTTGCTTCCATGTCTTGGCTAGTGTTAACAGTGCTGCTATGGACATTGGGACGCACCAAGCAGTGTGCTCTTGGGCCTGGGCACCCTCTGATCAGAGTGGACACTGCTTGGGGGCTGCCCGCCAGAACTGCGGGGCCTCCTTCATACCTTCCAATTAGAGGCATGTGGGCAAGGGGCCCTCTCCAGCCCTCTGGGTATATAGAAGGAGGATAGGCCTGTTCTCTTTCTGCAAAAAAATATCTCATTTCGGAGGGAGGGCGAGAATGCTGGGAATTATCTGAAATTCAACCCAAAGGTCCTAACTTCAGTGTGGGATAACGATGGTGCCTGGCACTTAGCGACTAACGCTCAATAAATATTTGCTGTTATTGTTACTATTGTTTGTTACTGCCAGTACTGCTGTTGTCATTATTATTACTATTATTATTATTATTACTGTTGGGATCACTGTGCTACCACACAGGACTGTTGAGATTAAATGATGTGATCAGTCTAAAGCACTTAGCACATAGTAGAAGCTCAGTAAATGACATCTGTGTTTACGATTATGATTTCTCCACTGAGACATTAATGAAACAACCAACGTTTGAAAAGCGTGTCCAAGGAACTAAAATGCATTTAAAAAGATACATTGCCAAAGTTTTCCCAGCCTAAAGGACTAGCCTAGCTCAGGCTAGAAAAAAAAATTAGGCATTGTAAACCTCTGCAAATGACTCAGCAACCTAGGTAACTAAAGCAGAGACACTTGTGGCTAAAATATCCATCACATTTCCCCTCCCATTTGCCAAGGAGCAGCCACTTTCAAGCAGGCAAGTGGATGTAAAGATTCATTCGTTCATTCAATGCAAGTCAAAACTACAATGCACCTCACACCAGTCAGAATGGCCATCATTAAGAAGTCTACAAATAACAAATGCTGGAGAAGGTGTGGAGAAAAGGGAACTCTCCTACACTGTTGATGGGAAGGTAAGTTGGTGGAGCCACTATGGAAAACAGTATGGAGGTTCCTCAGAAAACTAAAACGAGAGCTACCATATAATCTAGCAATTCCACTCCTGGGCATATATCCAGAGAAAACCATAATTCAAAAAGATACATGCACCCCTATGTTCACTGCAGCACTATTCACAATAGCCAAGACATGGAAACAACCTAAAAGTCCATTGACAGATGAATGGATAAAGAAGATGTCGTATGTATACAATGGAATTCTACTCAGCTATAAAAAAGAACGAAATTATGCCATTTGCAGCAACATGGATGGGCCTAGAGATTATCATACTAAGTGAAGTTAAGTCTGAGAGAGAAAGGCAAATACCATATGATATCACTTATATGTGGAATCTAAAAAATGATACAAATGAATTTTTATGAAACAGAAACAGACTCACAGGGGCTTCCCTGGTGGCACAGTGGTTAAGAATCTGTCTGCCAATGCAGGGGAAACAGATTCGAGCCCTAGTCTGGGAAGATCTCACATGTCACGGAGCAAGTAAGCCCATGCGCCACAACTACTCAGCCTGCACTCTAGAGCCCTCGAGCCACAACTACTGAAGCCCGCGTGTCTAGAGCCCGTGCTCTGCTCTGCAAGAGAAGCCACCGCAATGAGAAGCCCGCGCACCGCAACGAAGAGTAGCCCCCGCTCACCGCAACTAGAGGAAACCCGCGCACAACAACGAAGACCCAACACAGCCAAAAATTAATTAATTAATTTTTTAAAAAAAGAAAAAAGACTCACAGACATAGAGCACAGACTTGTGGTTGCTAAGGGGGGTGGATGGGAGAGGGATAGACTGGGAGTTGGGGATTAGCAGACGCAAACTATTAAATATAGGATGGATAAACAGCAGGGTCCTACTATATAGCACAGGGAACTCTATTCAATATTCTGTGATAAACCACAACGGAAAAGACTATTTTAAAAAGAATATATATATAGATATATAACTGAGTCACTTTGCTGTACGGCAGAAATCAACACAACATTGTAAATCAACTATATTTCAATAAAAAATAAAGATTCGGGCTTCCCTCGTGGCGCAGTGGTTAAGAATCCGCCTGCCAATGCAGGGGACATGGGTTCGATCCCTGGTCTGGGAAGATCCCACATGCCGCACAGCAACTAGGCCCGTGAGCCACAGCTACTGAACCTGCGCATCTGGAGCTTGTGCTCCACAACAAGAGAGGCCGCGACAGTGAGAGGCCCGCGCACCAGGATGAAGAGTGGCCCCCGCTCGCCGCAACTGGAGAAAGCCCTCGCACAGAAACGAAGACCCAACACAGCCAAAAATAAAGAAAGAAAGAAGCTTTCATTAAAAAAATAAAATAAAATAGATTTTAAATTTATTTATTTATTTATTTTTGGCTGTGTTGGGTCTTCGTTTCTGTGCGAGGGCTTTCTCTAGTTGTGGCAAATGGGGGCCACTCTTCATCGCGGTGCGCGGGACTCTCACTGTCACGGCCTCTCTTGTTGCAGAGCACAGGCTCCAGACGCGCAGGCTCAGTAGTTGTGGCTCACGGGCCCAGTTGCTCCGCGGCATGTGGGATCTTCCCAGACCAGGGCTCGAACCCGTGTCCCCTGCATTGGCAGGCAGATTCTCAACCACTGCGCCACCAGGGAAGCCCTAAAATAGATTTTAAAAAATAAAGATTCATTCATTCAATAAAGACTTATTTGACCTGGCTTGAAATCTGACCCAGCGCTTAGATTTACAAGCTGTGTCCCGCTAGAAAAGTTACACGGTCTCTTGAATCCTCGTTTTCTTGTGAGTAAATTGAGTGTGATCCTTCCTACTTCAGGTGATGCTATATTTTCTGATTTTTGTATCCTTGGCGCTCTGGCACCCAGGGCCTCGCTGACCAGGACAGCCTGGCTTTCCAGGGTTAGCTAATTCCTCCAGATAGCGAATGACTTGCCTGAGAGAATGCCTTCCATGTGCAAACCCCCATCGGTTTCGTCGTGGCCTGGAATGACGAGCCCCCATGCCGTGCTGCACTGGTTTCCTGGGGCTGCAGTAATAAATGACCATTACTTTGTGGCTTAAAACAACAGAAACTCCTTCTCCCATAGTTCTGGAGACCAGAAGTCCAAAATCAAGGTGTCGGCAGGTTTGTTTCCTTCTGGAGGCTGTGGGGAGAACCCCGTCTGAGCCTCTTTCCTGGTTTCCGGTGACTGCGGCCATCCTTGGCATTGCTTGGCTTTGCTGACAATGCACTCCCAGCTCTGCCTCTGTCTCCACACCACCTTCTCCCCTGCGGGTCGCTGTGTCTGTGTCTCAGGTCCCCTCCTCTTCCTCTTATAAGGTCAGAGGTCATGGGATTTGGGGGCATCATCTTGACATCCTTAACTGATTACATCTGCAAAGACCCTTATTCCAGATAAGGTCACATTCTGGGGTTCTGGGTGGACACAAATTGGTTGTGGGGAGGGGGGCAGTGATCTTAAAAGATGCCACATTTTCTCTTGATGTCAGAACTTTACACATACATGCTCTTCTTTCTGCCTAAACCCAGGACCACCTGCCCCTTTCTCATCTCGGTAACCCTGTCTCCTCTGTTAGGTCTCAAGCGCACCTCTCCCCCAGGAGGGCTTCTCCTTCTTCTGGTCTGGGTTAGGCCTCCTGCGGCTCAGAGCCCCCTGTCCACCCTCTCCCCCATGTTCATTATATCTGGATGCTATCAGTTCCTACTGTCTGCGTTATCCACAGACTGTCAGTTCCTCAAGGGAAACAGCCTCATGCTAGGTCACACAGCTACAAGGTGGTAGGATGGGAACCACCCACAGCCTGACTCTAGATGCTATTAAAGATACCTAGGTCTGGTTGTCACATAATTGTGGGCACTGTGCTCAGATCTTCACGTGCTCTCACATGTGCCTGATGGTTGCGAGTCGAGCCACCCACCCCTCCCGACCGTCAGTTACAGGCTGTTGGACTATATGCAATTATGTGACCTCTCTGCGCCTCAGTTTCCTCATTTATAAAATGGAGATAAGGGCCTTCTCTGGTGGCGCAGCGGTTAAGAATCCGCCTGCCAATGCAGGGGACACAGGTTCGAGCCCTGGCCCGGGAAGATCCCACATGCCGCAGAGCAACTAAGCCTGTGTGCCACAACTACTGAGCCTGCGCTCTAGAGCCTGCGAGCCACAACTACTGAAGCCTGCATGCCTAGAGCCCGTGCTCCACAGCAAGAGAAGCCACCACAATAAGAAGCCTGCGCAACGCAACAAAGAGTAACCCCTGCTCGCTCAGCTAGAGAAAGCCCACACGCAGCGACAAAGACCCAACGCAGCCAAAAATAAATAAAATTTTTAAAAACAAATAAATAAAATAAAATGGAGATAAGAATGAGCCCAAAGTCCATAGAAGGAAAAAAATAATGAAGATTAGAGTGGAAATAAGTGAAATAGAAAGTAAACAGACAATAGAAAAGATTAATAAAACTAAGCGCCAGTTCTTTGAAAAGACACAAAATTGACAAACCTATGGCTAGACTCATGAAGGAAAAAAAAAAGAATGAGCTAGGGTGGTGTGGTTCATGCTGTTTTCTAAAGGTGGTCCCACATGGAAGCAACCCAAATGTCCAACGACAGATGAATGGATAAAAAGATGTGGTTCATATATACAATGGAATATTACTCGGCCATAAAAAAGAATGAAATAATGCCATTTGCAGCAACATGGATGCAACTAGAGATTATCATACTAAGTGAAGTAAGTCAGACAAAGACAAATATCATATGATACCACTTGTATGTGGAAACTTTAAAAAATGATACAAATGAATGAACCTATTTACAAAACAGAAACTGACTCACAGACTTAGAAAACAAACTTATGGTTACCTAAGGGGAAAGATGCGGGGGAGGGATAAATTAGGAGGTTGAGATTAACATATACACCGTACTGTGCGTAAAACAGATAATGAACGAGGACCTGCTGTATAGCACAGGGAATTCTACTCAATACTCTGTAATAACCTTATATGGGAAAAAGATCTGAAAAAGAATAGATATATGTATATGTATAACTGAATCACTTTGCTGTACACCTAAAACTAACATAACATTGTAAATCAAATATACTCCAATATAAAAATAAATTTTAAAAATAAATAAATAAATAAAGGTGGTTCCAACAATATTTCCCCTCCCACATGTTCCCTTGCAGTGAGAATCTCCACCAAGACGTGGAGTCTATTTCTCCACCACCTTTAGTCTGGGTGGGGTCTGTGATGCTTTGACATATGATGGAAGTGACCCTGTGCCAGATACAGGCTTGGTCTTTACTTGGCCTCGCAGCAGGGAAGTCAGCGGCCATGGGAGACATGCAACTACCTTGAGCCTTAACTGATGTGACTGAGGTTGTGGACTGAGCTCAGAAGATTATCCTGGGTCATCCAAGTGGACTCCATCTATCACAGGAGCCCTTAAAAGCAGAGAACTTTCTCTGGCTGGAGGCAGAGAGATGCGGCAGAAGGAGAAGTCAGGGAGACTCAAGCATGAAAGGAACTCTGCGTGCCGTCGCTGGAGGGGCCGCATGGACGGTCCCTGGGAGCAAAGATCAGACTCCAGTTGGAAACGAGGACCTCAGGCCTCCAACCACATGTTACTGAATTCAGCCACCAAGCTGAATGAGCTTAAGGTGGATTCCCTCTCAGAGCCTCCAGAAAGGAACGCAGCCCCGCCTGTTCCTTGATTTTGGCCTTGTGAGGCTCTGAACAAAGGATTCATTGACACACACTGCACCTGAACTTCTGGCCTCCTGAACTGCAACATAGTGAATGAGTATTTTTTAAGCAGCTAAATTTGTGGTCATCTGTTACAGCTGGAACAGAAAACTAATACACCCCCTATGCTCTGATGGGGTGACAGGGAGAGGTCCTGGAGGCTTAGAGCCGTGCAGAGATCAAGGCCAAGACCACCCCAGGGCCAGGCCTGGGACAGAAGAAGCCCCTTGGATGCCCGGCCCAGTCCAGCCTTCAGGTAACTCCAGCCCCAGCTGCAGCTGACTCACCACTACCTGAGACCCTCAGCCAGAACTGCCCAGCTGAGCCCTGCCAACCCACAGGAGCGGGGGAGAAAATGATCAGTTGACGTTTTAAGCCACTAAGCTTTTAGAAATAAATAACCTTAACAGTCTGTTATGAGGACACATTAGAGTTCAGGCCCTAAAGCATTTGGAACAGTAAGTATTCCATAAATGTCAGCAAATGCACTTTTACTAGGATCGTCTCCATTTGACAAATGAGGAAATTGGGACTCCGGAGATGATGGGCCGTGCAAAGTGGTGATGTGAGCTCTAGCTGTGCCTGACTCTGGCATCCTGCTCTCCTCTTCCCACAGCTCTAGGCTGGCTCCTGACGCCAGAAGCCAGCTGGAAATGAAGGTTAGCTGCATTTCTTCCATGGCAGGTGCTTCCAGGCTGCCAGGCCAGTGCAAGGCTATTTCCATATCTGGCACAGGCTTCTGCAGCCCAGGAACACACTGTGAGGGGTTCACGCCCCACCTCCCTCCCCCAAGACTCTGGCATCATTAGATTCTCATTTCCTTTCTCAGGCGGCCTCAGGAAAGGTCAGCCCTGCCTGCCCTTCCCCCAGGGCTGTGACCCAAGAACCAGGCCCAGGAGGCCCCTCCTGTTTTGGGGCCAGCATCATAGCCACGGCTGCCTGGCTGCTGGCGTTGGGCTCGGTGGGCTGCAGGATCCATTTCCATGTGAGCCAGCAGCATCCAGCTCCCTGAACAGAATAGCGATGACCAGGTCCCATCAGCATCGCTCCCTCCAGCGGAAGCTGAAAGGCCAGATGTGTAGCCCACACGTAGTCCAGAGTCCGGCTGCCCCTGCCCAGCTGTGGGATGGGAAGGCCTCCCTCTCTCTGTAAGAAGCAGGAAAAGAATGCCGCAAAGGAAGAGGTGTTCTTCCTCTGTTTTCTCTCTTCCTTTCCTTCACGTTCCTCCTCTGATCATTCTCTCCACCCTCATTTCTTTCCCTCTTTATTCTCTCTTATCCTTCTCTGTGGATTATCCTCTCCCTGCCTTTCTCTCTCCTTTAGGAGCACACACACACACACACACACACACACACATACAGAAACACACACACACACACACATACATACACAAACACACAGATACACACACACACAAACACACACACACACACACACACACACACACATGCAGCCCAGGTTAGGACACCAGCCCCAGCCATTTGAGCTGCAGTGGAGACCTCTGGCAGGCAGGCTCCTTGAGCTTGAACCCCGGGGGAGGCTGCCAGGGGCCTCCAGAGGCATCAGCCTCTCCTCAACACACCCAGCCTCCTCCCTCCCTAAGGGCAGCCCCACCAAGTGCCAGAGGAAAGGCTTTGGAGAGGTAGGTTTCCTCCCCTCCAGTCCCCACTGCCCATTCCTGCCCACCTCTGCCCTCCAGCTATTCCTGGGACCTGGCTGATGGGGAGGACTTTTGAGCCCTGAGAAGGTGGTGGCTGGGGTCTCATGACAGCCAGCATTCCCTCCGCAGAGACTATGGACATGACCTTGGAGGTGAGGGGCCACAGAGCCAAGATGTCAAAACTCCCCTGGGCTCTGCCGGGTGACTCTCGAGGTCTCCTCCCTGCCCCGCCTCTCTTTCAAGGTCTGGAGAATGGACCCAGGGCCTGGAATCCTGCATAGGACTGTGGATGAGGAACTTATGTGTCGAAAAATTAAGCAGCATCCCTGTGGGCTTACAGTTAACAGTGAAGGGTGGGAATTATCAGAGCCCCACGCCCGTAGCCTCTCCCTCCACTCAGCTTCAGAACTGAGCCTCCTCTCCCTTCTGTGTTTTGCTGGGAGCCCAGAGGGGAGGAATGAGCTGCTGGTCCCCTACAGACACCTCTCAGGTGTGTCCCTGAAATTCTGGCTTCTCTTAAGGGACCTGTGCTATCGCATGGTAAACGATGCCCTTGGGGAGACACCGTGGCCTAGGGAAAGTGGTAGAGAAAGATCCAGAAATCACCACCTTTATCTATCCATCCAAACAATGTGGGGGAAGGGGATCTAGGAAAACAGTGTCATGTAGTTGCTTGGTCCCCTTCTGGCAGTCCTAATAGAAGACTCCTCAGGACACATCTGAATGTCCAGGAGAAGGGCCACCCCCTCCCAGATATGCAGCATCACAGGAAGGCAGCCTGTGACAGGTAGGAGAAGGGAAGCAGCTGTCACATCAAGAGAATCCGTCTCTACGCCCCATAATCTCAGAACAGCATGAAGCCATACGCCCATTTTACAGATGAAGAAACTGACACCAGGACAATGAGGGGGCCTACCCCAGGTCACACAGCTCATAACTGGATTCATACTCGGGTCTACCCAACTCCAAAACCACAACCCTGGCCTCCTCCTAGCTGCGGGACACCCACAGACTTCCTTCCAAAGTCTGCATGCAGCAATGCTGCTAGAGTTCTAGAGATTCACCCCAATGCTGGAAGACTGATGCAGCTAATTTCCATTAGGACTAATAGAAAAACGAAAGAGTGATTTTTCTCAAAATGAGAAGAGAATTCAACCTTCACAGCCAATGAGTCTAACATCTCAGCTTTTGTAACAGAAGAAAGAGAAAGCAAATGGATATAATTAGGGAAAAGAAGAAACAATTCCGCTTACTGGCCACAGAACGGATGCGGCACAGGTATGATAGGGTTCCAGATGGAAAGAGTTCTCCACTGCCAGATAGGGTGGATTTCAAATCCCCGTCATGGTCAAAGTCACTGCTTGTAGGGAATCTATGGGGTGCCAGCTCTGCACACCATCTGCAGCATCTCCTAATATCCCCCTGGGGACAGGCTATCTTATGCCCATTTCAGAGATGAATAACTGAGGTTCGGAAAAGCGATGTGCCTTGCCAATCACAGCAAAATGTGTTCCATCATTCAGCACCTATTCAGCTGATGCCAACTGTATTCCAGGCACACACTAGGAACACAACAGGTACTGAGTAGAGCAGGAATAACCAAGGATCCAAACCCACACCTGTCTCAGACCAGACCCACTGCCCTTCAGAGTAGGAACTCGATCAATATTTGTTGAATGAATTAATTCCTTCAAAGTTTTCACTCCAAGGCTATTTCTTCGTTACCAGCAAGTTCCGGCCAAGGGGAGCTGGGGTGAAGCATCACAAGCAGCCCGGGGCTCACCAGCACCCAGCGCCCCCCACCCCAGTGGCCTGCGTCAGACAGTCTACAAGAGGAGTTAGCTAATGGAGTGTTGTGCTTTTTTTTTTTAAAGAAGCAAAAATTGCAGGTGTTGCAGCAATCGATAGCCAAGGAGCGGGAGTGAAAAGAGAGCCCCTCGAGATTCCCCAGGTGCGTCCCCAGCTCTGCCAACCCTCTGCTTCTGTCTCCAGCCGAGGCCCCGGAGGCAGGGAGACGCAGCGAGAGACTGGAAGGGAAGCGGCAGGTAGGATGCAGGCAATGTGCCAGCTACTCGGCTGGCACTGCCCTTGTGGAGCAGGTTCCGTCTCCGTCTGACACACGAAGAAATGAGAGAAGGGCTTGTGGATCCTTGCCCAGCATCACGCTGAATGACAGGACTGGGACTCATATCTGTGAAACTGCGTAACCTGGGCTTTTTATGTTGCAGGAACAGCAAACCCTGGAACACAGACTCCCGGGACATCTTAAGAAGGCTGTCTTGTCAATGAGGCTGTTTCTTTTTTTTTTAATTTTTATTGAAATATAGTTGATTTACAATGCTGTAAATGTTAGTTTCACAGGTACAGCAAAGCAATTCAGATATATAGAGAGAGACATAGATATATATTCTTTTTTTTACATTCTCTTCCGTTATAGGTTATTACAAGATATTGAGTACAGTTCCCCATGCTATACAGTAGGTCCTTATTGGTTATCTATTTTATACATAGTAGTATGTATATTTTAATCCCAAACTCCTAATTTATCCCTCCCCCCATTTCTCTTTGGTAACCATTAGTTTGTTTTCTATGTCTGTGAGTCTGTTTCTGTTTTGTAAGTAAGTTATTCTGTTTTGTAAGTTCATTTGTAACTTTTTTTAGATTCTACATATAAGTGATATCATATGGTATCTGTCTTTGTCTGGCTTACTTCTCTGTCTGGCTTACTTCACTTAGTATGATAATCTCTTACTTGCATCCACGTTGCTGCAAATAGCATTATTTCATTCTTCTTTATAGCTGAGTAGTATTCCATTGTGTACATGTACCACATCTTCTTTATCATTCATCTGTTGATGGACACTTAGGTTGGTTCCATGTCTTGACAATTGTGAATAGTGCTGCAGTGAACATTGGGGTGCATGTATCCTTTCAAATTATGTTTTTCAATGAGGCTCTTTCTAAGGAAGACCAGCAACAAGGCTAAATCTGAGCCCTGCGGCATGTGGGGAAGGATGGAAACCAGAGGAGTAAGAAAAGCCTCACACACTCATTCAACCAATATGTATTGACAGTTTACAAAATGCCGGGCACTGGGATTTGTACTGAGGAAACAGGAATAAGCAGAAATAGATGCAGTCCCTTCATGGAGCTTAAGGCACAGTGGGGGACACATGTTAATCAAAGGATCACACACATGAATCTAAAATGCCAACCAGCACATGGCTCAGAAAGGAGAGATGAGGGAACTATCAAAGCAGATAACAAGGAAAGCTGACCTGGTCTGGGCTTCCTTGAGGAAGCGATGCTTGAAGTGAGAACCCCTGGATAAGGAGGAGTTAACTGGACCAAAGAGCATTTGGCACAAAGGGAAAAGTGTGTGCAAAGGTCCTGAGGCAGGACAAGCATATGGCAAGGGTGAAGATGAGCAGAAAGGCCAGTGTAGCTGGAGTGCAGAGAGCAAGGGGGAAGCCAGGTACAGCATGAGGCTGGAGAGGTGGGCAGGAACCAGATCACAGAGGGCCATGCAGCCTCTTTTAAGTAATTTTGCCTTTATCCAAGAGGAAAGGGAGCCCATTGAAGGGGTTGGGTGCAGTGGGAATTTCCATGATCAAATATCAGGCCCCTGGGTTGAGAAAGGACCCCAGTGACATGAAGCAGAGAAAAGAGAGGGATAGTAGGGAGGTGAAAGCGATCCTGTGGGGACTTGCACCACCCTCTCTGGGCCTCACCTGATTTCAGCCCAGCTGGGAGGGGTGCAACATCCCATCTGCTTTCTGCCCAAGGTGAACCATGCAGCCCGGAAGTGAGGTGCAGTTAGTGCACCTGGGCATCCCTCAGCCATGGGGAGATGGGAATGGATGGATAAACGTCCTGCCTCCCATTCCTTGGTGAATCACCTCTAAGGTGTGGACTACACAGTTCCTCGAAGAATCCCCAGCAACACTGACCTCCAAATGCCCGTAGCATTTAAACAGCTCAAAACACACACTCACTTTGTGCTCTTTTCTCCCTTCCCCATCTCACTCTCCCAGCACCCTCTCTGCTGCTTCCTGGGATCACTCCCCAAATAACCTACCTGTATCCTGCAACCTACCTGTATCAGGTCTCACGTTCAGGAATATTCAAACCAAATCTGGCTGTTGTGGTGGAACAGGGGCAAACCAAGGGTGGCTTGGCGTAAAATGACAGTGGAGGTGCGTTCACATTACCTATTCGCTCATTCACACGCCGACTCATCCATTCATTAGCTCACCTGATCACTCCTTCATTCATTCACTCCCTCCCTCATCCTTGCTTTCGTTCCTTCAGTGATAATGGAACCCATGGAAGGGTGAGAGGAAACTTTCCTGTCCTGGTTTCTATTCTTATCACTGAGGACGAGTTCCCTTCTGTATGGGATGTGAACTAGACATCACACCTCGATTTTTATGCAGAAGGAATTCCATTTCACTCCCGAGACAATGGCAGTCTATTAAGGAGTCCATTACGGAAGCTTTGAGAGGGTGACCTAAAACCATAGATTTCCCCAAGGGTCACCCTCCCGTGGAGCCTCAGGGGTCTGGAGGGATGCCTTAGTGCCACTTAGCGTGATGAACCTCAATTAAATAATCAAGCACAGCCATTCTATCACCAGCTTCCTTCTAGAGGGCTGTGGCTGTTTCTTATGAATGTGAGATTTCATTTCCACCTTCAAAGGCTATTGTTCACCTCGTCTCAACTCGGAAATGTCTCGAAAATCTGAAAAGACATCTTGGAGGGATCAGAGAACCATTGTATTTCTCAATTCACAGAACTGAGAGAAGTCGCTCAATTAATCTATTCACTGTGTCCACCCTCACTAACTTCTCCCATCCCCTCCACTTCCAGATGTTGTAAGCGCTACATGTATTGAGCACCTACTACGTGCTAAATGTTTTATGTTAATTAATTCATTGAATCTGCAAAACAGTCTCATGTGGTACGTGCTGTTATGGTCAACCCATCTTTGGAATGAGAAAACCGACACCCAGAGAAGTTTGTATGTCATCGGGCCGTCACAGCAGGAAGCTGGCATTTGAACTTGGAGCTTAAGGTCTCAAGCATTTCCTTTTATAATCACCCTTCTTTTCTCACTCAACCTTCAGGGCCGTAAAGGGAGGTTTACACCAGAGCTGAAAACAGTGGATGAGGTTCCGTGCTGGGGGCCGGGGAGCCCAGATTTAGGAACCAGTCCCACTTGAGTTTATTATATGATTACCGGTGAGTCACCACTTTCTAATCTTCTGCACCCCAGCGGGTTCTCCAGGACCTGACCCCTATTGACCTGGCCATCCTCATCCCCTACTTCTCTTTCCCCTCCTCTTACAT
>NW_006797892.1:1492238-1493552 GCF_000442215.2 Lipotes vexillifer | reverse complement strand
CTCAGCCCCTCCTTCTCTTTCCCTTCCTCTTACATTTCAGAATCACCTCACTGCCTCTAGTTCCCGGAGCCCACTTAACTTCCTGTGCTGTGACACGTTTGTCCAAGCAGTTCCTGTTGCCTGCAATGCTTCTCCTACCTTCCTTCATCTGAACTCATTCTTCAAGTCTCTACTTAGCTGTCACTGTCAAGAACTATCCAGAATCATAAGGAGGGGCTGATTTTACAAAAGAACTGGAAGCGCATGTAGTGGTAGAAAATAGGTGAATATTTTATCTCCACAAAGCAGAAAACCTTTGTTGGGACATACATTTGTTTGGATTATCTATTGCAACCTAACCAACCACTCCAAAATCTAGTGGCTTAAAACAACAATGATTATTTATTTTACTCACAAATATGTAATGTAGGTAGGGCTCATCTCTATTCCGTGCAGCACCCACTGGGGTAGCTAGTTTAAGGGCTGGACGTTAACTCCCAGGACTGGCAAGTTGGGGCTGTCTATCAGCTGGGACCTAGCCAGGGCTATGCACTGGGGACATTCATATAGAAAGACCCCTCACCTGGGTCCTTCTATAAGATGCTCGGGCTTCCTCACAGCATGGTGACTGGTTTCCAAGAGTAAGCACAGGTGGATGTGCATAGCATTTATATGTATGTATGTATATATATATATATATATATATATATATATATATATATATATATATATATAAAGCAAGGAGAGGAATCATTACGAAGTTCATTTAGTTGAAAATACAAAGCAATCAACTTGAAACCAAAGACCACAGAAGTGGTCTTTCCCAAGTGCATTAAGCAGGACGTCTCATGATGAGGTAATTTGTATTTTACAACTAGCACAAAATTATTAGTTCATAGACATTATGACGACCAAGGATAAAACCAAGAGAAAGTCAGTCAAGTCCATTTAAAGAAAAATATTCAAGGAATAATTGTACCCATCATATGTACACAGGTTAGCAGAAGTGGGCAAAATGTTACAGAAATAATTGAAGCCTAGAAAAAAAATGAGATTCTGAATAGTCAGTTTGTCTTCTATACTAAAGAAAGAGGGGCAAACTTGTTTTGTTTTATCTCTTTTGATTGAAGTGTAGTTGATTTACAATATTGTGTTAGTTTCAGGTGTACAGCAAAGTGATTGGGTTATACATATATTTTTTTCAGATTCTTTTCCATTATAGGTTATTATGAGATATTAAATACAGTTCCATGTGCTATACAGTAAATCCTTGTTGTTTATCTATTTTATATAAAGTAGTGTGTATCTGTTAATCCCAAATTCCTAATTTATCCC
>NW_006797892.1:1466763-1488612 GCF_000442215.2 Lipotes vexillifer | reverse complement strand
TTCCTGCTAGAAAGATTTTTCGCTGTAGAATACACCCCCTACATCAAGTTTCCCCGGGCTGGCACTCAGCTCAACAGCCACCACCTCAGAAAGTCCCCACCACCCCACCTAGAACAGGGACCCCTCACTCCATCTGCCTTGATGCCCCCTCATTTCCTACCTAGAATTCATCATCATATCTAAGCATTTCTGTGGTTGGTTTGCATGATGGCATAATTGCTGTTTTGTTGTATTTATTTTTGTTTGTCCATCTCCTCCCACTAGATTATAAACTCTACCAGGGGAGTTACAGTACCAAGCCTGGTGCCTAGAACAGCATCAGGCACCATAGAAATCCTCAGTAAATAACCGTGAAAGGAACCAGTGAATGAATGAAGGAAGGAAGGAACAGCCCCATTCTTCCAGGCAACTTGCTTCTCGGTCTGGGTTGCTGTAGCTCCTTCCTCCAGAGCTGGATTCCGCATCAGTTTTGCCTCCAGCCTCGCTGGTCTGCTGCAGATTCATCCTCCACCCTGGCCTCAAGTGTCACTCTTCCTATGTGCAAATCTTGCCTGTCGCTTCCTTCTTCTTTCTTTTCTTTTTTTTAATATTTATTTATTTATTTGGCTTAGTTGCGGCACGCGGGATCTTCATTGCCGCATTCGGGATATTTTTGTTGCAGCACGTGGGATCTAGTTCCCTAACCAGGGATCAAACCTGGGGCTCCTGTATTGGGAGCGCAGAGCCTTAGCCACTGGACCACCAGGGAAGTCCCTGTGCTTCCATCTTAATACCACTCAGTGCTCACCACTGCCTTTACGGTTAGAACAAGCCCTTGAGCACAACAGGGTTCAGATCTTGTTTATAACTTATCATCTGTGAACCCGGCTGAACTTCTTAACCTCTCTGTGCCTCTGTTTATTCTTCTGTAAAATGGGGGTAATAATGAAACCTACACTGTGAGGCTGTTGAGAGGATAAAGAGGCTTAGAACAGTGTCTGACACAGTAACCCCAGCCAATGTCAGCTCTAAGAATGATTATGTTATCATTATCATTATTGTCATTATCTGAGCCACACAGAACAAAGCCCAGCTCCAGCTCAAAGCTACCATGTAATCCCAGGGCCAAGGACAAGGTCATGGTCTTTGATTTTCATAATGCAGGTTAGTGGTTCTACACCAGAGGCAATGTCCCCGTCCCCAACCCCAGGGACAACTGGCAATGTCTGAAGACATTTTTGGTTGTCACAACTGTGGGGGGCTGTGCTCCTGGCATGAAAGCTAGGATGCTGCTACACTTCCCGCAGTGCACAGGACACCCTCCCAACAGAGGATGATCCAGCCCCAAGTGTCATACATCAAAACCGTGATGTAGGGACTTCCCTCGTGGCGCAGTGGTTAAGAATCCACCTGCCAGTGCAGCGGACATGGGTTCGAGCCCTGGTCCGGGAAGATCGCACATGCCGCGGAGCAACTAAGCCCGTGCGCCACAACTACTGAGCCTGCGCTCTAGAGCCCGCGAGCCACAACTACTGAGGCCCGCGCGCCCAGAGCCCGTATTCCACAACAAGAGAAGCCACGGCAATGAAAAACCTGCTCACCGCAACAAAGAGTAGGCCCCACACGCCGCAAATAGAGAAAGCCCGCGTGCAGCAACGAGGACCCAACGCAGCCAAAATAAATAAATAATTTTTTAAAAAAAACAAAAAAACCCGTGATGTATGACAAGAAGAAGGTGCTGGTGAGACCTCAGCACGGAGAATGTGGGACTTAAGACACATTTTTTAATAGTGACGTGTACATTTTTAAGACCGTATATGATAAAATTAAGACCAACCTATTATTGAAAAGAAAGGAATCGGTACACAATCATCCTATTGATTCCCCCTCTAAAACACACCTGCATCTTTTTTTTTAATAAATTTATTTATTTACTTATTTATTTATTTTTGGCTCTTCCCTCCTTTTCCTGCTTCATCTTACACCCTGTCTCCCCACTCGCTGCTTTTCATCCATCCCTAGAATAAGCGCATGTCTTCCCGGCCCCAGGACCTTTGCACATGCTGTCTCCATGCCCCCCACTTCCCCACGACTGACTACTTCTCACCCTCCAGGTTTCACCTTAAATCTCCCCTCGTGAAAGAGACCTTTCCTGACCATCTTTGCAAATGTCAGTTCCCACCCCCTAGACTCTAACAGTGCATGTCATGCCCTAGAGAGCACTTTTTGCAATTGATTGTTTCTCTGTGCTTATTCACTTTCTCTGTGTTTAGTCTGTCTCCCATGTTAGACCATGAGCTACCTGGCACAGAGCTTCGTCTCACCACTGCATCCCCGCACCTTGCACATCACTGGTCACTTCACACTCGGACTCACAGAGCCCTCTCACGCCCTGTGAGTTGGGTGGTCTCCTCCCTACCCTGCAGATGAGAAGACTGAGGCCCAGAGAGGGTAAGAAAGCTGTTTGGTGCCCTTGGCAGAGCCAGAATTCAAACTCAGGTCTCTTTGACTTCAAAGCCCAAAACTTTTCTCTCTGTCTTTTCTCCACCGCGCAGCCAAACTTTGGTGGGAATGAAAAAGTTGCCAAGGAACCACAGCAGGACAGACAGGTCCTCTGGGGCTCACCTCCCAGTGTTGGTAAAGGAAGCCCCCGATCTGATTTCCAGAGTCCTGCTGACTGCCGGCCTGAAAAAGTTAATACTACAGTATTTCCAGCCTCAGCTCTGACCCTAGAAAAAAGAGAGATGTAGCAAAGAATTCAAGGGTTTTAATATCCTTCTGTCCGTTATTATTGTTATGGTGCATCTGACCAGTGCATTGTGTTTTTTAATCAGACACCTGACAGTTACCCAGCCTGAGCCCAGCAAAGACAGTTGTCATGCTGGAGATCATACAGGAATTGATTGCAAGAAGAGAAAGATGCAGAAAGAGAATGAAGGCACACGCTCTGGAATGAGGAAATAATTATTCATAGGCAAAAAAAAAAAAAGAAAGAAAGGTGCATCCTTCTTTGGGTCTCAAGGAACTGTCTTCTGGTCTCTAACCAGGATGAATGGGTGTAGCAGAACAAATGTGGTTTTGTACTCAGAAGAATTGGGATCTGTATTATTCACATCTTTTTATTCTATATGTTTGATGCTTTGATGTCTTAAAGGCTGGCTGCTCCAGGAAGGACTGCCCTTCCCAGGGTTAGCTGACACCTAAAGGAAGCAAACAGCTCCCGGGAAAATACACGTTTCAGATGCAAACCAGCCCAGTCAGAGTCCACACCCCGATCACCTCCTGAGTCAGGGTCTTACCTGTCCTCTGGGCCACTCTCCCCATGCCCAAATCGCCCCAGAGCCAGGCACCGGCCTACTAGGGGCTACAGAGCCCACTGAAAGTATTCCAACTAGCCAACCCTAAGCCTGCTTAGCCTGCCTCGAAACCACAATAAAAGCTCACACCCACACTCTCCCCTCACTCCCTCTGCCTCCTGACCAACCCTGGTGCTTCCCTATGTGGCCCTGCATGACATGCCCTGCCTCCAGTTTCTAGGGAGTATAAAAAATTTCTTCCTTTGCGCAAGTCATTTCTGTGTCTGTGTATCTTACCATACTGGATTAAAACAAATCCCAGATACCCTTAAAACCGGTTCTAATCCAGTTAAGTGACTGGACAAGCACCTTTTTCTACAGCTGCCTCAATCTCCCCATCTACAAATTAGAAATAACAACTCCTTCCTGTTGCTGATGTGCTGAGGTTTAACATGGAAATGAAGTGTTACGCAGTGGACCTGGCACATGGGGGATTGGGGTGGGTAATTCCCCAGCGCCCCACTAAGGAAAGGGATGTGAGGAGGTGTGGAAGAAAAAAAAAAAAAGTGGTAAGAAAAAAGTGAAGAGCTTCTTTGACAGGAGGTGCTGACTGGCTGGAAAGAGGTACCTGAAATGTGATGCCAACACAGGAAGTGATCCTGCTGCCGGGGCAGCCCTGGAATGCCCTGAATCTGTGACAAAGAGGGGTCCTCCCTGTGAGCCCAATCTGAGAACCACAACTGACACCTCTTACCACTCTGGAAGAAGGAGCCCCAGGCCCACAGTCAGGGCATGGAAAGGAGGATCCCTGGGCTCACCGTTTGGCTCTGGAGTAAATGCCCCATAGAATCACTTAGAGAAGTCCTAACATTCTACGACATTGCCTCTCTGGGTCTCAGTTTTCTCGTCCCTGGAGTGAATCATAAAATATGCAACTACTTATATTGCAGAGATGCTGCAGGGCTCAAGGGGGGAATGTGCAAAGTCGATGTCTTCGTCATCCTCAAAATGCCATACAAATGGGGGCAAATGCCAGTGCCTGGTTGTCAAACATTCTGCTTCCCCCAGATGATCCTCAGGTTTGAAAAGTTCCAGACAGTTGACTCAACACTCCAAATGCAACTATCTTTTCTATGCACTGTCTCAGGCCCATAAATGCTCCAGAAACCATCTACCCATGCTTGGAACTCATTTACTTTCAGGCCATCTGAGTCACTGTGCTGCACACCTGGAACTAACAAAATATTGTAAATCAACTATACTTTTTTTTTTTTTTTTTGCGGTACGCGGGCCTCTCACTGTCGTGGCCTCTCCCGTTGCGGAGCACAGCCTCCGGACGCGCAGGCTCAGCAGCCACGGCTCACGGGCCCAGCCGCTCCGCGGCATGTGGGATCTTCCCTGACCGGGGCACGAACCCGTGTCCCCTGCATCAGCAGGCGGACTCTCAACCACCGCACCACCAGGGAAGTCCCAGAGTCCTTTTTAATATTAAAATTCAATTACTCTGGGGGCAGAAATTGGTTCAATTTTTGGAGGGCAGTTGGATGGCACCTCCCCGAATTTGAAATGTGCTTCCCTCTGAACTCAGGAATTCTCCCTCTTGCAGAAAGACTTGCACAAATACATAAAGACCTAAGAGTTTGTTAAAATGTGTTTGTTGCCGCATTGTATGGGAAAGCTGGGAAAGAAATGGGAGCAACTTGATTGCCAATTCACAGGGGACTGGCTGAAAAGAATGAGGTGGGTATAAATGTGCTTGGTCCAGAAAACTTTCTAGACCATCATCTAGGGATAAGAGAAAGCCACATAACAACCCAGACAACACAATGGCATTCGTATTTAAAAATACACTCTCTGTATCTATTTATACCTATAGATATGTCTACACCTTTATCTATGTCTGTGTCTTTATCCAAATCTGTATCTACATATATAGAGATGTCCACATCTAAGCTATAGCTATCTATCTATATCTACATCTGTTTATATCTATCTGTGTCTAGATCTATATTCACACTTATATAATAGTCTGAGAAAGAAAATACCATCAAGGCACAAAGTGAAAGGAAACGTTCACGGATCACTCCAAATATTTCTGTGTTGTTGGAGTTTTTTCATCTCTTTGTATGTTACTGGTGTAATTTTCAAATTCACATGGCCCTGAGTCATGTCCTGTATCCCAGTGAGGAGGTCTTTCTTCCTGCCCCAGGGACCCCAAGCCACGACTGCACCGGGAATGCCAGTCCCGGTCAGTGTCATGGGAGAGGGAAATGGGGCCATGCAGTGGCCTGTCCAGGGGCACACTGCCATGAGGCCAGCCACGTGCAGCCCAGGGCCAGCTCCATCTCCTGAAGGAAGATACCCACCAGGGGCACAGAGCGTGTGGCAGCTTTGCTCACGTTCCTGGAAGGAGCTCAGAAGTGGGGGACCCCTTCAGAGAGCAACAGGCCTCTCTGTGCCGCGGCGGAGTTGCTGAGGTTGGCCCCTGCAGTGACCAAGACAGAGCTGGACCAGAAAAACGTTGCCACCTTGACTTGCAGGATCCAGACACAAGGATCAGAAAAACCAGGTCATCTCAGCCCAGAAAGGTGGTGGCACACAGCCGTGACCCCATCAGGCCTCAGCTCACAGAGGCCCCAGTCCCAGGGGGAGGAGCTGGTGAGGACCCCACAGACGAAGGTGATGGCCAGTCTACAAGGTAACAGGCTGAGGGCTCAATTCAGGCATGAAGTTACCTTGTTCACACAGTGGAAATTGTGAGCCGAGATCTTTACAGTGCACAATGCACACACACACACACACACACACACACACACACATGTGCACATGTGTGTGTCAGTGGTCAAGACTCGCTCACCAAAGGCCTGTCTCAGAAGCAGACCCTGAGATGGAAATTCAAGTGCCAGGTGCTTACCTGGGACAGGATCCCAGGAAACACAGGCAGGGGGTGAGAAATGAGACCGGGCAGGGCAACCAGTACAGGATGTGCTTGTCACAGGTGATCACCATGGCAAACCGGGCTCCACCTCGCCGGGGCCCTCTGGGAGACACAGTACCCCACCAGGGAGCCAGGGGACTTATCCACCAGCTCCCATCTATCACTGGTGGAAGGATGTTCCCTGCATGTGGGAGTGTGTGTTAGCCCCCTGTGTTAGTTTCCTGTGGCTGCTGAACAAAGTAGCAAACACTGGGCAGTTTCAACAACAGACACTTACTGTCTCCCAGTCCTGGAGGCTGGAAGTCCAGGGTCAAAGTGTCAGCAGAGTTGATTGCTTCTGAGGATCGGGAGGGAGACTGCATGCCATAAGTCTCTCCTAGCGTCTGGGGGGGGTTTGCTGGTGATCATTGGCATCCCTTGGCTTGTAGGTGCATCATCTTGATCTCTGCTTTCATCTTCACAAAGTGTTTTTCCCATGTGCATGTCCAAATTTCCCTTTTATCATAAGATCAAAATCATGTTGAATGAGGGCCCACCTTAATGACCTCATCTTAACTTGGTTATCTGCAAGGTCCCTATTTCCAACAGTCACAGGTACGGGGATAGGACTTCAACACAATTCAACTCATAACATCCGCCCAGCTCTCCCAGCCATGCAAAGGCCAGCAAGGAAAGCCCTAGGCAGTCTCAGGTGTCACAGGTGCTCAAAGATTGAAGATCCTGGGACCAAGGGGACATGGGCAGGACACCAAGAGCATCTGCTCCAGCCTCGAAGCTTGTGAGGCATATTCTCCTGGCTGCATTTACAAAGCAGAGCAAATTGGGTTAGAGCCGAAAAGGCCATCAAAGCCCTCAAGCATGACTAAAAGAGTAAGCGTAGTGCCTTAAAACCAAAACCCAAGTGTTTGTTCATCTCAGCTGCCAAGCGGTTATCTGCCCAGTGACGGGAAGTGTCTCCTAATGGCCCTTCAAATCATTTTATTAAAAGTTGCAGTGATGCCTACAGCTGAATCCGAGTCGTGCCGGGAAGGCCATTAGGTTAATCAAAGTACGAGGACAGCTCACCATCTACTCTTAATTAACAAATTAGGTCCCACTGCCAACTCAGCAAAACAGAGAGCTGGCCAACGACCCTTGGGGCGGTCAAGATGCTCAGAGCAGCCTTCCATCACTGACAGCCGGTCAGAATGTAAAGGGGGACCTCAGTGCCTGGGCAGGTGAGTTGGAAGACCTCCAAGACAGCTTTTTTACCACCAAATACCTACCATCCTCTAATATTTGTTTATCTGTCTCCCCCATGCTAAAATGCAAGCTTCAGAGGGTGACCACCCCTCTTAGTTTGCACAGGACTGGGGAGTTTCCTGCAACAATGGAACTTCACCGCTAAAACCAGGGCACTCCAGGGCACACATCAGGACACTTGGTCACTCCAGCAGCACGAAAGAGCAACTTAGTCTGTTTTGTTCATGGCTGTATCCCCAGGGCTACAATGCCTGACACGTAGCAGACCTTAAATCAATACTAATTGAATGAAAACATGAATGAGCAAATGAATGAATGACATTATGATGAACAAATGAATGAATGAGTTTCTCCCCCTCACCAATCCCACAAAGAAACCAATGCAAACAGCCTGGAATGTATTCTTTCACGCTTTGCTTTTCTTTATGCACACAGACACAGACACACACATACACACAGATGGGTACACATATAGTGTTAGGGAACTGTTGACCAAAACCACCTGCTGTGGCCAGGCCTGCTTGCCTGAGTTGTCTCACAGCAGGAGGTCCTGATAAGGAATAGGGTGTTGCTGAAAACTAACCAGGAGAATTCAGGAGGGGCCAAAAGAGGGAGGAGACGACCAACCTCCCAGAAGCCCTCACCCTGGAATCCATCTTGGCTGAGAGATGCATGCGCCCCCAGGAAGGACCCTGGGTCAGACTATGGGCCAAGCAAGATGGCTGGCCAGAGACAACCCGGAAACTAACCCCATCACCATCAAACCCGAGACTGCGAGCCACGTGGCAGAGCAGGTCTCCTGGGTTCCCTTACCTTGCTGCTCTCCGCCTGGTCGCCCCTTCCCAATAAAGTCTCTTGCTTTGTCAGCACGTGTGTCTCTTCGGACAATTCATTTCCAAGTGTTACACAAGAGCCCACTCTGGGGCCCTGGAAGGGGCCCTCCTTCCTGCAACAATAGGAGGGCTTTTTCCTAAAAAGAAAAACAAAAAGAAATCACGTCACAGGCATGAATCAGCAATTTGCTTTTTCACTTAATAATATATAGTACAACTCTCTCCAGATCAATACATATAGATCTACCTAATTCTTTTTAATGGTTTGTGATGCGCCATAATACTGAATGCACAATAATTTATTCTATTTTTCACCTATTGGAAAAGTTATGTTTCCAATTTTTTCCAGGGCAAACAATGCACCAATAAACATCTTTGCACCCATATCCTAGCATGCTGGCAATTTTTTAATATTGGGATAGAGTCCTAAAGGTCAAGGAGACAGTCCATTTAAACAGACATCAGGGCTGACCTGGGTTAAGACAAGGCAGAGAAAGGTCACCCCAGCCTGGTCCCAGCAAGAGAGTAAGATAAGAAATCCCGTAGCTAAACCTCTCAGATGTTCACTTCCCCAGCCCTCACGCAGGACCAAGGTATACATAAGGGATTGATAATGCCCTGGGGATGCAAATAAAATATAATGTGGTCCTTGCTCTAAAAAATTCCACTGTCCAAGAAAAGGGAGCAGGGAAGGAGAGCTATCATGTGCCGAACCTCCACTGGGAGCCGGTGCTCGTTCTAGGTGCTTCTATAAACAGGATGCTTACTGCAACATTCATTCCATCTTTAAACAATCCTGCAAGGGAGGGAAGATTATCTCGATTCTACAGACTAGGAACTGTGGGCCAGAGAAGTGATATGCCTTGCCCAGGGACAAACAACTAGTAAGTGATAAAGCTGAGATTTGAACTTGGGTCTGGCTAACCCCAAAACTACTTTAGACTACACCAGTGGGTGCGACCTTGGATATACTGGAATCACCTGGGGAGTCTTAACAAACCACAAAAGCTGGTTCCAACCCTAAGGGGCCTGATGTCATGAGTCTGGGCTGTGGTGCCCGCTTCAAGGCTTTAAAAAGCCAGGTGAACGATTCCAATGTGTGGCTGAGGCTGAAAACAGCTACGGGACCCCACTGGTCCTCACACTTGGGCGTGCATCACACCCACCTGGAGGGCTTGTTAGGGGCCAACTGCAACCCCCAACCCCAGCGTCTGATTCAGGGGATTGGGGGTGGCTCCCCAGAATATGCATTTCTAAGAAGCTTCCAGGTGATGCTGCTGCGCTGGTCTGAAGTCCATGCTTTGGAAACACTGCCCTGCACCATGGACCTGTCTGTGATATTTCTCCATCCCGTCTTCACGGATGGAATCGTCACCGACCAAGACAACACGGGCAGCCGTTGGGGGCAGTCATTCAGTCTCGCCTCGCAGGTTTCTTTGAGGTTTTAGAGGCTAAGGGAGTGTCATTTGTAGGTCCTTGGTGCCCACTCCCAGCTCAATCTTACCATTTTCTTTCTACCTGGTATCTGTCATGTGCTTAACGGGCCTGCCTTTAATTAAAGAAAGACCTGGCTTTTTTTTCACCATTAATTCCTCTATAAACACATACGTTTTTTATCACTCCTAACCACAAGGAGTGATAAAGGGAACACGCTGAAACTCCAGAATGACAGCCACCGCAACGAGGGGAAGATTTTCATTTTATTTCATCTCCAGGGAAAGGGGGCTGCTCTACCAAGCTCCCGGCTGCTGCCTGCTAATTCCGGGCAGCTCATCCCCGAGTCTCCCTCTGCAAAAAAGAGCTGAGATTCACCGGGCAGAAAAGACCCTCGGAAGTCATCTCGTCCATCTCCCCGCCGTCTCCCACCTCCTGGCAGGGCGCAGCTGCACCACTTCCCGCCACCCAGACGAAAGCGGTCCCCGGCGCCCCCTGCTGGCTGAGTTGGGAATGGCTGCACAGCCCGAAATTAACAGGGACTTCCAAGCTCTCTGCTACCCAGGCTCCCAGCTCTCCCTGCCTCCTCTTGAAGGATGCAAATTCCCCTGGAAGGGGCTTCATTCTTTCCAAAAGCACCTTGAGCACCTGCAATATGCCTGCCTGATTACATACCTATTTACAACTATTTCCCACAACTGTATCTCTAAGAGAGAGATAGACATTCATTATCTCACTGGAGGCTACAAAGGTCCAGCCTTCCGTGAGGCACTCAGGATATAAAGGAAATTACACATGTTTTGGAGACATTCACAGTCCAACACAGGGGTTGGCAAACTATGGCCAACTGGCCACATCCAGCCCGTTGTGTTTTTGTGCAACCCACAAGTAAGAATTGTTTTTACATCTTCAATTTGTTTTAAAAATCAAAAGAATATTTTGTGACATGAAAATGATAGGAAATTCAACTCTCCAAGTGCACACTGTTGAATCGGGTGAACACAGCACATTCATTTGTTTGCATACTGTCTGTGGCTGCTTTCCTGCTGCAACAGCAGAGCTGAACAGCTGCAGCAGAGACTGTGTGGCCCGCAGAGCCTAAAATATTTACTCTCTGTCCCTTTCCAGAAAAAAGGTATGCCAATCCCTGGCATACTAGAAAGAAAGGAGAGTTAAAAGAGAACTGGGTTTAGTTGAGCACCTGCTATATGTCAATTTCTGGGCCAGGCGCTCTACAGACATGATCTTCTGAATCCCCAGTATAACCAAGCAGGACCCTATGAGGTCTTCCCAGAATAGACCTCCACCCATGTCCTCTGCCTGCCTTTTGTCTGTAGAAAAGCTTTAGTCAAAGAATAAATTTAATCAGAGAAGTGAGAAAATGCAGAAAGAAAGAAAACAGTCAAGCAAGACAAAATGATACTTTAGCCATTAAACCAAGTCAAGGACCTTTAGTTCCTCCTCAAGGACTATAGATAATATTCTGAGCCGTGTCCTTTGAGCTGTTTTGCAGACACTGAAACCCAGGTGGAAGAAGTGAACTGCACGCTGCCCACCAGCACATAGGCCCCAGACCGGTTGGAACCAGTAGGTTGATGACTCCTGATTACCTCACTACCAACCAATCAGAAGAATATGCACGAGCAGGTCACACGCTGCTCCTTGAACACTAAGACTCCTCACTACCCCCCGTCCAGGGCGGGACACACAGGCTTGAGGGCATTAGCCCGCTGTGGCCCCCTCTGCCTGGCAAAGCACTAAAGCTATTCTTTTCTGCTTCACCCAAAACTCTGCCTCCGAGATTTAATCTGGCACCAAATTTCAGCAACACCAGGACAACCCTAGAGGCTGCCCTGATTACCCACATGTTACAGGTAAGGAAACTGAGAGAGGTGACTCCAGGTACCCAAGGCCACACAGCTAAGAGGTGGCAGAGCTGAATTCACACTCAGGTCTCTCTGACTCCAAAACTCGTGTTTATTCTACTCCCCTAAGCTGTCTCCCAGCTCACAAATCTTAGCATCGATTCCCACTTTACAGATGAGAAATCTGTGGCTCACAGAGGTCAGGGGACTTGCTTGCAGGGCACTCAGCTAGTGGTGGAGGAGGGCCTTGAACCCCAGCATCTGACTGCAATCCAGCGTTCCATCCTAGACTGAGTCTCCGAACATGTGATTGGGAATGAGTATATCAAGAATATTACAGATTCTCTGTAATAATGAAACCTTGAAACATAAGAGTAGACACCAAGATGGAAAGAAGTGACGGATTTCACATTATTACTGCCAGCCCCAGACTGACGGTTCTTCTGCAAAATGGGTATAACCCTCCGGTGCCGTGGTGCATAACCTGTGCTCTAGGGAAAGCACCAAGGGCCGACAGGTTAGGTGCAAATAAGGATGTCAAAACAGTGGAAGCAGGCAGCTCCTCCCTCCCCTTCAGTCAACTGGAATAATCCTGATTTTCTGTTTGGTACACTAAGCTGTCAGATAAGGCTTCATTTGGAAAAGACAGCTGGGTGGTTAAGGAAATAAAGCTTGAAAACGACCACTTGCACAAGTCACTCCGAGCTGGCTCAGGGGTCCCGGAGCAGAGTGGGAGTGCGCATTAGTCTCGGGCTGCACAGCAAAGTACTGCTGACGACAGGGCAGCTTCAGCAACAGATATGTATCCTCTCACAGTCCTGGAGGCTGGACGTCCGCGATCAAGGTGTTGGCTGGCTGGTTTCTTCTGAGGTCTCTCTCTCTTTGGCTTGCAGGTGGCCGCCTGTGTGTTTACATGGTGTTTTCCCCCTCTCCGTGTCTATGTCCAAATCTCCTCTTCTCATAAGGACACCAGTCATGTTAGATTAGGGCCCACTCTTATGACCTCATTTTAGCGTAATTCCCTCTCCACAGACCCCATCTCCAAATAGAGTCACATTCTGAGGTTCCAGGGTGGGGAGGACATTTTAGCTCATAACAGAGTATATTAGGGCAATCAGGGTCACCTGACTCCTCTTTCCCACGAGGTCCATCCAAAGGGACAGGAGGGATTGCAAAGCAGGGGAGAGGCCCAGAGGGTCCACTCAGCGGCCCAGAGGGTCCACTCCTAATGGCCAGAGAGCAGGGTCCAGCATGGCTGCATCTGATGCTCAGCCTGCCAGGCACCCAGACTTAGGTGAATAGGATTTAGCACCACAGTCACCAGGGTAATTAGAGAGAAGCATGCTGTCAGGGGCAGGTCCCAAGGACAGTATTTCAGCCACGACTCCCTTGCCCAAGCCCCTCCATACTCCATGAGTTATCACTCCGCACCCCCAGGCCTCACCTCCCATCCCAGGCTGTGCAGAGACGGGTATGTGACTTTATGAAGGGCTTTTCAAGGTCGTCTATTTGAGCAGCCTGCCCTGGTCACTCTCTCTGAGGGGTGCCCCTACCTGACGGGCCTCCAGCTCAGCTGCACCTCCACAGGTCTGATTTAATGAATCTGGGGTATGGGGCTAAGAGTGACACAGCCTTTCTCCCAGGACCCCAACTCCAGATCTGAGCAGAGAACTGCCCAAGTTCAGATCCCGCCTAGCTGGCTCCAAGTTCTCTCTCTCTCTCTGTCTCTCTCTCATCGCAAGCAGGAAGCCACATTAAAAAGTGTCTTCGCCTCCCCTGCTGGGCTCCCATCCTAGCCCTGGACCCCCTCCCCCTTCCCCAACCTCTCCTTTTTGCATCCCCTCCCCAGGTGAGAGGCCACCTCTCAAGCCTCTGGCTTCCATCCCTGGTCCCGTGCACCACAAGACTCAGACAGCCCCTCTGTGAAGGTATCTCATCCGGGCCCTTCGCCCTGATGGGTCACCAAGAAGATGTGAGCTGTGAATCAGGAAGAGATGGGGGCCCTCATGTCCACCTGGAACCTCAAAAGGTGACCTTATGTGGAAATAGTGTCTTTACAGATGCAATAGTTAAGATGAGGTCATATTGGATTGGGGGAGGGGAAGGCCCTCAATCAAATGATTGGTTTCTTTATAAGAAACGGGAAATTTGGACACAGAACACAGGGAGAGCACCATGTGAAAACGGGCAGAGATGGAGCGAGGTCACTACCAGTCCAGGAGCACCCAGGATTGCCGGCACCCCCGGAAGCCGGGAGCGAGCCGGGAGATAGATTCTCCCTCAGAGCCCCCCGGAAGGAACCCACCCTGTGGACACCCCGATTTTGATTTTCTGGCCTCCAGAACTGCAAGAGAATGAATTCCTGTTGTTTGAAGCCCCTCAGTCTGTGGTCTTTTGTTACGGCAGCGCCAGGAAACTGATATAGGGCCCAAGAGGAGGTGCAACCAGAAAACCCCAAACAGACCTGGAACAAAGCTGACCTCAGACTTTGACAGCCAAGGGGTGAGGAACAGTCCCAGAGAAACTGGCCTGCGTGGTACCAAGTGAGAGGTGCCAGGGATGCCCCCGCAACAAAGAGACACACGATTCAGGGGAGTCCTGGCGTCCAAACGCGGGGCTAAGAAGGACGTGGTACCTGGGAGGTTTGCATGAGATCCGGATGCTCGCTCAGCCTCAGGTCTTCCTCCCCGAATTGGGGTATGAGCATCCGCCCCACCGGCTGTGGCATGGTTGGCAGGCAGGTCAGCATGTAGTTGATGCCCAGACCTCAAGGATGATGTGAGGTGCAGCTCTGGGACCGGGGAGGAGGGGCTGGGAGGACATGGTCAGGATTTCATCCGGTATTAAATCACTAGGACACAGCTAACACGGGAACCCTCTGCCCCCAGCCCATCTTTAAATACCTGGCAGTTCCGTTACTGTCTGTACCAGGCGGACACCTCATAGGTGGAATTGACTTTGAGCGTTTTAATAAAAAGGGATCTTACGTGAGCTTCAACTAATATCCCCAAAGCAGAAGGCTCAGAGCAACGTGGGTTTACCCAGAAAATTACATAGAAAGACATCATGAAGTTCGATTGCTGGGCTTCCCTGGTGGTCCAGTGGTTAAGAATCTGCCTGCCAATGCAGAGGACAAGGGTTCAGTCCCTAGTCGGGGAAGATCCCGCATGCCATGGAGCAACTAAACCCGTGCACCACCAATAGTGAGCCCACACGCCGCAACTACTGAAGCCCGCGTGCTCTAGGGCCCACAGGCTGCAACAAGAGAAGCCACCACGATGAGAAGCCGGAGCACAGCAACGAAGAGTAGCCCCCCCGTTCGTGGCCCGGTCCGGGAAGGTCCCACATGCCGTGGAGCGGCTAGGCCCGTGAGCCACAACTACTGAGCCTGAGTGTCTGGAGATTGTGCTCCGCAACGGGAGAGGCCGTGACAATGAGAGGCCCGCGCACCGCGATACCCCCCCCCCCCCGCTCGCTGCAACTGGAGAAAGCCCACACGCAGCTACAAAGCCCCAGCGCAGCCAAAAATCATAAATAAATAAATAAAAAGTTAGATTGCTGACGATTCCATATTCCTCGGCCTCTTGGAGAAGAGTTTCAGTGGGAACACAGTGATTTATGCCTGAGTGAGAGCCACACCCCAGATTAGAAAAATTCCTAAGTGCTAGCTAGAGACCTGTCAGTGGCAAGAGTAGTATCGGCCTGTAGCGATCATGATGGGGCATCAGGTAGGTATCAGAGCCCACGACGCAGGATGAGCTGGAGAGTGTGCTGGGTTCCTTCCTGCACCTCAGCTCTAAGGCTCATCCACAACCCAGCGGGTCGGGGAGCAGCTGCCCTGATGGAGGCAATAAGAGGCTGTATCTCATCTGTACAAAGCTGAAGCCAAGAATGAAATCGACCACAAGTTGGACTGCTTTTTATCCTCACCATCGCAGTACTCTTCCCCCAAAATATCTTCCTTGGCCTAAGTTCCAAACAGTTGCTGCCGTTAGTTACCGCTGAGTTTTCATAATATACACATAAACTTCAAAGCAGCACGTTTTTATTACTGATACTTGTCCCTTCATAAACATTGTATTCTAAATGGCAATTCATTCTGAGAACACGCAGCCACACAGCCAGACAGACTCAGCTCCCCACGTTTGTTTTGGGAGTAAATTCCTAGATGCTGGGCGTCACCCTCTCCGGGTGCAGGTCAAGTCACTGACGCCCCCCTGGTGTTTAGTATGGCTGCGTGCAAACAGCAGAGTCCATGTAAACAAGGGGGGCCCCAAGACGAGGACGCCAAGCTGGAGTTACCTCCTAAAATCTTGGCATTTTGATTTGTGTGGACAGTTTTGGTTTTGGTTTTGGTTTTGGTTTTTGGCCGCGTGATAGTCATGTGGGATCTAGTTCCCTGACCAGGGATTGAACCCGTGCCCCCTGCATTGGGAGCTCGGAGTCTTAACCACTGGACCACCAGGGAAGTCCCTGTATGGACAGTTTAGAACAGTGAGACGGGGGAACCCTCGAGGTGTCCTATTTTTGTTTCAATAAGTGCAAATTCTAGTTCACACACCTAGAAACACCTTCCTGAATTCAGATAACATCTTTAAAATGAAATATTTGTTTCTCTTTTAGTTGTTACTCCCTTGTTTTAAAGCCAAAGAACCAATCCAGAAGATGATGATTGTTACCGACATCACAGAAGATCATTTTGTCATAAAGAGGAGGTGCCAATGTCATTAAGGCCACTTAAAAATGGTGAAAATGCTAAATCATGCAATATATATTTCATCACAAGTTTTTTAATTAATATGCCAAAAAACATTGAATTGTACTTTCAATGAGTGAATAATATAGGATGTGGTTTATATCTGAATAAAGCCATTTCTAATAAGGTAGGGGGGAAGGAGTGTTGTTTTTTTTTAAATGACCCACTCCAGGCATCATATAAGCTAGATATGCCACTAGGTGGTGGTATTGCTGTTTTATAGAAGAGGAAACAGAGGCTCAGAGAGGTGAAGTGACTTGCTCAAGGTCCCACAGCTGGTTAAGTGGCAGAATCTGGATTCCAAGTCAGGTCTGTGTGAGCCCTTTCTGCTCTCCCATCCTGCAGCCTTCTTTTTTTTTTTTTTTTTTTTGAATTTTTGAATTTTATTATTTTTTTTTATACAGCAGGTTCTGCCCTTTTTTTTTTTTTTTTTTTTTTTGAATTTTTGAATTTTATTATTTTTTTTTATACAGCAGGTTCTTATTAGTCATCCCTTTTATACATATTAGTGTATATATGTTAATCCCAATCTCTCAATTCATCCCACCACCACCCGCTCCCCGCCACTTTCCCCCCTTGGTGTCCATACGTTTTTTCTCTCTATCTGTGTCGCTATTATCCCGCAGCCTTCTGCACCTGCCGTGGCCCCCTCCCACGGAGACCTTGACAGTGGGGGGAGGGGTAGCCAAAGCAGCCACTCCACAGCTCACCTGGAGAAGGGAGTCAGGGCCAAGCGTGGCAATTGAGGGAACAGGAGGTGACGTGCCGTGGAGATGCGCACCCAGGACAGGGAGTGGGCCCACACTTGGGTTTCTGGGGCAGCACCTGATAGCTTAGAATTTAGATGTGACTGACCCCAGGTACATCAGCCCCCTTGGCCAGAGCCCAAGCCATGGAGAATTCAGGAGACCCTTGGCACTTAGTTTGGGTTCCAGGGAGAGACAGGAAGGCCGAGGATACGCAGTAGTTACCCATCTGCTGAGGCAGCTTTTGGAAGCTGAGACACAGGCCATAGGCCGCTGTCACTTGTGTTTATCCAAAGCCCAAAAGAAGGGGTCTCAATGAGAGGAACCTCCAGGTTTAACAAGCACCCACCCCGTGATCTTGCAGGTGCTCTGAGACCCACACGGGCAGAACAGGCCAACATTCTTCTTGGCCTCAGTCCCCATTCCCACTCTTCTGCCAGCTCATGGTTCAACCCCATGGAAACTGAGAAGGGGGCGGAGCACAGGCCAGAAGAAATGCGGGTGATGTGGTGCAGCCTGGCTTCCCAGCCCTGGGGACAGTCAGCCCTGGTTACTTGCTCGTGTTGGCCAGAGACAGAGAGAGACAGTTGATGAGAGAGAGACTGAGGGATGAAGAAGGGGACAGGCCAGAGGTTCTCCAGGCTACTGTGTCCCCCAAGGGGCAGCTAGCAGTGTCTGGAGACAATCTGTATTGTCACAACTGGGGAGGGGGTGCTACTGGCATCTAGTGGGTGGAGGCCAGGGATGCTGCTCAACTTCCCAAAGTGCCCAGGAGGGCCCCACAGCAAAGAAGTATGCAGCCCCAAATGTCAATACCTCTGGAGTCAAGACAGGGATAGGGAGACAGAACAGAGAAACAGCAAGTGACACAGACACCGGAACTGGCATCATCTGGGGAGAACAAAACCAGGAAGGAACTCAGGGCTGCGGGGTGGGGCGGTGAGGAGGGGAAGAAGTGGAGAAGGGCGGATGGGGGAGAGATGGGAGTGAGGAAAAGACCCATCGGATTCAAGCTCCATATTCAACAGACTAATGTTTCAAAGATTTAAATAATACTAAGAATGCCTGCTCTTCAACAGCATATATTATCTGTATCCAACCCAAAGGCTGGCAGAGTTCTGCCAGCAGCAGTGCAGGAGAAGGCAAGTGAACTAAATTCAGCCACCGGTGGGCACAAGAGAAAAAGAGACCCAGGCGAACAGTGGGCTTCCATCACCCCTAGGAAAAAGATATTTAAGTCATGTCTAATAAATAAGACTCTAGATGTTGAAAGGGTGTATTTGTCTGCTTCCAAAAGCTTTCAGAGCACCCATTTCTGGGTCCCAAACTGAGAAGACCCAGATACAACCCTAAGAACTCCCCAGATCTGGCCCCTCTGCAAAGCCCCAACATCCCCCAAGTACAGGGCTGAGCTCTTTGAGGTCTGGACTGTCCCCAGTACCAGATAGTTCCTGGGACAAGGCAGAGCCCAAAAAATATGAGTGGAATGTTTGCAATGGCTAAACTTGAACACTTTGTAAGTCCAAGATCCTTCCAGCAGCCTCTGTGCCTCTCTGCCTTCACCTCCGCCTCTCTCTTTTCTCTGCTCCCCTGCTCTCCTCCAGCCACACTGGCTTCCATCCTGTCCCTCAAACCCACCAGGCACCCTCCTGCCCCAGGGCCTTTGCACGTTCTGTGCCCTCGTGGCTCACTCCCTCCTCCCCTTCCGGTCTTTAAATTGCCACCCCCTCTCTTTCCCTTCCCATTCTTTGCGTTGTTTTCCCTGCAGCACTTACATGCTTCCCGCTTGCTAAATAAGTCCCTCATTCATTTGTTTAATGTCTCCCCCGCCCCCCCCCCCCGCCGTAAAAAAACGCAATATATATTTGTTGAATGAATAAATGGGCTTTACGCCTCATAATGACTCTCTGTGATGGGGAATATCATTCACCCCATTTAAAGAGGGGAAAACTGTAGCTCGGGGACCTGAGGTTGGTCACCCAAGATCACACATCCAAGAAGTGAAGTCAGGATTCTGACTACAAGCCAAGCCTCGGTGCAGGACAAGGGTCACAGCCACCCTTGGAGGAATGGCCCAGAGATGGACAACAATTGGCTAACCCTTCGCGAACACTTGCTGCTCGCCAGGCACAGTGCTGAGCACCCTGTAAATGGCCCTCCTTTTAAAAAAAAAAAAATTTTTTTTTAAATAGGATAATTATTTATTTTATTTATTTATTTATTTTGGCTGCCACCGCACAGCATGCGGGATCCTAGTTCCCTGACCAGGGATGGAACCCACGCCCCTTGCAGTGGAAGCACAGAGTCTTAACCACTGGACCGCCAGGGAAGTCCCCAATATGGCCCTTCCTCTGATCCTCGTGATTGTGAGGAAACTGAGGCTCGGAGAGGTCATGCGACCTGCTCAAGGGCACGAAGCTAGAGAGTTCCACAGCCAGATTCCAGCTTAGGCAGGTGCCCCAAGGTTTTCCTTCACAACCTGTGGCTATGGGGCCTCCCAGGCAAAGCCTTTCCCCAGAGTCCTGTTCTGTCCCTGGACCAGGACCTTGGGCAGCTTCCTTGCCCTGGGCCTGCTCACCTGGAAAGGGGACCGTCTGGATTCTTCAAAGATCCTTCAATGATTCCCACACTAAAGATTTCGTAAGATTCACGTGCAGTTGGCAGCCCCCTTTCACATGGGTAAATACGGAGCTCTAGAGAGATGTGGTGTGGAATGTGGAAAGTTAGAGAGAGCTGGGTGCTAGTACCCGCTGGCCAGCCATACACTGTGGAACCTCCCTTGAGGAGGGTGGATGCTTGGGCCCCCTCCCCAAAAGATGTCAAGGTCCTCACTCTCAGGACCTTGGAATGTGACCATATTTGAAGATATCAGATTAACAGAGATAATCAATTTCAAATGAGGTCATTAGTGTGGGCCCTAATCCAATATGACTGATGTCCTTATAAAAAGGGGAAATTTGGACATAAAGACACAAACAAAGGGAAGACAATGCAAAGACACAGGGAGAAGACGCCATAAGTCAAGAAACACCTCAGGCTACCAGAAGCTGGGAGCGAGGCCTGGAGCCGTTTCTCCCTTTTCCCCCATAGGGAGCCCCCCTCAGCACCTGGATTTTAGGCTCCCGGCCTCCCAAACTGTGTGAATGAATGTCTTTTCTTCCAGCCAGCCAGTTTGTGGTCATGTGTTACAGCAGCCCTAATCCAGTGGATACCCCAATAAATTTTGGGTTCTGCGGAAAGTGAAGAAAAAGAGAAGGGGGTCACTGCATACGTGCTGAAATCACACACAGTCAGGGACTTCCCTGGCGGTCCAGGGGTTAGGACTTGGCGCTTCCACTGCAGGGGGTATAGGTTCGATCCCTGGTCGGGAACTAAGATCCCGCGTGCCACATGGCGCAGCCAAAAAAAATAAAATAGAATAGAATTTACAGCATGAGAAAGAAATATTACTCACACACACACACAAAAAAACCCAGAGTCAACTTGACTCAAATTCTTGAGGCAAAGTCCTTGTTCTATTTGAACTTCAATTCTATCCTTGACTCCTGGCTGGATGGTTCCTGCACTCTGTTCTCAGAAATTCTCTTGGCTTTTATCTCTAGATCCACTCTTCTGATTCTTCATGGTTTCCCATTAAGACACAAGGCAGGGACTAACCTGGTGGTGCAGTGGTTAAGAATCTGCCTGCCAATGCAGGAACACGGGTTCGAGCCCTGGTCTGGGAAGATCCCACATGCCTTGGAGCAACTAAGCCCGTGCACCACAACTACTGAGCCTGTGCTCTAGAGCCTGCAAGCCACAACTACTGAGCCCATGCACCACAACTACTGAGCCTGCACTCTAGAGCCCACAAGCCACAACTACTGCAGCCCATGCGCCTAGAGCCTGTGCTCTGCAACAAGAGAAGCCACCACAATGAGAAGCCCACGCACCGCAATGAAGAGTAGCCTCCGCTCGACACAACTAGAGAAAGCCCACATGCAGCAACGAAAACCCAATGCAGCCAAAAAAATAAATAAATTAAAAATTAAAATTAAAAATCCCTTAAAAAAAAAAAGACACTAGGCAAGGTGTCTGATCACAAGCGACTTATGGAACATGACTTACTCGATTTATTCTTGCCCAGATACTGGGGATGCTTTAATAACAACCAAAAAACTGTTCATAAATAGGGATGGGTGCCTTATCAAGCACATTAAAAGGATTCGGTACCTGTCCTTCAGGGAAGGGCAGCTAAAACCTTGATATGGATTGGCCTAAAGAAAAATAATCAGATGAAATACAAGAACAAGAGGGACGACGAATAGGAATTTCACTTCACACAACTTAATTTTAAGAAAAGCATGGTTATCTCAATAAATGAAGCTAAAGTTTCTCCTGGACCCCAGAACTCAAACCATATTTATAAGTATATAATTCAGCTACCATTTAGTTTAAATGGGCCTGTTGGGCTAGCTTGGGAAATGTTATTATTTTACTATTTGCTACAGAGAAAATAGTTTCCAGTTTATCTATCAAACAATTGATGGGCTGTTAAAATACAACCCATTTAAAAACTGAGTTAACATATAAAATACTGCTTTATGCCATAATAAAAATATTAGTACTTACAGGTTTTTAAAAAATTATATCAATGTAGAGTAGTAATAGGCTTTATCCATGCCCCCCAAATGTTACATTTAATATTGTTGATTTTGAAGTATTTTTTTAAACATTAAAGAGTAACCATCTTGATTTTTTTTTTTTTTTTTTTTTTTTTT
>NW_006797892.1:1438901-1466617 GCF_000442215.2 Lipotes vexillifer | reverse complement strand
CTGCGGAGCACAGGCTCCAGACGCTCAGGCTCAGCGGCCATGGCTCACGGGCCCAGCCGCTCCGCGGCATGTGGGATCTTCCCGGACCGGGGCACGAACCCGTGTCCCCTGCATCAGCAGGCAGACTCTCAACCACTGCACTACCAGGGAAGCCCACCATCTTGATTTTTATCTTCTCTTTCCTTTCATCCATTGATAACAAATCTTGTTACAATTTTCTTCCTTCAGTTTTACTCTGCCTCTGCTTTTTCCCTTTGGATTCCTTAGGAATCAAGGTTTGCATTCTAAAGACTCACAGTATTTTGCAGAATCAAAATACTGAGACTGTGAGAGCTAAATGGGATCTTAGAAACAGCTGAGTCAAACAAATGTTAATTGGACACAGTAGATATCACTGAATATTTGATAAATAGACCACCCATAGGTTACAAAGCACAAAGCTGAACTGCGGCCATTGACTCTGAGAAAGCATTCCAACATGTTTTCTAAAACAGAGAAAGCCAAGGAGAATACACCTAAATTGTTTTGAAAGGCTGGGTTTCAAATGTGGAATAATGGAGCTATGTGTTTGTAAACACAGCTATTTAAAAGAATGTATGCTGCCTGCCAATGCAGGGGACACGGGTTCAATCCCTGATCCGGGAAGATCTCACATGCCGTGAAGCAACTAAGCCCATGCGCCACAACTACTGAAGCCCGCACCCCTAAAGCCTGTGCTCCGCAACAAGAGAAGCCGCCGAAGACCCAATGCAGCCAAAAATAAATAAATAAATAATAAAATTTTTAAAATAAAAGAATGTATGACTTATCTTGCAATTAAAATACCATGCAAACTTGGAAAGCTGAGCTTTGTCAGCTAAAACTAGTAAACAGAAGAGCGCAAATGAAATCACTTCTAACTGAATTCGTTGTTTATGATGATGATTATGTTGGGGTTTTTTTGGTTGTTTTGTTTTGTTTTTGGCTGCACCACGTGGCTTGCGGGGTCTTAGTTTCCCGACCAGGAATCGAACCCAGGCCCTTGGCAGTGAAAGCGCAGAGTCCTAACCACTAGACCGCCAGGGAATTCCCAGATACTATTTATTGTTTGGAACCAACACAGTCTTGATCATGTTTCTTTCCGGAAGGACTCCCCTCTAGAGCTCTCATTGGAGATGAGGGACAGCTATTATAATTAGATGCTAGAGAATTTACAAGAAGCTAACATTTACTGAGTGTTAATAATGTGCTAGCTCTTGCAATAAGCAAGTTGTACATAGTCTCTCCTTTAATCTTTCCAAGAACTCTATGAGGTCATGCATTTAATAGGCCTAAATTCAGTTACAAGTAACAGAGACCCAAAATGACAGTGGCCTAAATAAGATAGAAGTTTACTTTTCTGTGACATAAAAATCTGTTATGGAGTGGTCCAGGGCTGGTGTGGCAGCTCCACGGTATCAGAGAAACAACTTTCTTCTGTCTTGTCCATCTACTATGCATGCCCTCCATTCTCCATTCCTAAAATGACATCACGTTCCAGACAGCTGCTCCATCTCCAGCCATTGCATCTGCAGTCGAGCTCAGGGGAAGGAGGAAAGGGGAGGACAAGAGCAACAGCCCGTCCCAGAAATTCCCCACATCACTTACACCCTATTGGTGAACTTGGTCACAAGGCCACAAGGCTAAACATAGCCGCAAAGGAAACTGAGAAATGTAGTCTTCATTTGGCATAGCCCTGGCTAAAATTCAGGGGAGAAAGGATCTTGGGGGAAAATGAGCAGTCTTTGCCACAGGTAGGATATTCTTGTGAATCCTCTTTCACAGATGAGAAAACTTAGAAGTTAGTAACTTGACCAAGGTCACAGCATTAATAGGTGAGCTAGGATCTGCAAAATACTATTTTGTGACACTTCTCATGTACCTGGCAATGGTAAGGTATTAGTTACCAACTCTACTATGTTGCTCAGAAGAGAGAAGCTATACAAACACAGTACATTTAGAATTTTACTCTATTACACTCAAATCACTGCTTATTTTATAAATCAGAAATTTTTAAAGTGCAGCTATCCCCATGACAGAGAATAGTGAACAGACTAACAAAAAATAGGGTTTCCCCCTTCTCCAGGGTATGTGGGCGAAAGAGCCAGCCCCACTCATGCCCCAGAGGGCTTATGAGCAGCAGATCAGCGTTCTCTCTCTCCGGGGCTCACTGTGGCTCTGGCTGCAGCATCTTATACCCTTCACAAAAATGAACCCAAATGGATCATACACCTAAATGCAAAATGTAAAAGTCTTAAAACTCCTAGAAGATAACACAGGATAAAACCTAGATAGGTGATCTTGGGCATAGTAATAACTTTTAAAATATAACACCAAAGGCACAATCCATGAAAGAAATAATTGATAAGCTAGACTTCATTAAAATTTAAAACTTCTGCTCTACAAAAGACAGTGTCAAGAGAATTAGAAGACCAGCCACAGACTGGGAGAAACTGTTTGCAAATGACACATCTGATAAAGGTCTGTTATCCAAAATATACAAAGAACTCCTGAAACTCAACAATAAGGAAATAAATAACCTTATTAAAAAATGGGCCAGGACTTCCCTGGTGACACAGAGGTTAAGGATCTGCCTACCACTGCATGGGACATGGGTTCAATCCCTGGTCCAGGAAGATCCCACATGCCAGGGAGCAACTAACCCCATGAGCCACAACTACTGAGCCTGTGCTCTAGAGCCCGTGAGCCACAACTACTGAGCCCCCGTGTCACAACTACTGAAGCTCATGCGCCTAGAGCCCGTGCTCCACAGCAAGAGGAGCCACCGCAATGAGAAGCCCGCGCACCACAACGAAGAGTAGCCCCTGCTCGCCGCCATCTAGATAAAGCCTGCGAGCAGCAACAAAGACCAAATGCAGCCAAAAATAAATAAATAAATTTATATTTAAAAAATGGGCCAAAGACCTTAATAGACACCTCACCAAAGAAGAAACACAGATGGCAAATAAGCATATGAAAAAATGCTCCACATCATATGTCATCAGGGAAATGTAAATTACAACAACAGTGAATACCATTACATACTTAAATGGCCAAGATCTGAAATACTGACAACATCAAATGCTGGTGAGGATGTGAAGCAACAGGAACTCTCATACATTGTTGGTGGGAATGCAAAATGGTACAGCTACTTTGGAAGACAGTCTGGTGATTTCTTACAAAACTGAACATACTCTTACCATACAATATCTAGCAATCTTGCTCCTTGGTATTTATCCAAAGGAGCTAAACACTTAGATCCCCACAAAAACCTGCACGTGGATGTTTACAGTAGCTTTATTCGTAAGCTGTGGTACATCCGGAAAATAGAATATTATTCAGCACTAAAAAGAAATGAGCTATCAAGCCATGAAAAGACATGGAGAAATCTTAAATGCATATTATTAAGTGAAAGGAGCCAGTCTGAAAAGGCTATGTACTATATGATTCTAACTATATGACGTTCTGGAAAAAGCAAAATTAGGGAGACAGTAAAAAGATCAGTGTTTTCCAGGGGTTGTGGTGGAGGGAGGAGTGAATAGGTGGAGCACAGGGGATTTGGGGGGCAGCAAAATACTCTTTATGATACTATAATGATGGATACCTGTCATTATTCTTATGTCCAAACCCATAGAATATACACCACCAGATGAATGAACCCTAATGTAAACTATAGACTTTGGACAATTATGATGTGTCAGTCTAACTTCATAAGATGTACCACTCTGTAGGGGATGGTGATAATGGGAAAGGCTACCTGGGGGGGGGGGGGGGTATAATATGGGAATCTCTGTACTTCCTCTCAATTTTGCTTACCTAAAACTGCTCTTTAAAAAGTCTTCAAATGGAGTCAAGGAACCTCCTAAAATATATCTATCTATATGTTTGTTTCTAGGGTCAAAGGCTCTATGTCAAGCTCTGACCCCCATTAAATTATAAAATATCAATGGTCTATCGATGGCTCTCAAACCTTAATGTGCCACAGATGTAGAGAACAAACGTATGGATACCAAGGGGGAAAGGGGCAGGCGGAATGAATTGGGAGATTGGGACTGACATATATACACTATTGATACTACGCATAAAATAGATAACCAACGAGAACCTACTGTATAGCACGGGGAACTCTACTCACTGCTCTGTGGTGACCTAAATGGGAAGAAAATCCAAAAAGGAGGGGATGTATGTATGCGTATAGCTGATTTACTCTACCGTACAGTAGAAACTAACACAACATTGTAAAGCAACTACACTCTGATATATATACTAACAAACGTAAGGTAGATAGCCAGTGGGAAGCAGCCGCATGGCACAGGGATACCGGCTCTGTTCTTTGTGGCTGCCTGGAGGGGTGGGATAGGGAGGGTGGGAGGGAGGGAGACAAAGAGGGAAGAGATATGGGAACATATGTATATGTATAACTGATTCACTCTGTTATAAAGCAGAAACTAACACACCATTGTAAAGCAATTATACCCCAATAAAGATGTTAAAAAAAAAAAAACACACTTCAATGTGCATCAGAATCACCCAAGGAGCATGTTAAAATTCTAGCTATTCAGCACCCTGCCCACCACCTCCCCCAAGCAAGGTCTGATTCAGGGGGATTGGGATGTACCCTGGATCTTTACTATTAAGTCTCCCACAAGCTGACACCGATGCAGGTTCAAGGGCCACATTTTAAGAAATACGGCCCCAAAGGCTTCCTTGATCCCTGTAAGGATCTTGACCTAAGGGTGTTTCTAGCATTGACCAAGCAGACCTCCCATGGGGCAGGGTGCAGGGTCGACCGGGCCCTCTCCACCCCTGGGGCTGGAGCCCAGTGTGAGAGGGAGGGGCTGCAAGGGACAGCTGCCATGTGGGCCAGAGGCCTCTAGATGGCAGTGCTCAGCCAGAAACAGAGCCAGCTGATGGTCCAGGGACGCCCCCCGCAGCAGGAGGAAGGAGCCTGGGGCCACTGCTCTACAACCTTCCCCAAATGGCTCACACAGGGTGGACCAGGCAAGGAGCCGGAACACTGATACGTGTGCAACTGAGCGATGAATGAATGAATGATCATTTGAGGGTCTGACATCATCAATAATGATAGTAGCTCACATTTACTGAAAACTAGCTACCAGGCACTGTTCTAGCCAAATTAAGATCATGCTGCATACATTTCCCATTATATTATGAGCATTTCCCCATTTCTTGAAATAGTCAAGAGCATGCTTTATAAAGACTTCATAATTTTCCACCTAGTGAAACTAATAAGATGTGTTTATCAGTCCCCTATCACTAGGTTTTTATATTATTTCTTTGTGTCTTCTATTCCAACTACTACACTTCATATTCTTGCATAAGAAGCAGTTTCCACAACTCTGATTATTCCCCTCTTGGGGTAAATGTTTAGAAGTGGAATTATAGGATCAAAAGCTAGGACCATTTTTAAAGATCTTAATACAGATGGCCAACTAATGTTTTGGAATATTGGAAGTTTGCCTTCTCAGGAGCAGCATGTATGAAGGTACATCATCCCGGACTTCCCAGTGCTGAGTAGTATCCACTTATCATTTCAAAACTGTATTCAAAACGCAGTATCTCTTTTTAAAATTTGGATTTCACAAAGTAAGGTTGAACTTTCTATTCATATATTGATTTGTCATTTGCATTTCTGCCTGTGAATTCCCTGTTCCTATTTTTCCTTTTTGGTGTATTACATGTCACCATTTTCCTTTCAATTTTGTTCATATTGGTGATGAACAAGAGTTTAAATTTATGCTCACAATCAATTTTTTTTTTTTTTTTTTTTTTTTTTTGCGGTACGCGGGCCTTTCACTGCTGTGGCCTCTCCCGTTGTGGAGCACAGGCTTCGGATGTGCAGGCTCCGGACGCGCAGGCTCAGCGGCCATGGCTCACGGGCCCAGCCGCTCCGCGGCATGTGGGATCTTCCTGGACCGGGGCACGAACTCGTGTCCCCTGCATCGGCAGGCGGACACTCAACCACTGCGCCATCAGGGAAGCCCTCACAATCAATTTTTTATTTTTAAAAAATATTGTCCATTTCTTTACGCTTATAAGGTTAAGCATTCACAAACATTTTCCTTGTTTACGTTTTACATTTAACTTTTTAATCTCTCAAAATATCTGGGAGCATGAGATTATGCTCTAACAATTTTTCCCCCAAATATTGTTTTCCCTGACACCACTTGTTGACTAATCCATCCCTTCCATAATTTGTGCTATTTTCTGATGGAATACCAAGTATATTTTCTGGAGTATCTATCCTGTTTCATTGTGCCAACACCTAACTTTTTTTTTTTTTTGCCGTGCCCCCAGCGCCTCCCAGCTTGCTGGATCTTAGTTCCCCAACCAGGGATCGAACCCGCGCCCTCAGCAGTGAAAGTGCAGAGTCCTAACCACTGGACCGCCAGGGAATTCCCAACACCTAACTTTTAATTATTACCATTTTATAAGTTTTAAATTTTTATTTCAAAATTTCCTTAGCTAATCTCAGTTGTGAATTCTTTCAGCTGAACTTAAATAGCAATATTTCTGATGCGTTTCCAAAAATCCCTTCAGACTTTTATGAGAACTATAAATTCAACTTTGTACCATAAATTCAAAGTTAATTTGGCAAGATTCAACCTTCAAGTGTGGAGACAATATGGGAAAATGGGTGCTTGCAGACATTGCTGGGGGTAGTATAAAATGGGCTTTTAAAAAAATCTTTATTGGAGTATAATTGGTTTACAACGTTATGTTAGTTTCTGCTGTACAACAAAGTGAATCAGCTAGATGTATACATATATCCCCATATCCCCTCCCTCTTGCGTCTCCCTCCTACCCTCCCTTTCTACCCCTCTAGGTGGTCACAAAGCATCGAGCTGACCTCCCTGTGCTATGCAGCAGCTTCCCACTAGCCATCCATTTTACATTTGGTAGTGTATATATGTCAATGCTACTCTCTCACTTCGTCCCAGCTTCCCCTACCCCGCTGTGTCCTCAAGTCTGCTCTCTACGTCTGCATCTTTATTCCTGCCCTGCCCCTAGGTTCATTAGTACCGTTTTTTTAGATTCCATATATGTGCATTAGTATACGGTATTTGTTTTTCTGTTTCTGACTTATTTCACTCTGTATGACAGACTCTAGGTCCATCCACCTCATTACAAATAACTCAATTTTGTTCCTTTTTATGGCTGAGTAATATTCCATCGTATACAATACACGTGCCACATCTTCTTTATCCATTCATCTATTGATGGACACTTAGGTTGCTTCCATGTCCTGGCTATTGTAAAGAATGCTGCAGTGAACACTGTGGTACATGTATCTTTTTGAATTATGGTAAACTGGCCTTTTGAGAAGAAGAGTTGATAGTCTCCATGCAACTCTTAAACGTATGTATGCTTTGACCCAGAATTTCTATTTCTTGGTATCTAGAAATCTCACACATATACACAAAAGGATCACTGCAGCACTTTTTGCAATAGACTACAGGGAAATAAACTAAATGACATCACAGAGATGGGCTAATAAATTATGGGATGGCCAAACTCTGAAATACTAGCAGCAGGATGGTCTGCGTGTGGAGAGATCTTTTTTTTTCTTCCTTTTTTTTTTTGGCCATGCCACGCGGCTTGAGGGATCCCCAACCAGGGATTGAACCGGGGCCCTCTGCAGTGAATGCACCGAGTCCCAACCACTGGACCACCAGGGAATTCCCAAGGAGGTCCTTGATTTAATATTAAGTGAAGAAAAGCAAACTGCTAAACAAATGCCTACAATATAATTCCTTTTTTTTTTTTAATGATAAATGGTCTAGAGCAGAGGTCAGCTTTCTGTAAAGGACCAGAGAGTAAACATTTTGGGCTTTGTGAACTATAAGGTCACAACTATTCAACTCTGCAAATGCAGCCCTAGACCATATGTAAGCAAACTAATGTAAATAACACTTTATTCACAAAACCAGGCGGGGGCAGAATTTGGCCCTGAGGCTACATACAGGCTGTAGTTACTGATTCCTGGTCCAGAAAGATAGGTACCAAAATAATGTCAAAACTATTGCCTCTGCGATAAAACTGGGAGGGGGTGGAGGGGGGTTCTTAGGGAAAAAGAGGACTGCAGGATCTGGTGGCAGACTCCCTGGACCGAAATCCTGACTCCAGGGTCCCTGGGCCCATTCATCAGCACCCACTCACCACCAGGAATCCCCAAGACAAGCCTGCCCTAGGGGTTTGAGGGACCAAGGAGGCTATTAACTCTATCTGCTATGGGTGAGGACCCTTCCTTTTTTGGGGGGGCTATGCCACGTGGCTTGTGGGATCTTAGTTTCCCACCCAGGAATCGAACCTGTCCCCGCCCCCGGCAGTGCTAATGTGAAGCCTCAACCACTGGACGGCCAGGGTATTCCCCCTTCCATAGTATATTTACCTTCCATAGTACATTTATCCATTCTATCACAGTTAAAAAAAACCACTTCTATAGTGCTTACTAAATGGCAAATGCTACTATAAGAACTTTAGATTATTAAGTCATTAACTCCATTTAAACCTCATAACAACTTATCCACATTTTAGATGAGGAAACTGAGGCACAGAGCAGTTAAGTGGGTTTGCTCAAAGTCACACAGCTCATCAGTGGTGGAGCCAGGATATTCAATTCCTGTGTCCAGAGATTGTACATCAGCATTATTTTTTTTAGTCCTGCTGTGTTGTTCTGTTTCTTTAAATAGTGTGCCAGCCATTCTAATAAAGAATTCCATTTTTATACTGAAGAAAAGGCATGATTGAGTGGAAAAGAAGCTATTCTCTCTCTTTATGCTGAGACCACGAAACATCACCATTTAACTGGAGTGAATATAAAACAAAGTTAAACACACAAAATGATCCCGAATGACACACTCCCCACCGGATCACAAGTTCCATGGCAACAAGGGTTGTGCCTTGATCAGGTAAAGGAAAATCACACAGACGGAGTCTGGACTAGAGAGATGAAATTCCAAGTTTGAGTGCCAGTTGGGTATCCTCAGACAAGTCACTCAACCTTTCTGAGCAGCAGCTTCTCCACTGGCAAAACAGACACATACACATGCCTTAGGGGTTGCAATAACCTTGCAATGGGATATATGCACGTAAAGCACCCAAGAGACAGTGGAGAAATGGGGTTACCAGCACAACTGGCCTTTCATCTCCCTGTGGGCACAGCACAAATTCCTGCAGGATTGGTGGACCTCCTGTTTGTTTTGGCCAAAAAGCCCAAGCCTGCTTTACCCACAGCCATGTGTTTGTCTCCTGCACAGGCTAATGGAAGGATTACAGCCACAGCTGGGACTAGGAAGGACTTCTGAGGCAAAGCCCTGGAGGGCAGACCCGAGACACCACCAGAACCCTGGCACAGTCTGGGGATGGGAGTTTGCGGGGGCGGGGTTGCGGGGGAGGCGGGTGGTCCAGGAGCAGGGACTAAACCCCGAGAATAAGTAAGTGCGAATTACAGCTCATGGATTCCTGAGTATCCCAAGCCAGGACCCCAAATCCAGGGCCGGTGAGAGGGCCCATTTTAGAGGTGGGCAAGGTGAGGAGCCTGAAGGAGCCTGGAAAGGCATCCACCCATTCTCCCAGGTGCCCTGACCCAAGGGAGGCCAAAGCCATCCCCACACACAGAAGGTGCTCAGTTGGGCCAACAGCCTGTGTTGAACTCAAGCTTCCTTAAACCGTTGTGCACTCTGCAATTCACCTTCGTCCTGGGGATGCCAGCTTCACGCATGGATCTGACCCCGTCAGCATCTGAATGGACCACCCCCAACAAACAGGACTTCATGGAATTTTCAGTCAGCCTAGGGTACTGTTACCCAGTTTGACAATGAAGGCCCAGACCAAAGTTCAACAGAATTAGGGAGTGAGGTCCTGGCAGTGTGGGTCCCTCCAAAATAGTCAGGCAGTTGGACTGGTCACTGGAAGGTGGTGCAAGGTGGGAGGGGGCTTGGGGCTGTGTCCTTAGGGGAAAAGAGGAGCACTGCGGGATCTGCCTGCAGGCTCCCTGGGCTCAAATCCGGACACCAGGGTCGCTGGGCCCATTCATCAGCACCCACTCAGCGCCAGGAATCCCCGGTACAAGCCCTGCCCTAGGAAGACTGTCCCTTTAAGGCTCTGGTGGGCGGGCCCAGCCATCTCCAAGGAGCTGACCCTGGCTGTTTTTCAACCTTCCAAACTCCAGGCCCAAACAGGAAGTGAGTCCCTGCAGGAGAATGCTAGGCTCCCAGCCTTAAGGGGATATTCAAGGATGACCCTAGGTGCCCCCGGGGGAGGGGTGGGGGCCCAGGACTTTGCAGGGTGCATGGCTCTGCGGGTGAGAGAAAACGATTTCAGCATCTGCTTGCATCACTGAATGGTGTGTCTGATGGAAGTTCTCAAACTCAATCCAAGTTCATCCAGTTGACCAGGTCATGCAGCTCACATGGGCATCCTCCAGTCCCTGGCCAGGCCCCCAAAACAAGAAGTTGCTGCCTACAACCCCAGGAGGTAGTTAACCAGTGTCATCCCTATTTTGCATGAGGAAACTGAGGCTCAGGTTAAGGTAACCTGCTCAAGGTCCCAATCCTCTTGAATTTGAACCCAAGCTTCAGCTGGACAAGGAATGCTCACAAGTACATTCTAGACAGGGCAGAAGCAGACAGATATGGGTTCAGCTCCTGGTTCGGGCACCCCCTTAACCTTTCAGTGCCTCTGTCTTCTCATATGTAAAATGGGGATCCCCTCATCCCATCAAATATGGTTAAGGATGTCCACTCGGTGACAGGCACAATGACAGTGAATAACACACATGGCCTCCAGGAAAAGCAGACACAACGCAAAAGTAAACCAGCAAATAAAATCACGACAGGATGAGAAACAAGGGGAATAGAGGATGATGGGGGAGGGGAGGGTCCTATGAGATGACATAGAAGACGAACCAAAAAGAATAAAGTGACAGCCTTCTCAATAGTGGGTGAAAGGGCACCCCAGGAGGCAGGCATAAATCAAAAGAATTCCAGTATTTGCACAACTTGGAGCAAATGTTCACAAGGAGAGGCCTCTGGGAAAGGTTCCAGTGGGGTGGCCCCCGAGCCCTGCTAGGTTATGCCCAAGAAGGGAAACCCTCATCACTGGCACCTGCTGAGAACACCAGCTGGGGTAACAGCTGACCCCAGCCTCAGACGGGGCCACCTCGACGCCCAGGGCCTGGAAATAACTCCCTCGGCTTTCAAGCCCCCCAACCCTGCCTGCCGTGAGCCCCTATGGTCGCCTACCTAAGCCGGGACATCTGGAGGGAAGCCCGCTATGTGGGGCCGCGGGCAGCCGCCAGGCGCGCAGAGCCAGCCGATTTAAATCGGGTTTCATTCGGCAGCTTAGTCTCCGGGACGTCAAGTCCCAGGACGTCGAGTCCCAGACGGCTCCGCGGAGCCCACCTGCCGCGCTCGTGCTGTCCTTGGGTGGAGGCCCAGGCCTCCCCTTCGCGGCAGGTCCGTCGTCCCGGTGCCTCGCCCCGACGACCTCGGCGGCCCCCTCCTCCCCCAGAGCGCCCTCTTCTGGTCTGGGTGCCTCAGCGTCCCCCGCTGTCACCACTTTCCATCCTCAGGACAGCCGCTCTGGCTCCCCTGGAGAAAGGGAGAACGCTCTCTTGGGGCCCCGGTGCCAGGATTAAGAACTCTGTGCTCACCGTGAGGCGGGTATCCGTCCGTGTGACGCGGGTATCCTTCCGTGTGAGGCGGGTATCCTTCCGTGTGAGGCGGATAACCTTCCGTGTGAGGCGGATAACCTTCCGTGTGAGGAGGATAACCTTCCGTGTGAGGCGGATAACCTTCCGTGTGAGGCGGATATCGTTCCGTGAAGCATCACACCATTTCATCCTCCCTTACAGACGGGGAGACCGAGGCAGAGTGGCCAACACTTGCGCAGGTGGGTGGGTGACTACCCACGAGGCTCCATGTCGTCCGAGCACAGTGGCCAGCGCAGCCCCGAGGGCTCCCCAGGAGCCCGCTGCGCACCCAGCCCTGCACAGGTTAGTGGCCACAATGCCAGGCACCCAAGCTCCACTCTCCTCATCCGGAAAATGAAGCTGGCAGACCCGCCCCACGAGCTGGCAGGTATCTTCACCCTTTTTCATTACAATATTCATTACTAATACAAGGTACAGGTCTGTACAGGCTGGCAAAGAAAGAGCTCCAACTTTTTTAATAAATTTATTTATTTATGGCTGCATTGGGTCTTCGTTGCTGTGTGGGGGCTTTTCTCTAGTTGTGAGGTGCGAGGGCTACTCTTCCTTGCAGTGTGTGGGCTTCTCATTGCGGTGGCTTCTCTTGTCGCAGAGCACGGGCTCTAGGCGCGCAGGCTCAGTAGTTGTGGCGCACGGGCTTAGTTGCTCCACAGCACGTGGGATCTTCCCGGACCAGAGATCGAACCCATGTCCCCCTGCATTGGCAGGCGGATTCTTTACCATTGCACCACCAGGGAAGCCCTCCAACTTATTTTAACCGAAAACAAAAAGTGCAGTTGAGAGTATGTGACCCTTTTTGTATAGTTTCTCAGGAATACGTATATTTAAGCACATGTACAGAAATTCTTTTTAAAGTGCGTCCAGTAAGTCTTGACAAGGTAGGGAGACTGGGGGTCTGCACCCCACCCTGATTTTCTGCAACGGGGAACTGCTCCTTGAAACAGGATTCCAAGCTGAGTGAATGCAATGGCTGGCATGCTCTGGGACCAAGGTCCTTCATTTCCTGCTGTGCCCACCAGCCCCGGCCTTGGCCCAGCTTCCCTCAGTGGCAGAAGACCGCACAACTCCAGGCTCAACTCCACACATGACAACATCCTGGAGGAGGCAGCTCAGGAAGACTTGTCACCTTGAACCTTTCTATACTATTTTCCCAAGTGCATGTGTTACCAATAAAAATTTTAAAATGTAGAGGTAACCAGGTAGTAGGACTTAGGATCCACTTTTATTTTTTAATTTGCCTTCTTTTAAAAATAGAAACCCTGTCCCCACCCCAGACCTTTGGATTCTTTATGTAGGTGGGGAGTCCAGGAATCTGTATTTTTAAACCTCTCCCAAGGTGGCAGCCCCGCCAGGTGCAGTAGAGTCATCTCCCGGGGCAAGACTGCTGGGTCATTCCTGGTGAGTCATGATTCACAGCACCCTGGGGCCTTGTGGGTACAAACTTCCCCCTGCCACGCCCAGTAAAACAGCCTGCCCCAGAATAATGTCCAGACTTCCTGAAGGCCTAAGGGACTGAAGGTGGCTAGGCAGGCAGCTAAGGGGAGCGGCGGGGTCTTCTGACAGGACCAGCTGCCCTCAGCCTCAGGGCTGGCCTGAGAGCCCGGTGCCACTGGCCACCTGCCCAATAAACTATCTGGAAAGGGCCAAAGCACCATTCCCCTCTGGATTCTCTGAAGAACCCACCAGAGGTCCTTGGACAGTTGGTTGTCACTAGAGCCGCCTGAAAAATGCTAGTGCCTGGGTCCCACCCCAAGGAGTCTCATCTAGTGTGTCTGGGGTACACCTGACCATGGCTGATTCTAATGTGCAGGTAAGTTGAGAACCATGGAATTGGAGAGGAGACGAAATAGCGAAAGGAGCTGGAGTCGAGCGTAGAACCCAGGAGAGATCCTTCTCACACTCTAAGGGGATTTTATCCAGCCTGGTGGACAGTGGAGGTGACCATATTGAGCAGCTCCTGGGTGCGCTTCCCACGTGCAGCTGTTGTCCTTCACCTCACCTTGGACAGGAGACAGCGCTCACCTCACTGACCACCATACCCTGGTTCTTGACAGACTGTGAAGGTCCATAGGGAAAAAGAGGGACTTTTCATGAAGATCTAGAAAACTTCAAGCCACCTTTATCTACTCACTCATTCAAGAAATGTCCAAGTTCCTACACTTCGTGCCAGGCGCTGATATCCAGAGCTCCCAGGTTTTCAAACTGGGTGGGCAATCAGTGTAGTAGTTCACAGACAGCATACTGTTCAGAGAAATAGCAAGAAACCATAAAGTCAAGTGTACCACACACAAAAAGGTAACAATTCTCTACAACTTGTTTCAGTTGTGGGGTGTGTGTGTGTGCATGTGTGTCCACACTAGATCTTGAAGGGAAAGGTGTGTCTTACTGTGGATCACAGTCCAAATGCTCGAGAAACACTGAGATGGGCAAGAGACAAGCCTTAACATACCAAATATAATTGTGTAAGCAAACAGTTCTGTAGACATAAATGTTAACCCAAGAAGCCCCAAACAGCACATAAGAACTTCGTGGTAGTTACAAACTTCTAGATACACCTTGAAATCAACACTGCCTTTGTGGTCGTGAGACTCACTGTAGAAGAGATGGGTGAAAAAAGCAATCAACCTCCTCCAAGATTTGATCAATGTTCTCCTCTCCCCCAGGAATTTCAGCCCAGCATCACCACCACCCCTAAGGAACAGATACCAATGGCCTGAGAATCCTTCCACAAATCCCAAAGGTACAGTGGCACATACCTTGGTGGACTTACGGGGGTCATCTGGAATAGGAGCCCACCGGGGCCCGAGGGGCTGAAAGCACCCCAGGGAAACCAGTGGGGGCGGGCTGCCCCAGCACCCCCAGCCCTTCTTCCTCAGGCTGCACACCTGCTGAGCCTTCCTCATTGCTGCAGCTGGATAAAGCCTAGGACTCCTGGCGCTCTCAATGACAGCTCCATGAATGATTGGAACCCTAAACACTTCAGGCAGCTCAAAGCACACACCCACCAGATCCGCAGCAGAGGACTACCCCAGCCCTACCAAGCGCCGCTGTGCTGCAACCAAGCACAACTGGGACCTGCACTGAACTCAGAGCGGACAAGCCCACCCAGCACCCAGTCCCCTGGGTTCTGAAGGCCTGGCTCCCCAATTCGAGGATTAAGGACTCATAAAGGAAGGTCACCTGTACTTGTTGGCCTGTGGCATCCTAGGTAGGCGTTCAACTTCATTCTTGAAAGTAGGATCTCACGAACATGTAGACAAACTTTTGCCCTAAAAACTAATCATTACACAGACTGCAAGCTTCACCTTGTGCTTGGTACCTACCCCTCTGGTCTCAAACCGTTCCAGGACATGGTGAAATCAGCCCATTTTCAAGCCTGGAGCTTCCACGTTCCAGTCTCTCACATCACTCAAGTGTGTGATCCAGCACTAACTCCTACACAGGAGTCAACCAGCACAGCTGAGTGGCCACACGCATGAAGGACTTATAAACCTACAGAAAATTGTTTGGAAGGTCAATCTCCAAAACTATTCAGTTTTTACCTTTGGAGAGGGCTGAAAAGCCTTTACACTAATGTTTGACATTTTAATTTTCTTTATAAAAACGCATGTTAATCTTTTCAACGGCACATTAAAAAAAAAAAAAAACTATCAGCCACATTCCAGAGTTAATAAGGGCTCCACTGATGGAAGGCAGATTATAAATGCAGATGTAAATGTATCCACAGAATTCAAGTCACTAAGCTTCGCATCATTTTTTTCTATTTCACAGATGATGAAACTGAGCCCAGAGAGGCAAACTTACCCAGGCTCCCACACCTAGTGAGTGGAGGGGTCAGCATTCAAATCCACATGATTTCAAGCAAAGGTTCCTCCTTCATACAAGGGGGCAAAAGGCAAATGGAAATCGTGAGATCATTTCTCTCTGCAAGTAGTACAGCTACCCAACACTGGCTAAGATGTAGGGAGAAAGGCACTCTTATAACCATGTTAATAGAAGTATTAGCTGATCCTCCTTCTTATTAAATATTAAAGTATATTAAATATTATATACATTATAATATATAATATTAAAGTATATCAATATTTTAATATTGAGTTTTAATATGAAATTTAATATGAATTCCTTTGAACCAACAACTTTACCTGCAGAAATTTATCCCATAGGAACCTAAAAAAAACTTGACTGTTCACCGTTACTATGGAAAAAACTGGGACCCACCATAAAGGCCCAGACATACCATGGAATTCTATTTAGTCACAAAATATCACCATATACTTTCTTATGCACAAAGATCTGCATATACTATAAGCTGCTGTGTGGCTGGATTTTTGCTGTTAAAAAAAATTTTTTTAAGCATTAATTCAACACAAATAAAATGAGGGGCCATCAGAAATTTGGAATAACATCAATGAAACTTCCCAGTTTTGCCGAGGGCCACAAAATTTGTGCTGGACTCTCAAAACCCTCTTGCATCACAGGCTACTCTGTGTGCTAGACTCCACAGAGAACATGCAGGGCCCATCACAGGAAGTAAAACCTTGTCAAGTGCATCAGTACAACACAAAGTGACCCCACTAAAACATCGCACACCTCACAAACATTCCAGCGTGGGGTGTGGAAGCAAGACATACCAGGTGAAGTCATCTGAATTGATCAAAGTTGTTAACAGCTTTCAAGGAGGGAGCAGGTACTATAACAACATCTGATCAGAAAAACCTCCTAAACTTAACTAAACATATGAATCTTAAGTTTAAAACAAACAAGGGTTTCTTCTGGCGGAAGCTTTCACGTAACTGCACTCCAAGAGTCCAGAACATACCTATGAAAGATTCCCAACCTCCCTAACTAGACACTTAAATAATCTAACGGATGAAGTGGCAGGTAGTAGCAAGCTATACAAAATAAAATGTAATGAGATTAATCTGCTAACAGTCACTATACCTCTCAAAAAGTTCAGGTAGTAATGGTGCCAAAAACTTACTGATCCACTCATAATCATTTTCTGAAATTAACTGTGCTGCCTGTGTCCCCAGCTAAAGGCCCATTTCCAAATCATCTCTTGGCATCTTTCACCTTCACTGCACTGAGGCTAGCTCACCCTCTTGGCCAGGCCTTGGCGACCCCCATTACTGTTCAGCAAATTAGCCCAGCTTTCACTGCTGTACTGCAACCTTAAGGCCCAAAAGCCACAGTGACTCAAGTTTAATGAGTTAGAGCAGCCCTTGGGAAAAGTATTTCGGCTAGTTATTTTTTAAGCCTGAACTTCATTTGATTATGTCAAAGTTGTTCAGATGTGATGACCAAAACAAAACTGCAGACAAGCCCCATAGTTTTTTGGTTTTTTTAAATTATTTATTCATTGAATGATTTAAGGTGTGTACCACTACTCCAGTTGGGTAAACCACATTGAAGAATCTGACTGCAGGTCTTTAGATTCAGCCAAATGCTTTCCATTAATTTTGCTCTATAAAATACCAAACATTATATACTTAAGTTTTTAATGCTTCAGCCATGCTCAGAACACTGCAGCTTAAGGATAACTCAACCCACTCATGCCAAGTTAGGGTGACAGGAACAGAACTCATGAGCTATGACGTCTAAAAGAATCAGAGAATCTAGCTTAAGATGAAAAGAGGTTCTGTTCCCCCAAAGTAAACTGTCAGCCTACACTGTTCTCAAGAGACTGAAAAAAAAAACAAAAACCCAACATTATTAAAAAGTATCACACAAATATGCAATCTTCCATGATTTGTTTTGCATCTAAAATGGCACAAAGAAAGGCTGCAAAAATCTAGCAGTCAGAACTAAGTTTTCCTAAGAGAAATCATTTCCCTTTCTACTCCTAGGTCTTGGTTTATTCTGTGCTCTGGTGGCACAGGAGAGCAACGGGACGGAGATGGGGGGAAGAGTTACTGCTGGGTGACAGAGCATTTAGAATTAAATGCAGTGGAAAAATAAATGCTAAAGTTTTCAAAAAGTTTAATGGAGCCAATAAGATATATAAAACTGTGTTCTGGCAGACGTGAAGACCTGCTTTCTCTTACCAAAGAAAATGGCACATGTTTTATCAAAATTTGACAATCAACAGTAAAGGGTATTGAGATTAAGCTTCAGAGCACCAACTAGAACAAAAACCACCAAAAAAAATTTTTGTTGTTGTTACTAACTTGGAAAGAGGAACTAGAACCAAGGAATAAAGGGGAGATTAAATGTGTTCCTCAGCCTCAAAATCCTTTAGGAAGAGTAGTTCTGGCTGCTTGTGAGCAATGCTTCACACCACCCAACCCAATTCCAGAATCTAAATTTGCAACGATAGAAAAACAAAGATAACTCCAGATTCATTTCTTGATATATTCCAAAGGGAAGCCTGAAAGTATTCCTAATACATAGGCTCACCCGTTTCTGGTAAAATGATACATTGCTATAATTCTTCCTATCATATTCAAACAAAAGAAATGATCCACTGTTGTAAAAATTTAGAAATGCCTCACTTTCATTCCTAGGTTTAGTGTGGAATTGGCTTTTTTTAAATAAGGGCCGTATCAGTTCACACATTACATTCACATCCCACCCAGTCAATGAATATTATGGTTAACTTAGCAAAGTTTCTTCACAGAAAGATTATTCAATGGCTGAAGAAATTGCAAACTTTAACAAAGTGCTGTGAGTAATTACTGGAAAAACCCTTATACTGATTTGCAATGGTCTTTTAAGGATAAAAACAGAAAGTAACTGATACTGAGCTACAAGTTTGCAAGGAAACATTTTCACTGTCCTACTTGATACATTTATAATAATATGATAGAATAAATTACAGTACCTGGCAGGCTGACATCAGTTCTTCATCTAAAAAAAGACTACCATTCAGTTCAAGATATTAAAAATGAAGATGAAACATGCTCTAAAACATTGTAGGTACAAGAGGTCTTATATTTACTCAAAAGAGGAATCTATTGAGAACTTTTATTTAAGTCTACCTAACACCTAGAGAACCTCCATGCGATTCCATCTTTTCCAGAATGAGATTCCAAACTGCACTTTATAGGAGAGGGATTGGAGAGTTGGGTTTTGCTATTTAAGGTGTGATCACATTATCAGCAGATAAAAGACCTTTATCTTCCACCCATTCCAATGGAAACTGCACAAAGTAGAACATTCATGAAAAATGTTAAACAGAATATAACAGACTAGAATACCTACCCTCCCACCATCCATCTCGCTCTCACTAATACTGAACCGAAAAGGAAGCCCATGAAGTTCATGACCTCTCTACTTTAGGTCACCATGAATGCAGTCTACATGTTTACATTTACCATAAGGACAGTACCCTGCATGGGAAGTAGCACTTATCTTAAAAATGAGTATTTCAATCCTACAAGGTTAATCGGGGGGCAATTTAATAATATTGCTACTTTCAGAGCACTAACACACACAAAGTGAATCCAATAAAGTTGTGTATTGATTCGATATTAAGTATTAATTGCATGACCATCATAGCACCTCTTTACATCACACAATCACCAGAATTAGAAACTGCTTTGAAAACTAAAAATAGGGCACAGTTCAATAATCAGAAGTTGCACACTGTTACTAGAGAGAAACCAGGTGCATGGTACAGTGCTGCTGCAAAAATGGAAGCCTGGCGATTTGACGAGGAAGCCAAATCACGTGTTTTAGACAATTTTAGGAACCTGGCAATACTGTTGAAGCAAAATACTCAACACACAGGAAATGGAGCCCCCCCACCCCAAAAAAAAGCGTTCTATAACCAAATAAACATCTGATACTTCCTTTCCCTTTGAGAATAAATACAGTTAAGGTCACTTTTAGCCTTGAAACGGATATATGTTTGCCTATGATGATCTTGCTAACGACTACACGATATCTGATGTCCTCTGCTAGGACTATAGTTTTAAGAAAGCCATAGTTACAAGAGGCATCTACTATAAATACCTAGAACTTCCTTTTATGGCAACCACTATAGAATTCACTTGTCTTAAACAGTGAACAAGGGAAGATGGCCTCATGTTTCCTTTGCAATAATAGTATATGTTGAGGATCAAGTGGCTTTCAAGCAGCATGGTGGGTGTGAAAATGTTTGCAGTCTAGATCATTCTGTTGCGTTTATGGGTTGGTGAGTCTGTAATGACATCGCCACACTGGGCTGAGGTACGCTTTCTAGTTCCACCATTGTCCAAGTGGAGTGCCATTTCTTCTGATATGAAAGTGTTCAAATCGACATCATGGAGTCCATTTCTCCTTCGACTAGCATTCGATCCACTGCTTACATGTGTAGGAGAGCCTGGGGTACTCGAACGCACGCTTATACTAGCCATTGCACCACTAAGACCTAGGAAGAAGAAAAAAGGTTTTAGAGTTGCTCGATTATTTAACCCTCTTGAAAGCAACCCAATTTTACTTTCAACGTCGTCATAGTGTCAAAGGATGTCTGCCTATTTTCCTTGCAAGGGGGTCACTGGGCAGCAGTTTTTTCCTGGAAGAACGAATCATCTGGCTTTGACATAGGAGATGTTCACTGGTAATACTACCAATATTTACAGTATCGGTTACTACCAATTACTGGAAGCTTATTACGCGGCAGGCACCATGCTAGGTGTACAACTCCATTATGAAATCCTGCCATCTACTCTACTAGGTACGGACTATATGTAACTTAGAGCTGAGGAAGGAGGTGCTTGCTTTAAACAGGCGAAGATTTTGGTTATCCAAAGTCACTGTTCCAAAAGATCCCTGTGCTGTGTGTGTGTGCAAACAAGGGAGCATGCAGTCACTTCCAGGCCTGAGTGGGCTTATTCTGACATTTCTATAGATAAGGCAACTTTTTAATTTAGCATCTAAAACAGTACACTACTGAACATGAAAAAGGGTCACTATTAAAAATGATCCTGGGACATCAAATACAAAGTGATTCTGCCCTGGACAATCAGGCTATATGATCACCCCAAGGTCTGGACTATACTATATTTGGTATATATACCCCTTAGGGCAGCCTCACTCAGCATCATCTCTAATCCTTCAGGGGGCGGGAGAACAAGGGTGGTATAAAAAAGCCTGCTGCCTTGCCTTCAAGGTTAAGAGTTACTAAATCCAGAGTATTCCAGCACTCATGGTCAGACACTCATTCCTTAGACCCCTGAACAGTTAAAGGAGGCCAATGTATGTTCTGCTTCTAAATTTCCAGGATACACCTGTGAAAGGCATGAGAGGCCTGAAAACAAACCACAGCATTTAATTTAATAACCTGACATCACCGCCTGTCGATTTTCCTTCTTACGGACTCCCCCTTGGGCTACCCTAGCCTCATATATGGATTTTGTTAGTGCTTGACTAAACTGATATGATCTAGTATAATCAGTGTTTCCCAAGAATAGGACTTGTACCTTAAAGTATGCTTAGAGGTTGGTTTCGTAGGGGCCCGTTCTCATTTACTCCATAAATGTACTTTAAATTTGAACATTAAGTTGAAAAAGGATTCTCTGCTTCCTACCACACCGAAGCTATTAAATTCCCTTTGACATTTTTCTCACTCTACAAATACAGTGAACATTCCCAAACCCTTGGCCTCAACCACCTCCCATATATGCTGATCAAGTTCTGCAGTCCACACCTCCTTTCTAAACTGCTCTCAACTCCCTACGCTAGGAACCAACCAGTCCCCTCACTGCTCTCCCTGTAGAAGATGCATCCTGTCTCCCTTCCCCTGGTGGCCAGAGGAAATCTGATCTCACTCATTTCCAAGGCTAGTGCCTATTAAAAATAAATAAAAGCACTAATACTGGAATACTTCCTATGTCAGGCACTGTATTAATAAGCACTTTTAAATTTCATCCTCAAACTAAGCCTATGGTATTTGTGTTATCTTTTTTGCAGATGAAAAGCCAAGGTTAAAAGGTTGAGTAAGGCACTCAAGGTCACAGGGCTAGTAAGCAAGAGCTGGGACCCAAGACTCAAACAGAATCTAAATTCCTACTCATGTTATGCTACCCACCTCTTTGAGCCTAAATTATTTCAGCCTCAGGATCTAGGGCCCGGCCTGCCTCGCAGGTCTGTCTCTGAGCAGCTAACTCTCCCTTCTGCCCTCTTCACTCCCATCCTAAGGCTTAATAATCATGCACTGCCAATATCAACTCATCTGCAGTTCCTAAAAATGGCCCAGGCTGCACCTGCCTCCCAACATCTGCTCCCCACTGCCTGAGGCCCAAGTCCCTCCAGCACTGCCTCCCAGTCTGGGGCTACTTTCCTGGTTCTCCGCCCTCTCCTTTGAAACTCTCCTCTTTGCTGTTCTCCAGCCTGCCTGCTCCTTCCTCACTGGCCTTTGCAGGCTTCTCTTCTGCCCCTCACAGGCTGATGTCACCCAGGTGAGATCCTTGGCCTCTTAGCTTACCCACAGGCATCGTTTTCCACATCCGTGCCACAGGAGCAGACATTTTTCCTGAGATCAAGGGCCCATCCATATTTCTAACTGCCTGCTGGCCCTCTCAAACCGAACATCTTCAGAAAGAAACCACGCTGCTTCTTCCCCAGCCCACACAACTTTATTAAAAGTTAAAAAGAAGGGAAAGAAACGCCTCGGGCTGATTTCACATAGCACAGCACCATTGCTCATCTCTTCCTATAGACACTGTGTCTTTACATCTGTATCTCATGAACACAGTGCCTGGCACATAACAGAATGCTTCAGAGCCCTACCCATCACTCTGAAATCCAAAGCTGTTGATGTTTATTCACCTCTCCAATGCCAGGAAATATATACCCAGGTGGCTCTCTTCACTTAAAGCTTTGCCATGAAGTTAAAACTCAATTATTCCCAACTTGCTGGGTTTGGTTTTTCCTTTTTCTGTTTTTAAGTTCTCCACCAAGACTGTAAACTCCTTGAGGGGAGAGCTGTGCCTTTTTTCCTAATCTCGCAACCTGTAACATACTGAAAGGTGTCTGTGTACTTGAGACCACCTTTTCATACCTGTTTCATAATGCAGGAGATTCTACGGTAATTATGCTGCAACATGTGGGCCCTCAGCAATAAACCGGGCTACTTCAGTAATTAAACTCAGGATCCCCTAAGCATTCAATACCCAAAAAAGAACTCAACAAACCCTGCCCCAATGCCCCTCTTGTTAATGTAGGAGCTACGTTGCTGTATGTTTAACACCCAAGGCTCAAAACGCTCCATCAGAAGTGAAGAGGCACCTCAAGCAAATCCTTCAACTGCTATCCTCCATGAAAAAAGAAGAGAGATTAAACATCAATTTGGTCAATTTGAAAATTCCCCAGTAACTTCCAGAAAACCGTAATCATTTTTCTGTTGGGTGGATGACTCTGGGCTTAGTTTGACAGCTAAAGCAAAATCACAATGTGCAACATTACCTATTTATTATCATCTACTCTCAGCAGTGAAAATTCTTTTCAAAGTTTAACTATCTAATCTTCCCCCAAAAGACTTTTCACAAGTGTCAAAAAAAATTAAGATTAACAACCAAAAAATATATATTTTAAACAACCCAAATTTTATTTTATAAACCAATGACAGCTACTAGAAGATGCTTTAGGAAACCTTAGCTAAGCCACATGAACAATCAGGCCTATACAAGTACAGAGAATCTAAACATGCTTCAGAACTAAAAACTAAGTTGTGTGGCCCAAGGGCATACAACTTAATTTCTACCAAAAACACACGTTTTCCAAAGGGCTACGGGAATATCAATTGACAAAAAGCAGTAGAACAAGTAGTGTGATTAGACAGAAAAGTCTCCATTGCTTAATACAAGATAAACTTATCAGTTTGAAAAGTTTCTGCATTCATTTTAAAGGATTAGTGCAGGGGTGGAAAAAAGATCAAGAGGATTTAATCATACTTTGAAAAGAAAGCTCCCACATGAGCTAAAACAAAGTTACAGTCCAAGTTATAGGAATCTAGGTTACATGGCAAATTGTTAAAAAGTAGCACAGAACTATTATTTTCATACCAAGGTCATGCTTAGGGTCATTAAGAAAATCCTGTTTTCAGAATTAATTACATATAATTCCAGTTTACCAGCACATAGTTAAGTCACACAGAAAGAGCAAATGCAGAGCCCAGCCAGCCTCCCTTCCTCCATCCGGCAGCCCTGGAAGTGGCCTCTATAGAGGCCGCCTCTACCCTTTCTGCTGGCCTCCCAGCCCCCTTCAGCACCTGCGAGACTCGCCCTGGAGTAGACAAGGCAGACTGTTTACTGTGGTTCCACTCAGCACAGGTCCAGGACCCTCTGCAGGTCTGCGCCACCAGCTCTCTCATCTCCGGCAGAAGGGGGATGTGAAATCCCCACAACTTGGACAAAGTGATTAACATTCTGACTGGGAACCCTAAGACACAGGCATTCTTGCATTTGAAATGAATTGCACTATTCAAATGGACATACACTCCCTTTGCACAAAGTTGTATTCTGAGGTTTTAAGCAAGCAAGCACTTGTGTGTAAATGTCGTGTTTTAAGTGCACCAGGGGAGGAGTTCAATCCTGGAAAAGTGAATTCTACTAGGAAGATTTGGGTAATTTGAAGTAGATACCACTCCCCACCCCAATCTGTAAATTGTAATACTGAACTTTTATTGAAGTAAAGCACACTAAATCAAACCAATTACAAAGATACATGTGTCACACCAAGAAAACATTTTCAGTTATGCTGACAGCCCAAAATGCTTTCAATTTTTCAAAGACAGTTTTAATGCCATGGGAAAAATGCTCACGACGTTAAAATGAAAAAAGCAAGATACAGTACCATATACGCAGCATGATCTCAACTATGAAATAATTTTAATATTTATACATTGAAAAAAAAGACTGGAAGAAAATGCACCAAACATTTAACTGCAGTTATCTCTGTATAGTGGGAAAACAAGATACTGAATTTTTTACTTTTTGGAAATTTTCAAATTTTCCAAGAAATTAGTATTTATAAATCAGAAAACTAGTGAAAAAAAAAAACTTAAATGTTAAACTACCAATGGATTATTAAGGAAGTATTATTTAGGTGAGTAAACTGGCTTTGAGGCATGGCTACATGGACTTCACCTCAATGAAAAAAAATATCCAAGAAAATTTTACTGCAAATTCATAACAGTTTTGTACTATTAATGTCGGAAGCTTTAGTTAAGTCCTACCCACAGAAACTTCAGTAGCTAATATCTAATCTTAATATACAGAAAATGCCAACTTTTCATCAAAAATTTAATGCTATCTTAATTGCCTTAATTGTTCTTGTTCTCAGAGGCTGATCTGAACAAAGGGTATTAATTTAAAAATTCCAGCCTTCACAAGAGTTTCCATTAAAGAAGGTTACTTGAAAAAATCAATCTTAAGCAATTAAGAGATGAGATTTGCTTTTGGTGCATTAATCTCTTACATCTTAATTTCCAAATAAGTTTTTAAAACATTTTACTATTAAATGACTATTGACAGTTCTGTTATTTCAAGAAGATGCAGAATGCAACATTCAACAAGCATTTATTAAGAATCTACTGTGTTCCACACATTGTGCTAGGAGTGTGGGCAAGAGGAGGAAAAGGGGTTTTGAAAGGTGGTTGGATATAAATCCCCCACAGGTCAGTTCTAATTAATTCTCTACAACAGAAAATTGCCAAGAAGTTTCTTTCATACTGTACCATTGGTTTAAAAGCACTTAACCTAAGTATCTGTGTGGCTGTCAATGTTTGTTTCTATATATATTTAGCTTTATCAACGGAAGGAATGAAGAGTGATAGAAAAGGGGAGAGACACAGAACCAAGCATAAATAATCAAATTTCTTCTTAAATGTACAGATCTCAATTTTATCAGGAAGATTTGTTCTCACCGAAATTTGCTAACTTCTCTACTACACACAGGCCAAAGAATGTTCTGACAAAATAACAAAAGCTACAAAAACCCTGTGGCTCGAAGGAACAAGAAAATCCTATTGGTCCATGCTGCCTAAAATCACAGCTTCCAAAACTCTAGAAGAAGGGATCCATTTTATGACAAATTCAGAATCTGCCTTACATTTTTTTCTAAAGTAAAAATTCCTACCTGACCTTACACCCCTGAATATGGTATCAAATGAATGCATTTTTCTTATATAGCCCTATACCCAGTCTCTCCAGATCCAAGAATCTTGTCAAGCAATTTAATGATTTAAGAGACTAAGGATCACCACATATACCAGAAAAAGACTTTGTTAGACAAAAGAGAGGCCAGATATAGAGCCTAGTAACTCCTAAAGTGATGGCACTGTGCCTCAATCTGATTGCCTGGGATTACCCTTCAAACTGTCTAATAGTACAATTCTGTTAGGCTAGAAACTCCTTGAGAGATTATGTGATTCACCTTTGTATCACCTGCCCCTATCACTAGCCTCTAATAAATAGAATGCTTGACTGTTTACTGTGTTCAGTAAATGTTGGGCAATAGGAAAGGCTACAGAATGACAAGATACACTTGCATTTTTAAATGACTGCACCTTCCACAGAAGGATTTTAATTGCAGAAATCAGAACTCATAACACCACAGCCAGCCACACACACACACACACACACACACACACACACACACACACACACACACACACAGAGTTTCCAGACTAAAAAGCTTCAGACTTTAACCCTCACTAAAAAAACTATCTTTTAACACACACAGTGTTTTCTCAAAAACAGACAGACAAAACAAAAACCTTTTCTTTTGTTACTTTTTCTGGGGAAATTCTCCAATATCATATTAAAGGCTAGACTGCCTGCATTTGCCTAAGACCCTTTCAGTACTTACAAATGTAGCAGCCCACTGTCTTTTTTAAACTTTTGTTGTTTAAACACAAAAGGAACTTGAACTTGAGCAAGGAGATATCTTAAAGCCAAATGCCAATGACAGCAATGGCTCCCACCAGTGACTAGTTTAACACCCAGACCCTGTGTGAACTGATGAATTTTACAGAGGGTCAACCCAGTCCCAATGGGGTTTTAGTTCCCTGTACTACAGTCAAGAGAATGCCATCAAAATGACTTTTAGAACTACCAATAAAACCAGGTGTCTCCAATTTTTATGGAACAGTCTGAACCAGGGCCAAAAACCTACAAAGTCCACCTATGAAATGACTGAGTGAAAGCAGGTTTTTAATAAAGTTATTAGCAAATGAGTGAAGTCTGACTTGGCACCCAGCTTACTCTCCCATCCAGGTCTCTATCTTCCACTTATGTGCCCCATTCTAGCTCTGGACCCTTTTTACCTAATCCCTATTATGACAAACAGAACTCAAAATGAGGAAACCAGATTTCAATCTAAGGCTTTCTAGACACAGCACTAGCTTGGGCAAGTCAGCTCAGAATCTCTTCATCCAGTAGACAGAGAGAACATCACCAGCTCCACCAGTTTATACCAACATAAAAGAAGCTCAAGATCTCAGCAAGTAATATAAGTAGGTAGTTAACACTAAGTTTTAAATTATCCCTTCCTCTGGAATGATTATCTGCAATTTAAAAAGCCACCCTTCCTGAAAAGGGAGAAAAAGTATCCTCAAAGGCCACCTGACCTCCAGGTCTGTTTTTGCAGTAATGCCATCCAGAGGCAAAGAAGGCACTCAGGACTTAGAACTAAGCAGAAGTCCTCCTTCTCTCAAGGCAAAGAACACTTTGTTGAAGGGTCGGTACTCTGCTTCTCACTTTATGTCATAATCTCCTTTTCACAGAGGAGACTGCCTTGGAAAGGTTAGCCATCTTGCCCAAGGTCATGCTGGGAACGCAGCCTATGTACAAAGCCTAAATACTCTTCCTGCTAAAATGAACCAGAAATACAGGTTAAAGCCATTCATCTTCAAGCCTACTTATCCAGATTCACTTATGGGGAAAAACCCCAGCAAGAAATACCAAACTTATGTATATAGTCTGATGTCTTTAGGGAAGAAAAATAAGCCTACAGACCTTTCCCATGCCATCCACCAGCC